>NW_003852461.1:1290462-1295884 GCF_000181295.1 Otolemur garnettii | reverse complement strand
TTTTTTTTTTTTTGCATTTTTTGGCCAGGGCTGGGTTTGAACCCACCACCTCTGGCATATGGGGCCAGCGCCTGCTCCTTTGAGCTACAGGAGCCACCCTACTTGAACTTTTCATCAACAACTCACAACTCCTGCGTGACCATGCACCAGCTCACAGGGCACTGTCTGTGGGGGAGTTTTTAGCCAGTAAACAAGTTACCGTATTGGAACAACTTCCCCACTCACCTGATCTGGCCCCCAGTGACTTCTTTCTTTACTTGGTGATAAAGGAAATACTGAAAGGAAGACATTCTGTTGACATTCAAGACATCAAGGGTAATACAATGACAGTGCTGATAGCCATTCTAGAAAAAGAGTTCCAAAATTGTTCTGAATGGTGGGCTAGGCGCTGGCATTGGTGCACAGCTTCCTAAGGGGGGCACTTCAAAGGTGACCATAGCAATATTCAGCAATTAGGTATGGAGCATTTTTTCTAGAATGAGTTTACAAACTTAATTGTCAGGCCTTTATAACCCAAGTACCATTGTAATGGTCAAAGAATTCCTTAATTTTATCTAATACTCAGTCCATATTCCATGTTTCCCAACTATTCATACAAAAAAATCTTCTTACATGTGGTTTGTTCAGATCAGAACCCGAAGTCCATACACTGTATTTGGTTGATATTTGACTCTTTTAATATAACAGTGGTGCCCCCCCCATCATCATTTATTTGGAAGTTTTAGAGTCATTTATCTTATAGAACACCCCACATTCTGAATGTGGCCAAATGTTTCCTTACAGTGTCATTTAAAATGTCCCTTTACGGGTCGGCACCTGTAGCTCAGTGAGAAGGGGCCACATGCACTGAGGCTGGTGGGTTTAAACCCACCCTGGGCCTGCTAAACAACAATGACAACTGCCACAAAAAAATAACTGGGCATTGTGGCAGGCGCCTGTAGTCCCAGCTACTCGGGAGTCAAGAGAATCACTTAAGCCCAAGAGTTTGAGGTTGCTGTGAGCTGTGATGCCACAGCACTCTACCGAGGGTGACATAAATAAATAAATAAATAAAATGTTCCCCTGAATTCCATGTGAACTCTAACTTGCACACAGATCCAAGGACTTCATTAGATTCAGAGTCTTTATTTTTTTCCAAGAAGACTTTCTAGGTGGCAGTATATGTGGGTTACATCAGGGGGGTACACGTATAGGTCTGTGTTCTGGGATTTTTAGCTTAATCTGCTCTAAAATTTCCTATGAAGTTAAGTTTTTTGGTTGTTTTTCTTTTTATTTTGCAGTTTTTGGCCAGGGCTGGGTTTGAACCCACCACCTCTGGTATATGGGGCTGGCGCCCTACTCCTTTGAGCCACAGGTGCCACCCATTTTTTTGGTATTTTTTAAATTATAAAAATGTTCAAATATTTACAAAAGTTGAAAGAATTTTACAGGGCATGCCTATTCACCCAACCATCTAGGTTTTTATCCCTCCAACCTTTTACTCAGTGATTAGAACAGACTTTGATGATGTTATCTAGATCCATTATTTCATTAGCGTTTGCAAAATTATGATTTTTCTAATGCTGTGATTCCTTCCAAAGTCTTCTATAAATAACCACTTTCTCTCTCATTAGCTATTTGGTTATCTGTTAATAGAAATCTGGTCCTGGCTCGGCGCCCGTAGCACAGTGGTTATGGAGCCAGCCACATGCACTGAGGCTGGCGGGTTCGAGCCTGGCCTGGGCCAGCTAAACAATGACAACTGCAACAAGAAAATAGCCGGGCGTTGTGGTAGGCACCTATAGTCCCAGCTACTTGGGAAGGTGAAGCAAGAGGATCACTTAAGCCCAAGAGTTGGAGGTTGCTGTGAGCTGCGATGCCACAGCACTGTACTGAGGGTGACATAGTGAAACCGTCTCAAAAAAAGAAATCCAGTCTTTATGAGAAAGGCCAAGTAGATGTTAAATTTCTTTTCCTATTTATCAGTTTTCAAAAAAAAAAAAAAAAAAACAGGTAGTGCCCTAATAACTTCTTCAAGAAATCAATGAGCTTCTTTTAAATTTCTTTGAGTTGTATTATGAATTCATGAGTTTTTATTTAATTGATGTGTTTCTCTTTCTTTTTTTTGAGACAGTCTCTCACTATGTCACCCTCGGTAGAGTGCTGTGGTGTCACAGCTCACAGCAACCTCAAACTCTTGGGCTTAAACGTTTCTCTTGCCTCAGCCTCCCAAGTAGCTGGGACTACAGGAGGCCACTGCAACACCTGGCTATTTTTTTTGCTGTAGTTGTCATTGTTGTTTGGCAGGCCCCGGCGGGTTCAAACCTGCCAGCCCTGGTGTATGTGTCTGGTGCCTTAGCTGCTGAGCTAGTGGTGCAGAGCCGTTCTCTGTGTCTTTTGACACAATCCTAGTGGTCTTTGATGGCTTCTTTGCTGTCTGGATGGAAGGACATCTAAGAATATTGTGTATATTTCCTGTCCTAAACCTGATTCCAGACATTTCTCTAAGGAGCCCTGGTTCATTTTGGCTGGGCAGAATAATCCTAATCCAAAGCCTAGGGATATAGAATGCTACTGGAATAGCTTCTGGGCCTTTTTAGTACATAGTACGATCAAGTTTAAATCAAGTTCCAATTGATACTCTCAAATTAAAGATCACAGGGGTTTACTTACTTTTTTAAAATTCTGTATTTGTCTCCCTTTTACACTGAAAATCTTGGTTTCTCCTAACATTAACATACTGACTTGCTTTATTCCAATGTATAGGGTACTTGCAAAGTAACGATATTTAATATTATCAGGAATAGTCTGAATATAGTTTAAGGTTTCTTTACAGTTCAGTTTGTCCTTATATATCCGAGTAGGAATGAGCCGCCAAAATACCATGTTTCAAAGTCATTTGAAATCATTTTTCCCTATATAACTGTGCCTCCAACTTGATAAAGAGTTAAGTTTATTGATTTTGGTTTGGGATATTTAAAGGTTACTTTACATTTTGTTTTTGAACTTTTAAAATGCTATAAAATAGTTTACCTGATCACAAATTCAAAAGTACAAAATACAACCCCTTTGAAGACGCCCGCAGTCACTGGAGCTTCCTCTTCTCTCTTTACTACTTTCCCTGCCAGAGAAGTATTCTTATGAGTGTCCCTCTATTGTTTTCTTTTTCTAAATACAAGCAAATATGAACATATGAAAACATATTCCTTTTTTTTTGAGACAGAGTCTCACCTTGTCGCCTCTGGTAGAGAGCCACAGCATCACAGCTCACAGCAACCTCAGACACCCAGGCTCAAGCCATTCTCTTGCCTCAGCCTCCCAAGGAGCTGGGACTACAGGTGCCTGCAGCAACACCCAGCTATTTTGGGAGATGGGGGTCTCATTCTAGCTCAGGCAATCTACCTGCCTCAGCCTCCCCGGGTGCTGGGATTACAGGCGTGAGCCACTGCACCTGGCCCTAAAAACATATTTTTAACATTGGAATAGACTGTGTACATTTTCACTCAGGGGTCACTATTATTATTAATTTCAAAGTTTCCTACCACACATATCTGACACCTAGCACCTAGTAATGTTTTATGTAAAATTACAGGCTCAAGCCAGGTGCAGTGGCTCACACCTCTAATCCCAGCACTTGGAAGGTTGAGGCAGGAAGATCACTTGAACTCAGGAGTTCAAGGCCAGCCTGGGCAACATAGCGAGAGCCTGTCTCCATAAAAATATTTTAAAGATTGGCTCAGCATGAGGGTACATGCCTTGTAGTTCCAGCTACTCGGGATAATGGGGCTGGAGGATCCCTCTGTGTAAGCCCAGGAGTTGGAGGTTGCAGTGGAGCCAAGATTGTGCCACTGCATGTTAGCCTGGGCAACAGAATCAGACCCTGTATCAAGATAAAGTTATAGGCCCAAGCCCAGCTCTTCCTGTCTGCTTTCCCTACTGGCTCCTCTTCACAGCACTTACACTATTTCATATGTGCCACATTTTACCTATTATGTTTATTGTCTGTCTTCCCCACCAGAATGTCAGTTCCCTGAGGGTAGGAAGCTTTGTCTGCTATAACCCCAGCACCTAGAACAATGCCTAGCACTCACACAATATTTGTTGATTGAATAAAAGAATGCTTGATAAGTATTTGAACAATAAGTGAATGCATGAGCAAATTAAAAACATAAATGAATTGATTTAGGGTCATGGTCTAAATTAGGGCCATCCCATCCCAGAGACTCACCTTTGTAGCCAAAACCCCAGAGCTCACTCTGAGCCATCCTTCTCTCTTGCCCCAGGTGTCAAATGTGGGGGTGTGCTCTCAGCACCTTCCGGAAACTTCTCCAGCCCCAATTTTCCGAGACTGTACCCTTACAACACGGAGTGCAGCTGGCTGATCGTGGTGGCGGAGGGGTCCTCCGTGCTGCTCACCTTCCATGACTTTGACTTGGAGTACCATGACACCTGCGACTTTGACTTCTTGGAGATCTACAATGGAGCCTCAGCAGACAAGGGCAACCTGCTGGGGAGATTCTGCGGCCAGGTGCCCCCGCCGCCCTTCACCTCATCCTGGCACGTCATGTCTGTGGTCTTCCACTCGGATAAGCACGTGGCTAGCCGCGGCTTTGCTGCAGGCTACCAGAAAGGTCAATGTGGGGAGCGGGCAGTGGACAGGCTGGCCCAGGGTGGAGGTGGGAGTAGAGCAGTAGGGCCAGATGAGACGGGCAGGCTCTCGGCACCTCAGCATGTAGGCTGCTCTGGAAGGAACTTGCACCGCTCTGCTCTCACACACAGCTTAAGGGGCAGAGGCAGCTTCCTGGATCGTCTGTGATCTTGTCCATTTCTCCTGGAGCCCCCAGAGGTCTCACTGTGTTCAGGAATGAAGCTTCTCATGTTCTTCTACCCTCGTCCTTCTTTGCCCATCTCATGGCATCAGGCCACTGGAGAGGATGTCGTGGCTGCTGCTGCTTTCCATGGCACCTCACTCCTTGACAGCACAGGAGTCCCCAGCTGGGTCTTCACAGGAGGGGCTGGGTGGGGCTGGTCATTCCTCCCTCCTTCATTGAGGCTTGATAGCTGCTTCTCAGTCTGGCAGAGGGAACGGAGGCCTTGCCCTTCTTGCTTTTCTCCTTGACGCATTCCTCCTTGTCCTCAGGCTTCTGTGCATGGACACAAACCCCACCTCCTCCCCAGGCCCAAACCACAGGCCTTATTCATGTCAGCTCATAGGACAGTCACAGAAGCTCCTGGTCCACAGAGCCCTCCAATAGCAATCTTAGGGGACTCAGTTGGGACACCCGGTCCTTGGTGCACTTAGAAGAATGGGCTTGGCTCGGCGCCTATAGCTCAACCGGCTAAGGTGCCAGCCACGTACACTTAAGGTGGCGGGTTCGAATCCCCAGCCCAGACCGCCAAACAACAATGAGGGCTGCAACCAAAAAATAGCCAGGCGTTGTGG
>NW_003852461.1:1285215-1290101 GCF_000181295.1 Otolemur garnettii | reverse complement strand
AGGCACCTACCACAATGCCTGGCTAGTTTTGGAGATGGGGTCTCATTCTTGCTCAGGCTCGTCTTGAACTTGTGAGCTCAAGCAATCTACCTGCCTCAACCTCCCAGAGTGCTAGGATTACAGGCATCAGCCACTGTGCCTGGCCCTAGTTTTGGAATTTTATTTATTTATTTATTTATTCTGTTTTTTTTTTTTCTTTTGGTAGTTTTTATTTTTTAGCCGGGGCTGGGTTTGAACCCGCCACCTCCAGCGTATGGGACCAGCGCCTTACCTTTTTGAGCCACAGGTGCTGCCCAGTTTTGGAATTTTAGACCCTTAGATTTTTAGAATGTTAGGATATCAAAGTTGTAATACCATAAACCATGTTTTCCAACATTTAAAAAAATAGGAGAATCCTTATAACAAATGGAACTTTATGTTTTTGATATACGAAAGAGATAAAGACGATGTTTTGGTGGTATGCATTTATTTTGTAAGTTTATGTGGTTTTTTTGGCCAGGGCTGGGTTTGAACCCTCCACCCTCAGCATATGGGGCTGGCGCCCTACTCCTTGAGCCACAGGTGCCACTCTGTAAGTTTATGTTTTAACATTGACTTCTTATAAGCTAATTTTGAAAGACCATCAATATTGATGGTCTCCAATGAGTTAAATTTTTGCATGTAAGATATGTGACTGTGAGTGCTTTTAATTACATTAAGAAATAGTTTGAAATACAGTGTAAGAATGCAGTCTGCCCCAGACGCTAGCAGGTGCCCCAGGCGGGCACTCCGGAGCACAGTTGGGAGCCTGTGCTCAGGTTGTCAGTGTCAGAAGGGATCTCTCAGACTGTCTAAACCTGTCCTCTCATTTCATAAATGCTAAGTCTGAGGCCCAGAGAGGGAATGTGCCTTCCTAAGCACAGTTGGGAGCCTGTGCTCAGGTTGTCAGAAGGGATCTCTCAGACTGTCTAAACCTGTCCTCTCATTTCATAAATGCTAAGTCTGAGGCCCAGAGAGGGAATGTGCCTTCCTAAGGTCACATGGCTGGGCTGGTGCTGGGGCGAGAGGCAGGTCCCTAGTTGCCCAGTACAGAGCTCCCATCACACAGCCATGCCATGGGGAGGGGACTCTGGAGTCTGAGGAAATACACCCAGTCTGTGCCCTCTCTGCTGGTGACCTCCAGCAAGTCACCTGCCTCACGGTTGCACCAGCCAAGCTGGCTACTCATCACTTTCAGCAGTGTCTTCTCAGACTCCACCTGAGTCTGAGCCCAGTGGATTAGACTGGGTGGGTCTTAAAAATTCTAAAGTTCCCATGAAGCTCAGAGAGGCTGGGTTACTTGTTCAGGGTCACACAGCTCATATAAGGCAGAGCTAAGAGACCACTTGTCTTCAGATGTCGTACCAAGCTCTACTTTGTCAGATCCTCTCTCTCAGTCTTGGTTTCCTTGTCTGTTAGGGAGCTCTGATCATATTCCTGAACTCAAGCCCCTTGGCTTCTATGCCCCACTGGCCTAGTAGCACTGGACAGCAAGGGTCACAAACATCAAGTACACAGGCTCTACAGTTAGTCTTCCTGGGCTCAAATCCCACTTTCCCAATTACTACCCAGATGACCTGCTCTGGGGGCCTAGATCACATCCCCTGGGCCTTATCATTTCAACATGCTCCTGTCAGCCTCCACATTTCTTTATTGGAGGGTTTTTCTCTGAAGTCTCAGCATCTCCCCTAGTGGGGAGATGCAACTCTGGGGGGTGTGCTTTACTCCCCAGAGTTCCCCAGCAGGGGTCAGCAGCTGGCTTGGCCACCTTCCCCTTCCCTGTCTCTCACTCCCTCACTCCCTGGCTGGGGTCCCTGGGATCTCCCAAGTACACTGCTTGTATTCAAATCCTTGTCTTGGGCTCTGCTTGGGCAAGCAAACCCAAACTCAAGTAAGTTACTTAGTTTCTCTGCACCTCCGTTTTCTCCACTGGTAAATCCAAGAAACAACCACCCATTCCTTATAGGGCTACTGTAAGGTCATAAAGGACGGCACAGGTGCTAATGCTAGGCTCGTGCCTGCCACTTGGCAAGCGCTCAGTGGACGGCAATGAGGCTCCCTCCAGATGCCTGTGGGAGTAGGATGATGGGGGTGTCTGGTCCCCAAGAGAGGAGGTCAGGAGCCGCAGGGAGAGAGGAAGGTCAGTTTAAGTGTGCTCTCTTGCAGATGTGTGTGGTGGTGTCCTGACCAGCCTGTCCGGGGCCCTCACCAGCCCTGAGTACCCCAACAACTACCCCAACAATGTGGAATGCCGCTGGGTGATCCGGGCCGCTGGCCCTGCCACCATCAAGCTGGTGTTCGTGGACTTCCAGGTGGAGGGCAACGAGGAGTGCACCTACGACTATGTGGCTGTGCTCGGGGGCCCTGGCCCGGCCCGTGGGCACCACTACTGTGGCAGCACCAGACCCCCAACCCTGGTGTCCGTGGGCCACGAGCTGCAGGTGGTCTTCAAGTCCGACTTTAACATTGGAGGCCGGGGCTTCAAGGCCTACTACTTCTCAGGTAGGAGGGCTGGAGCACCGTGGGGCTCCCCATTACACTGTAGGGGGGCCACAGTTTCCTGCTGCCATGACACTTGGGCTTTCTGCACTCTTCCTGCTTGGAATGCTCCAGGACACCTGCCTGGCCAGTGCCGAGGCATAATGTTTCACTTCCTTTGCGAAGACTTCCTGGTTCACTGGGAATCAATCCCTTCCTTCAGCTCCTGATAGAAGTCTTTTCCACGTTATACATAGTTTGTGCTGCGTCTACACGTCGTTGGTGTATCTGCCTCCCCGGCCAGACTGTGAGTTCCTTATGTGATTATCTTTGCACCCGACACACAGTAGGCACTCAGTGAATATTTGCACAGATGAATGAATGAACTCATGGGGAGTTCACAGCCTAATGGGAGAGATGGATAAGGACACCGACGTGACAGCCCATTATGATCTGCGCTAATAGTAGAAATCAGGGGTGACTTTCTAGCAGAAGAGCTAATTGAACAGTGCCTTGAAGGAGTTAGCCAGAAGCAGATGGAAGGGAAGTGTGTTCCAAGCAGGAGGAACAGCACATATAAAGCACGGAGGACAGAGTGTATTCTGTGTGCTCATAATAAAAGGAGATGTTTAGAAAGTGGGAGTGCTGGGGGTGGATGGGGCAACCAAAAGGGGAGAAGCCAGGCCATGAACTTCATTGTCAAGCCAGGGCATTTGGAGTTAGCTGCAGGACAGGTATTAGGTATTATTATTGAATTCTAACAAGGCCAACGCTCTTGAAAGGTGTGAGATTCCCAGCTCTCAGCTAGTGTTGGTTTAAAGCAAGCTTGGGGTCAATGTTCTGCTTTGCTGGCCACAGTACCCACAAACTGCCGGTGGTTTTAGGACCCCTGTCACACCTGCAGCTTCAGCTATAACTGCACAGGGTGACTTCTCCCCTCTCCCCCACCCAGGGGAATGCCAGGAGGTGTACGTGGCTGTGCGAGGCAACTTCTCCAGCCCCCAGTACCCCGGTTCCTACCCCAACAACATCCGGTGCCACTGGACCATCCGCCTGCCTCCTGGCTACCGGGTTAAGGTATTCTTCCTGGACCTGGACCTGGAGGAGCCCAACAGCCTGACCAGGACCTGTGACTTTGACCATCTGGCAGCCTTTGACGGGGCCAGCGAGGAGGCACCCCTGCTGGGGAGTTGGTGTGGCCACAACGTGCCACCACCCATCACCTCGAGCCACAACCAGCTCCTGCTATTGCTGCACACGGACCGCAGCGCCACCCGCAGGGGCTTCTCTGTGGCCTACATCGGAGGTCAGCTGGGGCCGAGGGTGCGGTGTGCTGGTGGGAGAAGGGAAGGCTCTGAGGCCGGGTTTGCAGCCTCCTTCCTGCATCCCACCAGCTTGTCCTGACCCCCAGGAATGGTGTTCCCCAGTGGGCAGCCTCGTGTCAATTCCTGGAACCTCTGAGATCATAGTGCCGTGTCCCTTATTCATTTCTGATATTGCAGAGTCCTCCTCTCCCAGCTCCCAACTCCACGAGTCCTAACCTTCCCATCTGGTTCCTTCCCCCAGGGGCCCCTGGCCCTTCTGATAGTGTGGTTTATCCCCTGTATCCAGGGGTAATAGGCAAAATATGGTAATGCTGATTGTGGTAAATAATTGGTATAACCATGGAGATGCCTACCAGCCCTGCTTGTGGCATTCAAAAATACCGATTGAACAAATGGCGCTTGTGTTTTCTCGCTTTATAAGAAGTCTGGAGCTAGGCAGCTGCAGTATTGATTCGGGAACTCAACACTGTTCCAGGTGATAACTCTGAAATTCTCTTAGCCTCATGGTTACAATGTGGCTGCAACAATTCCAGGCATCATGTTCACGGTCAAAGCTGGAAGAGGGAAAAGGAAGAGCCAGCCACAAATGTCCCCTTATCAGGAAAGAAAAAGCATTTCCAGAAGCTCTCCCGAGACTTTTCCTTGTGTCTCTCTGGTTTGAACTTGGTCTGGTGGCTGTGTCTGGCTGCAGAGCAGACTGGAGGAGCTCGAGCTCGGCTTGCTCAGGCTCCATAGTGTTGGTTTGATTTGTTGGCCAAGAGCATCACCACCTTTCCCCCTCCTCCCACCACTCCTCCCTGGCTATGAACCCAGAAATGCCTGTGCTCCGGCCCCATTGAGCCCTCTGCCTGGCCAGGCAAAGCTCCTCACGGTGCAGGTATGGTAATAGATGCTGAGAGGTGAAAGGTTGTCATTACAGCCACATGGGCAGTCGGTGGCACAGTCAGGACTAGCACCCACTGTCCTGTCTTCTCCTTGTGTGTCTGAGCAGGACATGGGAAGGGGAGCCAGGAAAAGCTCAGACAGGTGAAGGCCACATCCAAACCCTGCCATTTACTGGCCACA
>NW_003852461.1:1284234-1284663 GCF_000181295.1 Otolemur garnettii | reverse complement strand
ATTGTCCCAGGTCCTCCCCCAGGAGCGGTTTAGGACGAGCCCCTAGGGCAGACACTGAGTGAAGGCAGGGGCTCTAATCCTGACGCCCATTCTAGGGGCTTCAGTGCAGGAGCCCCCACGCCCTCTGCATCCACCTCCCTCCTCCCCAGATCCCTGTGGGAGCCCAGGGTCAGACAGGGGCACTCGTGCTGGGCGAGGCTCCAGATGTGGCCCAGGCTGCAGGAGGCCTTTCTGCTGGAAGGGCAGCCATAGCATCTGTCAGGGGTGACACACAGTTCAGTACCTCCAAGATCATCGTGGGAGAGAGTGGGCCCATAAATCCCTGAGTGCCAGACATCAGAGGCTAAAATATGTCTGAGACATTTCCCGGAGAGGAGCTGAGTGTTCCAGGCCTCTGCCTGCCAGCTCACCACCTGCCTTCCCTCCCCC
>NW_003852461.1:1272102-1284135 GCF_000181295.1 Otolemur garnettii | reverse complement strand
ACACTCACAAACCCAGATACTCAGAGTCACATTCGCACACCATCCTGGCCTGTAGGAAACACAGGGGGCTGCCAAATAGGGTGGAGAGACCTCGAAACGTGGAATCCTGATGATCCAGAGGTTAAAAACCCAGGTCCCTCCTGACCCTCCTTGTTTTTCCTCTGTCCTTGATTTTCCTTCAAGGCACTCTGACACTTATGTGTATTTTGCGTATTTATTGCCCCCTTCCCAAACTAGAATGTAAACTTTACAAGGGCAAGAATTTTGGGCTGTTTTTTTTTTTTCCATGTCTGTAACTGTGGTGCTAGAATAGCCCACAGCTGATGTGCTCATGCATGCACATCATGATAAATGTCTGTTAAATGATTGGATGAACCATGGAATGAATTGTCTGGCATTTGGCAAAGTGATTGGCAAATAGTAGCTTTTATTATGATTAAGAACATTCTGGCTGGGTATGGTGGCTCACACCTGTAATCCTAGCACTCTGGGAGGCTGAGGTGGGATCATAGCTTGAGCTTAGGCGTTCAAGACCAGCCTGAGTAAGAGCAAGACCCCCACCTCTACTAAAAATAGAAAATGATCCAGGGATCATGGCAGGCACCTGTAGTCCTAGCTAGAGGCTGAGGCAGGAGCATCCCTTGAAGTCAGGAGTTTGAGGTTGCTGTGAGATAGGCTGAGGCCACTGCACTCCACCCTGGGCAATGGAGTGAGACTCTGTCAAAAAAAAAAAAAAGAAGGAAGGAAGGACGAAAGGAAGGAAGGAAGGAGAAAAGAAAAGAAAGAGAAAAATTCAGTTATTCATTCAGCATTCACTGGTCTTTCCAAGCTTGGTGCTGGGCTCAGATGACACTGAGGGAACCAGGCCTGGGGCCTGCCCTCAGAGCTCACAATCTTAAGAAATTAAATGGACTAATGTGTGAGAAATATCACACACTAGGCCTGGAGGGCTACATAAGCGCCTTCCCCACTCTGGGCCTCCGTTTCCCCATCTACCACCCTTTGCAGGGGAGCGGGCACTGCTGGGGAGGTGAGAACTGGATCTGGCCCCAAGGCCTCACGCCCCTCCCTCCTGTTCCCAGTGGTGCCCATGAACGTGAGCTGCTCCCGCACAGACTTCCAGATCCTGATCTCGGCGCAGGCGCTGGCCCCACTGGAGCGGACCAAGGTCTACCTGGGCAGCCGGAGCTGTGCCGCCCAGGAAGTTGGCAGCAACTTCAGGATCCAGGCCCGCTTTGACACCTGCGGCACTGAATCTCAGGTAGGGGGCTGGGAGGAGGGGGCAGGCAGGAGGGTGGGGCCCTGATCCCTGCTGGAAGGCACCAGTCGTTCTCTGGTGCTGACACTAGCCTGGACGCAGAGCTCAGCCCTTCTTGCCTTTATTTACCTCGACAAACCTGTGAGTGCAGAGGTAGCAAAGAACTCAAATAGG
Source organism: Otolemur garnettii (assembly GCF_000181295.1). Classification (NCBI taxonomy): domain Eukaryota; kingdom Metazoa; phylum Chordata; class Mammalia; order Primates; family Galagidae; genus Otolemur; species Otolemur garnettii. The sequence continues at coordinate 1,282,703 of NW_003852461.1, read as the reverse complement.
GGAGACAGAGAACTGGGTCCCCTTGTGCATCCCAGGGACATCCTGAAGCCTCCCTGTTGGCTGCCCCTCGGCTAGAGTTCCCACTCTCCCTCCCTTCTCCCTCAGAGTTCCCCAGGGGCTCTGAAGTCTTCACCCCTCCCAACGTGGCAAACTAAATCCTCCCTGGGCTCTTCGAAACAAAAGAGCCTTTCAAGGAATGGGACTCACCTCCCTCAAAAGGCTAGGAGGCTTACAGGTGAATTGTGTCTACTATCCTCGTGTTTTGGAGGCCAGGAACCCTGGCAGAGGCCCTCCGAGGGTCAGGGTGGTGGCCCAAGCAGCCTGCATATTTGTACTCTTAGGGACGGGTCAGGAAGCAGAACGGGAAGAGAAGGAACAGTGGCCTCTGTTGAGAAACTCTGCAGCCTTGGAATCCAGGGGATTTGCAGAAATTGTACACTTTCCAGCAAACTGTCCCCCACCATACAACATTAGCCATACGTATCCCTTTGCCCCTTACTCACCCTCTACCATCCCCAGCCTCCTGGCAGCCACTGTTCTTTTGACTTGAGGAAGTGGGGGTGTCAGTCCTGGCTGCCCAGATATTGTGCCCTCACCCCCACTCCATGTCCTAAGTCTCTCAGGGGTTTTCTTGGGGACAGAATCACATTCCACAGAGTTGAGGAATGATGGAGACAGACTCCCAGAATCATGAATTCCCAGACCCAGGGACTCACAGACACTCAGGCTCAGAGCCACAGAACCACCGCCAGCACTCAGAACTCCGAAACCATGGACTCTTGGAGTCAATATCTTGGAAACATAAAATCCAGGGACCTTAGATTCGTGGAATCTCAAGGTAATCCTCATAAATCCCAGATCCATGAGGACTGACCTCTGCATAGAGTTGCTTTCAAAGAAGCACAGCTCAACTGGCCGAAGCAATAATGTGATGCTAAGCTTTATGTGCATCTCTTTAAAAATGTTAGAGATGTGACTTCAAAGCCACCAACGCCATGTCCTGTGCGGCTTTTTTCCCTTCTCAGGTCTCTTGCTCACAAAAGCCCCCTAAAACTTTCCCCCACCCCCAGCGTCTGCAATTTCCCCCTCCTCTCCTTATCAGTAGGTTAACTCTGGCCCTTCCACTCTCAGGTCCTGCATTTTACAGATGGGGACACTGGGGCTTTGAGTGGGATGGCAGACAGTGGCCAAGCTAGGACCAGGACCCAGGCTCTGGAGCTCTGCCCCCTTGCTACTGACACCCCCACGTATACACATATAGAGGGGAGCAGGGTCAGCTCAAGTCCCTTCAGGTGTGAGTGAGTGCCCTGTGACCCCACAGAGAAGGAACAATACTTCCGTGATCGTCAGTGTGCTGTACATCGACTTCTCGGCTGCTGGGCAGGATGACATCCACGAGTATGAGGTCCTCTGTGAGCCACGGCGCAAGGAGGCTTCTGTCCACCTGCTGTCCGGCTCCAACTGGCGTGGGCCCTACGCTGCCACTGCTGAGCACCTTCAGGAAGCGCCACCCAGGGACGAGGCAGAGGCACTGGATGGCCCGGTGACCGCCGTGGCCCAGGATACAAGTGACATCGTCTTCCTGGGACTTTGCATCCTGGCTGGAGTCCTCATGGTCATTGCCATTGTGGTCCTGATGCTGCTATGAGCAGGCAGGAGAGGGACCTGGCGCCTGGCATCCCTGTGAGGCAGCTAAGGGATCTGGAACAGAGGTGGGACAGGTGCCTCTCTGAGCTTCAGTTTCCTAGGGACAACGTCTCTCTGCCCAGCATCTCACAGGCTGGCATGAAGCTCAGAGAAGAGCATAAGTGGCAAAGGGCTCCGTAGACTGTAGCACGCCAGGTCTGTATATCAGCTGCTGTTACCGTTAGTCTTACAGATGCTTGGCTATAGGAAGAACTCTCCCGTGCGTGTTACTTGTCAGTGTGCACAGTTGCAGGCTCTTGCGGCACAGTGTGTATAAAGCTGACTCATTCTGTGACATATATTTCACCAATACAGGGTACCAATAATGGCACTGCGTATTTTCCCAATTCATTGTTCATCCTGAGCCTTCAGTAGCAGGAAGTCCAGTATCCATCCAGAGCCTTTTACCCTCCTAAATTAACCCAGAAACCTTCGGGACTTAGTCTAAAGTAAGCCGGCTCTGCCCCCAGACTCTAGGAACGGAGAACCAGGAGCTAAAGCCCTATCTAGTGCTGTCCTTTCGGCCCCGGCCACCCAACGTCACTGTTGAAAACTGGGCCTGCGCATCCCGAGGAGGGCTTGTCGGCTGAGGTGGTGGTGCCCTCCTGGGTCATGTCCCTCTATAAATCAAGGTGGACCCCACGCTGTGCTTGTCGTGAGGCTGGAGGCTGGAGACTTGCTGTTTCTCTTTCATGTTGGAGTTTTCCCTCCAATGTCTTGTGATCCTTGACTGAAAAGCGGATTGAAGTCCCATGTGTCTGTCCCTGCCTGTGAAGTTGAGCCCTTCCTTGCCCTCCAGAGTTCTTTCTGGAGTCCTCTGTACCTTCTCCTGCCTGCGGACTTCATTCAGAGATACTCCAGTCGACTCAGAGCTACTCCAGTTCCCTCGTATTTTTCTAACTCCACGTCTGGGGGCAGGAGTTGAGTTCCCATCGCTTCCCTATGAGAAGACCTCTGAGATTATTATGCAGATTGCTTCACCCTTCTCAGAGCTCTTCTTGATAGAAAGAAGTGGAGCAATCTTGTTAATGAAAAATAAACAAAAATTACGTTCATAACACACCATGTTCCTTTGCTTACCTCTGTATTTGCATAATGATCACTTGAGTGAGTCCTTCCACAATAATGGACATCTCCAAATTGACTATGCTCACCGCCAATATCAAGGTAAAAGAAATTGTAGCCCAATTACAATTCATTCAACACCCCAACAAGCATCCGCTGGTTTCCAGATTCCATGTCTGTGGTTGTGGCAGGGTCCACATATACAGCCAATCAATGCACAAGTCCAATTAGATGCCTGCCTTCAAGATGTTTATAATGTGGGCAGGCAGAACTGGGGAGGGAGAGGGGCGGGTGAGTTGGTAACTTGAAGGGAAAAAAATGAGAGAGAAACGAACCAACAAAGTAAGAAATCAGTTAAGCAAGAGCATTAGGAACTGAACTGGACTCAAGTCCCAGCTCTTTTCCTTATCGTGTGAGCCTGGGCAAGTCACTTCAATTCTATGAGCCTTGATTTTCCCATCTGCAAAATGGCACCACAGTTCTTATCTTCCTGTGAGGATGTAGCAATGTAATAATGACTTGGGGGAGTCTGTCAGGGTAGGTGGGCTGGCAGGAGACAGTCCTGAGTCTATTCTGAGGTGTTTGGAACTGAGGCCCCTTCCTCTTTCTCTCCCACCCACCTTCTTGCTGTCAGTATCCGAGCCAGGTGCCTTTGCTAGCCTGCTTTGAGAATAGCTTACAGATCCCCTGGGCCTTAGTTTCCCTGTGTGGGAAGGGTTGGATGTACATTAGATAGACTCTGGGCTGCTCTGGAGATCTTCCCTCCAGGACCGTGGACTGAACCTTGGGCTGCTGGTGGGGCCTGGGGCAGGTGGGTGAATGCTAGACCTTGATTTTGTCACTCATTAGGGTGGGGAGACAACAGGACAGCCTGTGCCAAGCCTAATTCTAAAGCTGTTGTGTGATGGTGCGTGTGTATATGTAAGTGCACATGTGTGTGCATGGGTGCATAAGCACAGGTATGTGGGACAGCTAGGGGTCCAAGTCTCCTCCCCAAAGCTGATCTCTACCACTGCAGAGGCCAGGAGCTCCAGCTCTGTGTCCAGACAACGAAGGGTCAAACCAGGGCTCCACTACTTGCTAGCTGTGTGACTTTGGGCAAGTCACCTCACCTGTCTAAGCTCAGCCTTCCTGCTTACGAGGTAAGGCTGATCAGAACACCAGCCATGTGGTGGCTATGACAATGACGGTGTTGGATGTGATAATGATGTTTGTCACACTTTGCAAATGAGGAAACTGAGGCCAGAGAAGGGAATGGGCTCTTCCAAGATCACACAGCACATCAATGGCAAAGTTGAGCCTGGAACTTGGGTTTGTAGGTCAGAACTTTTCCATGGCCTCCGGGGCTCGTGGCACTAACTTTGATTGAGTCTTCCTGGGTTCTGGGCATTGCCACACACTCCCTCATTTAATTCTCACAATGCACTAATAAAGTAGGTGTTTAAAATGTGTCGTGTCACTTAAGCCACCTTGCAAAGTCGGCATAACTGCTCCCATTTTACAGATGAGGCAACTGGGGCTCTGGGAGAGAAAGTGCCATGCCCAAGGTGACCTGGCTATGTAATGTTGAAGCTAGGCTGAGAAGAGACAGTTCTTTCCTGAGCAGGGTGGGGTTGTGGGGTGAGCTGGGGCCTCCTGGGATCCTAAGCCATTGCTCTCAAATGCAAGGACCGTGTCTGGTTGGGAAAGGACCAGAATGGCAGAGAATAAGAGGGTAGTTTTATCTGCACAGACGTGCCCAGATACTGCCATTCCCGGCCCTCCAGGCAGCCGGGATGTTGATTATCTGCGTGAGCCACGGGAAATGACAGTCTTTATGACAGCACAGTATCTATTAGAAATGAAAGGGCTGAAATGACACCCATTAGACAACACGCCCCTGCCCGGGGAGACTGGCAGGCATGGCGTGCACAGAGCAGCTCACCGGGCTCACCTGCTAGTTTTCCCTTTTCAGAGAGTCATGGGGATATGGCAAGAGCTGTGCCTGAACCCCAGCTCCTTCCCCACAGGCTGGGCAACCATGGGACTGTGTTCAACCTGGATGGGAGCTTTGGGTCCTCCTGCTAGCCTGTCCCATTGACTGGTGTTACTGATGGCAGGCTCCTGGCAAACAGATGTGCTGGTCTTGGGAACGTACCCTCTGGGCTGAAGGCCAGGCAGACCTGGGTTCATTGCAGTTCTTTCCCCAACTCTGTGTGGCCTTGCACAGGTTGCCCAGCCTGTCTGAGCCTCAGTTTCCTTGTGTGTGTGTGTGGGGGGTGGTGGTGCTAGAAGCATCCTCTTCGTAAGATTATCATGAAGATTGAAAGAACAAGGGGAGAGCACCCAGGCAAGGCTTCTGCCTGCGTGGATTCAGAAAGTGTTTGGCAAGGGCTTCCCTGAGGAGACCTCAAATTTCAGAGTTGGAAGGGGCCCCACAAGAAAGCAAGTCCTCACCCCATCTCCTACAAGTCACCCCTTTACTCAAAGTGCCCCAGCTTCCCTGCTTGTCACAGACCCAGATTTTCCCCCTCTCATCCTTCGTGTGGAATGTCCTTCTGCCAGAGCGTCCTGCCCTGGCCCCTCACATCCTTGTCTGCTCAAAGGGCCCTGACCATTTATCTAAAACAGCACTGTTGGCTCGGCACCTGTGGCTCAAGTGGCTAAGGTGCCAGCCACATACACTTGCGTTGGCGGGTTTGAATCCAGCCTGGGCCCGCCAAACAACAATGATGGCCGCAACCAAAAAAAAAAAAATAGCCAGGCATTGTGGCGGGTGCCTGCGATCCCAGCTACTTGGGAGGCTGAGGCAGGAGACTCGCTTGAGCCCAGAAGTTGGAGGTTGCTGTGAGCTGTGATGAGACAGCACTCTACCTAGGGCGATAGCTTGTGGCTCTGTCTCAAAAAAATAAAAAATAAAATAAAATAGCACTCTTGGGCTTGGTGCCCACAGCACAGTGGTTATGACGCCAGCCACATACGCCTGGTGGGTTTGAACCTGGCCCAGGCCAGTTAATCGACAATGACAACTGCAACAAAAAAATAGCTCGGCACTGTGGCAAGCGCCTGTAGTCCCAGCTACAGGGAGGGTAGCAAGAGAATCTCTGTGAGGTTGCTGTGAGCTGTGACACCACAGCACTCTACCCAGGGCAACAAAGTGAGACTCTGTCTCAAACAAAAAAATAAAATAAATAAATAAATAAATAAATAAAATAGCGCTCTCGTGACCAGGGACGTCTTTCCGTGCTGCATTTCCCACAAAGCTTGTATCCCCATCTGAAATGACATTCCCCGTGTGCTCGCACACACGCTTCATCTTGCTCCCCTGCTGGGCATCCTGCCCTGGCCACACCCAGCACTCAGTGAGCGTTTGCAGCTGATCAAATGGACCGACGGATGGATGGATGGGTTCGATTCAGTTCAATTTATTTAATACCACATGTGCAGGACTATTGAATTTTGGTGCAATCCAAGTCAGTCATTTCTCAAGTGTCCTATCTGGGTCCTCCTCGTGTGCTGAGATCCAGACAGGCTCAGACATCTCCCTGCCCCCCAGGAGCTCACCAGCTAAGTGGGGGAAGGGAAACCAACCACAAGGCACACCAAGCTTGAAACCAGGTACCAGTCCGGGGGCGGGAACCAGTAGGCAGTCTACTGACACGGGGAATTTTTTTTGTTTCTTGAGACAGAGTCTCACTCTGTTGCCTTGGGTAGAGTGCTGCAGCAGCATCATAGCTCACAGCAACCTCCAACTCTTGGGCTCAAGTGATTTTCAAGGTACCCGCCACAATGGCCAGTAGTTTTTCTGTTTTTAGTAGAGATGGGGTCTCATTCTTGCTCCGGCGTGTCTCAAACTCCTGAGCTCAAGGGATCCTCCTGCCTCAGCCTTCCAGAGTGCAGGATTACAGGCATGAGCCACTGTGCCTGGCCTTGACATTAGGAATTTAAAGAGAGTTTAATACAGGAAAGACTGACAAATGGGTGGGCAGAGCCTAGAGAAGTCACATGGGAGCTTGTGACAGTGGGAAGTCCTTACTATCCTCAGGTCTGAAGGGTGAGGAGACATGTGTGTTTCTGCAGAGGGGCACAGTCCTCCAGGGGCCCCTACAGGGAAGGGAGCGTGACCTTGGTCTCCTCCTGTCCTCTCAGGCAGTGGGTGCAATGAATGTGGCCGGCCTGCCCAGGGCGCAGAGCAGGGAGGAGAGAGGAGAGAGCGACCAGTGGATCCCCAGGCCACATGGAGACTGAGGGCCGCACAGAGATAAACAAGGTGGGGATGACACCTTCATTTTCATTAAAGGCTGTGTCTCCCTGGACAAATTTTTGAAAAAGAGAAACAAAGTGCTTTGCTCTCAAAGGCTGTTTGGAACAAGACGCGTTAAGATGAATGACTCAATTCGTGTTAAGTGCTAGAGAGACGCAGAGGAAAGACTCAGGCAGAGGAGGGGGAATGGCATCCCAGGCGCAGGGGAACAGCACGTGCTAACCCAAAGAGGCAGGAAAGAGCCAGAAAGGGGCGGGGAGGTGTGTTGTGGTGAAGCTGGAAAGACAGGCTGGGAAGTTACCAAGGCACCAAGCAGGCACCAGCTTCTCTCAGAATGACTGTAGAAGCGTCCCCCTGTATCCTTGGCTTCAGAACAAAGGCAACCAAGAGAAGCAAGTGACTATTTTTTTCTGACATTCGCTTCTACCTGGGACACAGCTTACCAGGCAGAGAGGCTCTTGATCCGTTGGCACCTGATACACTATTGGCAAGTCAATCAATTTGGCACAGGGAGTTGCTCCAGGTTCCAGTCTTTCTCAGCCACCTCCTGACTGAGTGGCCTGGATCTGGCACTCCCACCAGAGGCAATTCCCAGCACCCACCACAAGCCAGGACCCCGGCTGAGGCGTTAAGCTCCAGGGAGCACTGAGCACAGGTGGTGTCAGGAGATGGGGGGTTACTGCCCCTCAGAGTCTGTGCATGCTCAGGAAGAGCCCATAACCTCCTTTAGCCTCAGTTTCTTCATCTGTATATTGGGAACAATAGTTGGAACATTTATTGAAATTTACTCTACACCAGGCATTTTTGTTTTGTTTTATATTTGCATTTATTTCTCATTTGATTCTCTAAACAGTAAATATTATTATTTCTCCTAAGAAATAGTAGAGGCAGGATTAGAACCCAGGCGGTACGCTGGTCCACAGAGCCCAGTTGTCACTGTCACAGTAGAGCGTGTCAGGAAGACAAAGAGGAAAACACATAATGACCATGGCTCACCTTGTAGCTGTAACAAATACAAGTCATGTTTTCCTACAGATTCCTTTGTACCGGGTATTGGTCTAAGAATCATGAATTAGTTCATTTAAGCTTTGTAACAACATGAGATGGGTGCTCCTATGGGTCCCATTTCTAAGATGAGGGAATTGAGTTGCTGAGAAGTTGAGTGATACCTGCTTGAGGTCACAGCTAATCGCTCCCATTAGGTGAGGACTAATGCCAAGAGCCAGGAATTGTACTGGACACATTGCGTGTATTAATTGTTTAGGCTGCTGGCCAGAGGAACTGAGGCTCAGAGAGGGTGGCTACTTTCCATGGTCATGTCGCTAGTGGAGGGTGCAGCCAAGAGACTCAAACCAGGTGGCCTGATTTCAGAGGCCCTGCTCCTAACCACCGACTCTCACCCGTTTCATGGTGCAGAGCCCAGGGCCAAGTACACGTTGACCAGTAAGACCCAGTCCCACTCAGAGGCTGTCGTGTGAGTTCAGGTCTCTGGATGTCATAGAGAGGTCCCAACTAAACTGCTGCCCCATCACAGGAGCCTCAGACCTTCCAGGAACCCACGCAGGGATCAGAACATGCAGTGGCCAACCCAGGCCCTGCTGCCTGGTGACCCCCTGCAAAGTTTCACGAGGCTGGCTTTCTTCCCGGAAAATCAGCAGGGCTCACTGCCCTCTGCTGGCTCTGGGGGTGGTAGGCACCTCCAGGAAGGCAGTTCCGACTTTCGGAGCAAGTTGGCCTCACCTGGGCCTATACCTCTCAGCTACCCAGGGCCTCCCTGGCTGCAGCTCCAGGACTGTGTTACGAAGAGCCCCAGACACCATGGCTCTTGGGATTGCTGGCAGCAGCAGAGATTTCACAGCAAGTGGCTCCCGGTCCCTGGGCCCTGGGCACGTGCCCTCTCTAATCCTCACAATCACCCCACTTTGCAGCTGAGATAGCTGAGGCTCAACAGGACTGAGGGGCTTCCCAGAGACCATCCAGCTGGTCTGTGAGGGAGTAAGTGATGGAGCCAGGACTTGGGCCCAGTTCCTTCTGGGGTATTTTCTATGAAACCATGTGGACGCTCCCAATGCCCCACGCCAACAGAAGGACGCTCCAGGGATAATTATTCATGCCTTTGGGTGGCAGGCCCTGAACCCATTGTATGCTGAGTAGGCAGTGGCAAATGTGAGTGATTTGGGAGACCTACCCATAAATCAACAGTGACACAAAGCAAACGAGTGCTGTGGTCTGAAAGGAAGCCCCAACACTGCCTGGGGACAGGGAAGTCCACCTGAAAGACGTGTGTGGGGGCCACACCTTGTCCCCCTCCTCTCCCTTCTCCCCTCCTAAGACAAATATAAAGGATCCAGCTACCACCCTGAGAAGTTCTTGTCAAAAGACTCTAACTTTCCAAACAAGCTGTGGAATGTCTCCCGTTCCCCACTGCCCCTTATAAAAGTGACCTCCCCCTGCCCCAGGTGCAGACGCCACCTTTGCACTGCCCGGGCAGGTGACCCTCCCCTTTCAATAGACTTGGCTTGAACGTCTCCGCTGTGGCCTCATCTCTGGGTGCCACCACTTACACCTTTCAAAGTGGTGCCTGGGCAGGTCCTGAAAGAGACACTGAACAGGAGAAAAGAGAGAGAGGTAAGGGAAGAAGGGGATTCCAGATGGGGTGTCTGGGGTGGAGATCTGGGGGGCTTGGGGAACTCTGGGTTCACCAGGTGGCTGCAGGACAGAGTGGGAAGGAAAGGGCAGAGGTAATGAGGCCAGACAGGGCCTGGCAGGAGGAGGACTTCCCACACAGCAAGGCCAGGGCCTGGGAGATCTTGGTCTCTGCTCCCTACCCCCAGTACTCCTCAGGATATAAGAGGCTCCCCAAATCATAAATCCTATAAACTGGTCTTATAGCTGAAGCCCCAGAGAGAAGGTGATTGGCCTGAGGTTGCCCAGGGGATTTATACTCACACTCAGGCCGCCTGACTCCAAAGGACCCCTGGTCCCTGTGGGGCAATCTCACTGCCCTTTCTCTTTCCTAAGGGCTGCGTTTCTGCCTGATCTCCATAGGGGGTGATCACCACCAGACCCTTGGGATTCCCCTGGCAGCTCTGTTGACCAGTCTCCACCCACATAACCCGGGTGAGGGAGTCTCTCTGTCTTTGAAATTAAACACAAACAAACAGAAACTGCTTCACAGATAAACACAGAGCTCCAGGTAAGCACAGCCCAAACCTGTGGGGGGTGTTCATACCTTTTGGGCGCACATCCAAAAGAGAGAAGGAAGGAAACCATTTGAATAGGAACTCTCCGGTACAGGAGCCCAGCAGTTTAGACATGCTGTGTGCTTCCCCAGACATTCTGCCCTTTGCCCGCCGTGTCCTGAGAAGGAGGCATTGCCCATTTTACAGAGGGGGAAGCTGAGTCCCGAGAGGTGAATTTGTGTGCTCCAGGTCACACAGTGAGTTGATGATGGACCAGGACTAGAAACCAGTAAGCCCTGGAGACTGCACACGTGGGCCACTGTCAATTAAAAGCTCCTTTCTGGGCAGCACCTGTGGCTCAAAGGAGTAGGGCACCAGCCCCATATGCCAGAGGTGGTGGGTTCAAACCCAGCCACAGCCAAAAA
>NW_003852461.1:1269657-1271745 GCF_000181295.1 Otolemur garnettii | reverse complement strand
AGCCCCAGGATCAAGGACCCTGTCCACTTCATTTCTGAGTGCTCTGTCCCCAGCACAGGCTGGCCTGGAGCAGAGATGGAGTCAGTGAACAAATGAAAAAGAATGAATGAACACACAGTGCCAGGGGCGTGTGGGAAATAGCCACCAAGCAGCCACGTGCCCCCAGCCGCTCAGCTGACCGCTTTACATGGATCATCTCTTTCGCCCCGTGAGACCTGGGCCATTACTTAGTTATTATTATCATCATAATCCCCATTTTATAAATGAGGAAACTGAGGCATGGAAAGGTAGAGAACTTAGACCAGGTAATAAAGCCCACAGGGGTCTTTGGGATTCAAACCCAAACCACCGTTTGAGTGATTTTGCACACACTGTCGTCCCCTTGGAGAGACACCCTCCCCTATACAGGTACACACACGGGAACACGATATGCACAGATACCCACAACACGAGCGCCCAGCCGTGATCCCGGACACCCACTCCTCCCCGATCCCTGAGCGCCTTGGTAGAGTGAAGGGGCTTCCAGGGATGGGTGCCAGGCCCATGGCAGTGGTGGGGGAGGAGTGGGTGGGCTCTGACAGCGACTCGCCCCCATCTCCTTGATAGGTGCAGCCCCCACCATCAGACAGACAGCTCTGCAGGGTTATGGAAACCTTTCTTTCACCCCTTCTCCCCCTCCACACCCTTCCCTGTGTTACAGAGGAAGCAGAGTTCCCATCTGCCTCTGGTGTGCTCCTTACAAACAGGTGTCACTGGGGTGTCCGAGGTCACCCAGAGAGTCGGGGTGGAAAGGCACTTCTGATGTAAGTGTACTGGCCCCCAACGCAATGTGTCCCTCACTGCCCAGGTCTCTCTCCAGGATCGCTCAAGGCCCCTTCAAGGTCTGACAGGAAAATACAAGCTTGTGGTGCAAAGGAGAGGTCAGAGAGGGGGATCTTGTTGGCGCCCCACAGCCAGTGTGGACGGAGCTGGAACCAGGCTCAGGGTGTGAGTGGGGTGCAGGAGCACACTCCCAGGCAGAGCTGAACTTGGGGCTGGCTGGAGGTCAGTCTAGAGGTCTGGGGAAACCTGCTTTTGGCTCAGTTTTACAGCCTAAAGGGACCCTGGAAGGGGGGCCCAATGAGTGTCAGGTGTCTGGACCAGCCCTGTGCCCTGTGTGCTGTGGATCCGTGTGTCCCTATTCTCGTGTCCCGTGTTCTCTGGTGTGAGGGTGTAGGGGTGAGGGTTGGGGTGAGGCTGGGGTGTAGGGGTGAGGCTGGGGTGTAGGGGTGAGGGTTGTGTGTTGCTGAGCAGGCAGGTGTGTTTGCATATGTCCCCATGGGTCTAATGTCACCCCCACTGCAGCCCCCAGCCACTTCAGTCTACGGATCCCCATCTCCCCCCCAGTACTTCATTTGATGCCCCACAGGGCTGTGAGGGAGCGTGAGAAGGAAGGGAGCTGGGAGGGGAAGTTTGGCCTCAGCAAAGACTAAGGGGCTGCAGGAGGCAGGATGTGCATATGTGTGTATGGCTGTGTACACGTGTGTGCTGTCTCTACAGGGGACTGTAGCTGAGGCCCCTCCGTCTCTCCTGGCTCTGCCCAGAGTATTCCTGCAGGGCTGTGTTGGTTCGGTGGGGGCTGTTTGTGTCCCTCTGGGCAGGATAGCGCGTCTGAGTGTGTAGTCTGAGTGTGTAAATGCCTGGAAGAGGAGCAGGCCCATGTGCACCGTGGCCTTGAGAGGGTGGGGGAGCTGGGCTCTGAGCCCAGTTCAGGGCCCCAGACCCCTCTGCCCACCTGACGGAGGCCTGGGTGGGCACTGGACACATCGCCTAGGGAAAATAATCTCCAGCACAGCTTTCTTTTTTTTCTTTTAATTTCAGATTAATATGAGGGAACACAGGATTTGTTAGGTAAAGTCCCTGTTGTAGTTGTGTCCTGCACCCAGGAGGTGAGCCCATTAGTTGGGAGCACACCAGTTTTCCTCCCTTCTCCTCCCTCCCCCGGCTTGAATTGAGTTTTTCTCTTGTATGGGTGTATATGAGTTCATCTCCTGGCTTCATATCACTATTGAGTACATTGGATACTTGCTTTTCCATTCTTTACTAAGA
>NW_003852461.1:1266903-1269159 GCF_000181295.1 Otolemur garnettii | reverse complement strand
GGGGGAGTGGGGAGCTGGGCCCCGGAGGGCCTGGGGTGCAACAAGACCATGGAGCTGGAATTTAATCCTGAAACCAGTGAGGCCATTCTAGGGAACTGAAAAGGTACTGACAGGGCCAGATTTATCTAAAAGAAAATATTTCATTGAGTTGTAATTCACATAACATAAAACTAACCTGTTTAAAGTGACCAAGCCAGTGGCATTTGGTTCACAATGTTGTGCATCAGTATCTCAAACCATTTCCATCGTGCCAAAGCCAAACCCGGTTTCTTCCCGTCCTTTCTTCCTCCAGCCTCTGGCAACCACCAGTCTGTCTGTGTGGATTTTCTCTTCTGGATGTTTCTTACAAATACAATCATGTGATATGTGACCTTCCCTGTCTGGCTTCTTTCACTCAGCTTAACGTTTTTGAGGGTCATCAGCACTGGGGTGTGTACGTCATTCCTTTTTATGGATTGTATCATGGTGGACACACACACACGTTGTATATCCATTCATCCACTGGGCTGTTCAGGCTCACCTTTGATCTTTCTAGCTGTGTCTGTGCAATGGTTTGGAAGGGACAAGACTGGATTTGGAAGATGGGCTGGGGGCTGTGTCAGAGATGTGGGCCTAGGGTACTGGCCACAGGAAGGACAAAGCCCGTGATTTTACAAGGCAGATGGTTGCAAGGAGAGGCTGGGGGGAGGAGTGAAAAATGTCTTCCAAGTTTATGGCTTGTGAGTTACATGGAGGGTGGCCCCATTCTTCTTCATAGGGGAGGAAGAGAAATTTCAGGAGGAGAACACACCAGTTTGGTTAGGACCCTGCACATTCGAGTTGCTGGTGGACTACCCAGGTAGAATCGTCCTCTCCAAGTAGAGGTGTGAGTGTGGAGCTCAGGAGGGAGGGCTGGCAGAAGACAGGGGCTCAGCCATCACCAACGTGTAGCTGAGAATCTTGAGAGACAGCATGTGTTGGTGGGGAGAACAGAGGGGGTCATAGCAGGTCCCCATCACACTTTGAAGGCGGGTCCTGACCATCTTGTTCAGCACTGAGTCACTAGAGCCAAGAACAGTGACCGACACAAGAAAGATAGCCACTTAAGTCCTGTTTGAATGAAGAGGAGTCCACAAAAGTCCAAGACCCAGGAGCGTATGAGAGAGGACACAAGAAGAGCCCGTGACGTTGCAGCCACCAGTCTAGGACAGGGCTGAGGGCCGTGATTTATATTTGAGAATGAGGATGGGGCAAGTGAAGGCAGGGCCAAGGCAGCGTGGAAGTGATGAGCTGGAGACACTGATAGTCACAGCTGCCTTGAGACGCTTGGCTGAGAGCAGGAGGGAGGCAAGGAGGTGCTTGTCCCTGGAGGGGAGAAGAGGGGGGTGGAGGGAAGGGCTTGACTTAGTGGATGGTGGTCCTGGTTTCTGTCTATTGTCTGTGTGGGTTTTTTTCTTGTCTCTTTCTCTTTCTTTTTTTCTCTTTCTTTCTTTCTTTTTTCAGTGACAGGGTCTCACTTGGTGGCTCAGGTCAAAAGACAGTGACAGTGGCTCATTATAACCTTGAACTTCTGGGCTCAGGCAATCCTTCCACTTCAGCCTCCCAAGTAGCTAGGACTACAGTTGCACACCACCAGGCCAGTTAATTAAAAAAATTTTTTTATATGGCTGGGCATGGTGGCTCATGCCTATAATCTTAGCACTCTGGGAGGTTGAGGCCAGCAGATTGCCTGAGCCGAGGAGCTCAAGACCAGCCTGAGCAAGAGTGGGAGACCCCCATCTCCACTAAAAATAGAAAAACTAGCTGGGCATTGTGGCAGATGCTTATAGTTCCAGCTACTCGGAAGGCTGAGACAAGAGGATCACTTGAGCCCAAGAATTTGAGGTTGCTGTGAGCTATGATGCCACGGAACTCTACCCAGGGTGAGAAGTGACACTCTGTCTCCAAAAATAAATAAATAAATAAATAGGCTCAGCGCCTGTAGCACAGTGGTTACAGTGCCAGCTACATATACCAAGGCTGGAGGGTCCCAGCCTGGGTGAGCTAAACAACAATTAACAACTGCAACAAAAAATAGCTGGGATTGTGGTGGTGCTTGTAGTCCCAGCTACTTGGGAGGCTGAGGCAAGAGAATCACTTAAGCCCAAGAGTTTGAGGTGGCTGTGAGCTGTGATGCCATAGCACTCTACTGAGAGTGACATAGTGAGACTCTGTCTCAAAAGAAAATAAATAAAATAAAATAGATAAATAAATACTTTTTTTTTTTTGGTAGAGACA
>NW_003852461.1:1256756-1266443 GCF_000181295.1 Otolemur garnettii | reverse complement strand
GGGAACAGTGGGCTGACGAGTGAGTGGAAGGAGCATGGGCCCCGAGTGAGGCAGGAGGGTGCCCAGGAATAGCTCAGTAGTGGCTCCAGAACAGGAGTTGAGGCTGACTCACACCTCTGTATCCCTGGCACCCAGCCTAGGCTTGGCACAAGCCAGGAAGCATAGTACCTGTGAGCGTGGAGCCAGAATGGTGCAAAGGCGGGTCTATCCCAGGTACCCTGAACGAGAGGCTCTTGGGGTGGAGTGATTAGGCAAAAGGCCTCCTCTGTGCAGTGGGCCCTGGTCAGGAGGCCCAGATCTGGCTGAGTGGCCTTGGCTGGGTGCCCCTGACCCCTGGCATTTGATCTGTCACGACTCCTTCTCTGGCTGCACCCTCCCCCAACCCTAACCAGGACCAGCCCTTATTGGGTGCCGTGATCCAGGCTCTGCAGAGGAAAGAGCTCTGACCTCAGGAAACGCTGACTGATGCCCCTGTTTGTAAGCGGCTCTGGCAAGTAGCTGAGAAAGGCTAACTGGAAGCTTCCTGCCAGAATGTTCAGGACTCCAAAGCCATGTTCTTTCCGTCCCCACAGGCTGGAACTTTTTATAAACCCCAGGCGCATCCAGTGGGAGGGGAAAGGCGTCCGGGAGAAGCTCAGACACTCAGTGAGCTGAAAGCCAGGCTTGCTCCTGTATCCTCTGACCTTGCAAGTTGGAGCTGCCTCTGGGCCATCTAGGTAGAACCACCCTCTGAGTAGTTAGAGGCGTGGGTGTGGAGCTCGGGAGGAAGGCTAAGATCAGAGGACAACCTAGGAGAACCACAGAGACTTGGATCCTAGTTCTGACTTGGCCTTTCCCCTGCCGTCACACATTGGCCTCACACCTGAGTGTGCCAGGATCAGAATCAGGGATTGTTAAATACGGACTGCTGGGTCCTACCTCCAGTGTTTCTGAGCTAGCAGTTCCAGGGAAGGGTCCAATAATTTGCATTTCTCACAGGTGTCCAGGTGATGCTGATGCTGCAGGTCGAGGGATTAGACTTTGTGAATCGCTGGCCTAGTCACGTCCCTTCTGAGCCTGAAGGTCCTGAGGGCTGAACAAGGAGAATCCCCGTGGCTCTTCCTGCCTCCTCCCGATGGGGGCTGTGAGGCTCAATCAAAAAGCCCCAGGAATTAATGAATTTCTGAGAGCTAATTGGGGCCTCCAGATCTATCTGATCTGAACTCCCTCCTCAAGGGAAGAGGAAACTGAGGACCAGAAATAGCACCTAGTCAATTTGGAGGTGGCAGTTGGAATGAGATCTCAAGGAGCCTTTACCTTCCTGCTGTGCTTTTAGCATCTTGTCTTTCCGATGAAGTGGTATTACGTGGTATTTGCAGTGGGTGCTGGGAGTGTCCCGCTGTGCCCCTTGGTGGTCACCATTCTGTGCTGACCTGACGTGCCAGCCCTTGTGACTCTGCTTAAAGACTTTCTCTGGCCTCAGAGCCCACCAGGCCTGGCAGGGGCACAGCACAGTTGCCAGCGAGCTGATGTCCATTTCCTGTAGTAGGTGCCACCCACTGACTGGCGGATACACGCCTCAGTCCCGTCACCCCTTGACAGGGACCTCGAGGCATGTTTACACTATTATCCAGAATTCCTCAGTGGAATTGAGCCCCGGCAGGCTACAACAGAAACCCTTTTGATAACACACCCTTTGTCTCCCCCCTCTCTGTCGTCTCAGACTGTTTCTAGAGCAGCGGTTCTCAATCTGTGGGTCGCGACCCACAGGAACTGTATTAAAGGCTCATGGCATTAGGAAGGTTGAGAACCACTGTTCTTGAGGAACCCAGCCTCAGACAGGATAATCATAATAATCATGGTAACAGCCCAGCCATTCATGGAGTCACGCATTGTGTACATCTGACCTCGTGTGATTTTTCATGATAAGCACCCCACTACGTGGGCATTATCACCTGTACGTCACCGTTGAGATTGTTCAGGTTCAGAGAGGGAAGTGGCCTGGCCAAGGACTCTCAGCTGTTATCAATCCACAAGAAGCGCCCAGGTTGGTCAGATTCTACTCTGCATTCGTAAGACTGAGAGTCAAAGGCCCGTGTTCCCCGCCTGGGGGCCCAGCCCAGCCCCTGCTGCCCTGGGGTGGTGATATCCAGAGAAAAGACAGAGTGGGGCACCAGGAGATGGCTCCCTGGGGCCTGACACTGCCCCCCGCCCCCCGCAGGCACCGTTGACAGCAGCATCAGTGGGGCTCCTTTTAAGGGCCACACTAACTGGGGACATTGATGGAAAAGGAGCCACAGCTGGAGGGGAGGGACAGGAAAATGTCTTACGGCAACTGCAATGGAGAGGCCGGTTTGTGGCTTCTCTTGGGGACTTTAGGAAGCTTCTGCTCAGAGGTCACTATCTTTTGGGCAAAAATGGGACTTCATTTTGTAATTATAGGCCAGTGAAGCCAGACAACACTCAGGTTGCACCTAATGCATTTTTAATGTGTTGTGGGGACAGAATGTGGTCTGTTTATGGAAGTGCAACATTTTGCTTGTGGTTTACACGTCACAGCATGTTTCTATAGTAAACATTTTTGTTATATAAGAAGAAAGCTGTTGGTGTGGTAATGAAATCATACACTCACGTATTGTCAAATCAGCTTCCTTGATGCTACTCGGGGGCCCGTGTTAGACTTCACACTGAGCCTGTTTGCCCTGGTGGGAGCTTCCAAACACACCTTCCTGTGTCTGGCCTCAGTTTCCCCAGGTGTAACAAGCAGGGCAGTTAAATGGGCCCCAGGTTCTCTGAGATGCAGGTTTGACAGGGCCCATGGCTTTCCCTCGGGGCCACTTGGCAAATCCAGGCAGGTTCCTGCCCCAGTCTAGCCTGGAAACACATCTGTAATTGAGCCTGCAGGGTCACTGTGACAGGCACAGCCATAAATCTCAGCTGGGGAAGCAGCCCAGGGAGATAAATGGTCCTGCGGCAGCGTCTTCCTTGCACTCTGGGAACAGCCTGTCTCTGGGGCTAATGTGGAGAGAAGGGGGAGCTGACAAAACCATTCCCCATGGATGAGACGCTCAGTGGGGTGGGACAGAGGATCCAGGCCACCTCTGGTGAGAGGGGATGTTGCACATGGTCCTGGGCCCATGAATACAGGCATAGGAAAATGTAGACAAAACGGAGACTGGGCCGGGAGTAGTGGCTCCTGCCTGTAATCCTAGCAGTCTGGGGGCTGAAGTGGGTGGATAGCTTGAGATCAGGAGTTTGAGACCAGCCTGAGCAAGAGCGAGACCCCCATCTCTACCAAAAATAGAAAACTAGCCGGGCATTGTGGCAAGCGTCTGTAGTCCCAGCTACTCACAAGGGTGTGACAGGAGAATTGCTTGAACTTGGGAGTTTGAGGTTGCTGCGAGCTATGTCACCGGCTCTCTACCCAGAACGAGAGGGAGATTGTGTGTTAGAAAAAAACAAAAACAAAGAGCTGGGCACAGTAGCTCACGCCTGTAATCCCGGCACTTGGGAGGCTGATGCGGGTGGATTGCCTGAGTTCATGAGTTCGAGACCAACCTGAGCAAGAGCGAGATAGCCCCCTCTCCCGCCCCCGACTCTAAATAATAGCCAGGCGTTGTGGCAGACACCTGTAGTCCCAGCTACTTGAGAGGCTGAGGCAAGAGAATCACTTGAGTCTAAGAGTTTGAGGATGCTGTGAGCTAAGATGCCACAGCACTCTACAAAGGGAGAATGAGACCAAGTGAGACTCTGTCTCAAAAAAGAAAGCAAAACCAAAAAACAACAGCGACTTGGTCAGAATGAATACATTGTCGTGGGTTTTTTTTTTTTTTGAGAGTCTCAAGCTGTCACCCTGGGTGGAGTGCTGTGGTGTCACAGCTCATAGCAACCTCCAACTTGGGCTCAAGCAATCCTCTTGCCTCAGTTTTTCTATTTTTATTTATTTATTTTCCTGAGACAGAACCTTAAGCTGTAACCCTTGGTAGAGTGCTGTAGCATCACAGCTCACAGCAACCTCCAACCCCTGGGCTTAAGCGATTCTCCTGCCTCAGCCTCCCAAGTAGCTGAGACTATAGGCCCCCACCACAATACCCAGCTATTTTTTGGTTGTAGTTGTCATTGTTGTTTGGCAGGCCCAGGCTGGATTCGAACCCACCAGCTCTGGTGTATGTGGCTGGCACCTTAGCCGCATGAGCTACAGGCACCGAGCCAGTTTTTCTATTTTCAGTAGAGCCAGGGTCTCACTTTTGCTCACTATTCTCAAACTTGTGAGCTCAAGCAATCTACTTGCCTCGGCCTCCCGGAGTGCTAGGATTATAGCACTGAGGCTGGCCTGTCGTGGAGGGTTTATAAGCATCCCTCCTCCCCGGGGTTCTGAGGTCAGAGCCTGCACCTGAGTCAGCTAGGAGTGCCCAGGAGAGGGACTAGCCGAGGGTGGGCATCACTGATACAAGCCATAGGAAGTGATGGAACTAGCGCATACTGAGCACTGGTTCTGTGCCAGGCCTCGTGCTTATTGCTTTATATTACTCCTTACAACAATCCCAGGAGGTGCCTTCATCATACCATTGAGAAAACACCTCTCCAGCACAGAGATGTTAAGTAACGTGTCCAGGATCAATCAGCCAGTAAGTGGCTGAGCCAGGTGTAACCCCAGCAGTTTGGCCCCAGCGCATGGGCCCTGAGCCACCCTGTGGAATGATCAGCACAGGAGTGATGACAACAGGGAAAACACTGGGTCAGGTACCTGCCCCCGGAGGATACGCAGGATGGGCAGGAGTGCCCGGGCAGCCTGGCAGAGGGGGCAGAGACAAGGGGTTGAGAAGTCACAGCGTTGTTTGAGGAATGGTAACACATTTGGAAAGACTTTGGTGTGGAGGAAGTGCCGGGAGGTGAATCTGGGGAGGGCGCGGGGGCTGGATCACAGCAAGCCTCCAGAGCCCAGCCGAGAGCCTGCGCACCACTCTCACCGGCCCTGTGACCACGGCCAGGTCACTTCCCCTCTTGTTACCTCCGTTTCCTTATCTCACCACTAGGAATGATAATTCCTTCTCCACAGGGCTTGGACAGGGACCAGTGAGATGCTGGATGAAAAAGATTTTATATACTGTGAAAGATTTTACAAAGCCAGGCTGGTGGGTGGGATGGAAAGAAGGGAACAGATTATAAGTGTGAATTCAGCCAGCTTACTGAATTTACTTCTATTTCATTTTATTGTTATTTAAAAAATAACGACATTTGCCTGGGGCTTTGCTACTGACCTTTGGCCTTCTTTACCTGTCTTGAGGATTCCCCCAACCCTTTGAATTAGATGGAATTATTCCCATTTCACAAGTGAGGACACTGAGGCACAGAGGGGCCCAACCGGGTTTTATGGCTGCTGAGTTGCCCTTCCTGCCCTTCCCGCCCTTCCCAGAGCCTCCCTTACCGGGGATTTTCAACTGGTGTGCTGCGGCACCCTGGCGTGCCATAAGAGGATCTTAGCTGTGCCATGAAAAGTTTTAAAGATCATTAATTAAATTATTTTCTAAAGAAGTTCAAAGCACAGTAAGTGTATTCTTTTTTTGGATCAACGAAATTTAAGTGTGCCGCGGAAGTTTAACTATAGGTTCAAAGGTGCCGTGACATAAAAAAGGTTGAAAAACACTGGCTGAGCAGTTCGCCCAAGCTGATGCCTCTGAGTGGCAAACCAAGGCCGCACAGGGGCAAGAAAGCAGCAGACAGCAAGAACTGATGACCAGTAGCATTCAGGACTGAGATTTGAGGTTTTGACTTTTTCTTGACGACCTCGAAGGTTTGTGACAGATCACAATTTGTCATTTTCCTGGGGCCCCAATCTGAATTCAGCAAGACCTGTGTAGGGAGCTAAAGCCCGTTAATGTGTCCAGCCATCTGTCCAGCTCAGCTTCTCAACTCACCTTTTCAGCTCTCTTTGTGGGAGGCAGAGTGGCCTCAACACATGGCCTTCAGCGGCAGCCTGGCAGGAGCTAACTCCCAGCTCTGTTGCTTGAAGCTGTGTGACCTTGGGAAAGTGACTTCCTGTCTCTGAACCTGTGTTTCCTAATACGTGATTCAAGGATAATAATACCTTGAATGCTTGAAGGACTGCTGAGAGGCCTGAATGACACAGTAGTAATTCATGGCCTTTCAGTGCAGGACATAGGAGGAACTGGTCATAGTGTGGTTTCTAGGGAGGGGTAGCGAGGAGGAAAGGGGGAGACTTACTTTTCACTGTATAACTTTTTGCAATCTGTTTTTTCTTGATGTATTAGGGGTTCTTTATTAATGGAAGTTCAAAAAATGAGATCATGCATATAAAGCACTGAGCACAAGCATAGCACTTAATTCTCCAAAATGTTAGCTTTATTATACACATTACTACAAAGTGATTTCTAAGAACTCTATTTCTTTGTGGAAAATGACTCCTCCCAAAGCTAAATGCTCCTTGATGGAGCTGCAGAGGGAGGGAGCGGTTAAGGCAAGTGAAACTTCTTAGCCAGGAAATAGGAGTTTCTCAGGGCAGACTCCTGCCTTAGTCTCAGCCCCTTGCTGAATGGGTGGAGGCTGAAGCCTGGGCACTGGAGGAGCCCGGCAGCTTCCCCAGAGCGGGAGGCTGGCCCATGCTAGAATGCCGGGCCCATCATCCCCACAGTCCCAGTGTGGCGCCTGTCTGTGGCCTACTGGCTGAGTCGCCCTGGGAAAGTCATTTAACCCCCTGCCCCATCACATTTTCATGTGTCAAATGAGGACAATACTTACCTGCCCTGCAAGTCTGCTGTGAGGGTTACATGGGAGGGCTGTGTGACAGCTGCCCTTACCCCAGCTTCATCTTCCCTATCATCAAGCCATGGGCCTCACCCGGAGGGAATGGGGGCCAGTAAAAGGCTTCCTGCCTGGTGTGGACGATTGGATTTGGGGTTGGAGAGGCCATGTTGAGAGGTGACTGAGAAGGAATCCCAGCTGGCCTCTCTGAGCAGCAGCCTTAGTCATGAATTAGACTAACCCAGCAAAAGGCTTGTGGCAAAGAAACAAACTCTGAATGTAACTTGCAGAGTTTTACCTTATCCACTTGCCCGGGATGGTACTTATGCTGATCCTATTCTGAGCAAAACTTACTGAGACTAATAGGAGCTGTGCCTCAGCCCTGGGCTCCACACCATCTGTCGGTCTCAGCGCTGGGGATTAGCTTCTCCTATGCAGTGCTGACTGTGTCGCCCGGCTGCATGGACTCTTGTTGACCAGCCTGGGTGTGTAGGGAAGCCAGCCACCGACTCGTTCAACACCTGTGCACACAGCCTTGCTAGGGGCCAAGCCCTGTTCTTGACCCTGGAGGCCCGGGGACCAGAGACAGACAAAGTTGCTGCTCCCAGAAGAGTGTGTTCTGGTGGGACAGGAGAAAAGAGTGAAGAAATAAAGTGGATATGGTAAGTTCAGATGGCGTTAAGTCTATGAAGGAAGAAAGCACTGACTGATGTGTCAGAGGGAGACTTCAGGTGTGGGCCTCATGAGTGGGGGTGGCCAGGGAAGACCTGAAGGACCAGGAGTCACAACGGGAAGATCAGAGTGTGCTGGGCAGGGGGACAGTGGATGCAAATACCCCAAGGAAGGGGCACAGTCAGTGAGCTGGGGGACAGAAGATCAGAGTGGCTGGAGCCCAAGGTAGGAGACCAGATGGAGATAAGGCCAGAGGTCAGGACATGCCTGGCCTTGTAGGCTATGTTTTTATTCTTAGAGTGATCAGAGCCCTGGAAGGTTTCAAGTAGGAGAGCGACACAACCTGCAGTACATTCTAGATATTAACTCTGGCTGCTAGGTGTAGAACTGGAGAGGAGACCAGGTGAGAGGCTCTGGCATTGTGGGTGGAGAGATTAAGGAGTGGAGTCTCACTGGAAAGTAGGGAGTGTCGAGTACCTAGCCAGTCTCTAGAATGCAGCAGGAGCTCACTAGGCAGGGCTGAAGCTTTGATCACTTTGATTCCCCTCTGCCACACAGCCTCCCCAAAATAATAGTTTCAAAAAATACCGATATTTGATTTAATTGGCTCAAGTAATGGCCTGTTGGCCCTGTTACAATGCTAGATACTTTTCCCCTGTGAGCTGGCCATAAGTCATAGTCACAATCCCCATGGCCAGGTGGGCTGCTGTGGGCCATGCATTTTCCAGGTCTGAAGCAATTGGCCTGCATCAGGAGGGAGGTGATGGGGCTCTTGCACGTACAGTGATTTACTGACCCAGCACAACTTCAGAACAAGAAACCCATGGCTGAGGGAGGATTTGGCTCCTAATCCTGCCCGGACTTCTAATTCACTCATTCAGTGCTTGTATATTCAGACCCTGATCTGTACTGGACTCTGCTGGGGACACAGAAACGAATCAGATATAGTACCTGCCCTGAAAAAGTTCACATTTAGGTAGGGAGAGTGTGGTGGCTCACATCTGTAACCCCAGACTCTGGAGGCTGAGGCAGGAGCATCACTTGAGGGTAGGAGTTTGGAGATTATCCTGGGCAAGGTAGAGAGATACTGTATCCACACACACACACACACACACACACAAATAATAAAAAATAAGAAAAAATTAGCTGGGCATGGTGGCCTGCACCTGTAGCTCCAGCTACTCAGGAGGCCGAGGCAGGAGGGTCCCTTGAGCCCAGGAGCTGGAGGCTGCAGTGGACTATGACGACACCACTGCATTACAGCCTGAGGGACAGAGCAAGACCTTGTCTTAAAAAAAACCTAAAAAGGGCCAGGCACAGTGGCTCACGCCTGCAATCCTAGCACTCTGGGAGGCCAAGGCAGGTGGATCTCCTGACCTCGAGAGTTCAAGACCAGCCTGAGCCAAAGCGAGATCCCATCTCTAAAAATAGCCGGGTGTTATGGTGGGTACCTGTAGTCCGAGCTACTTGGGAGGCTGAGGCAAGAGAATCACTTGAGCCCAATGGTTTGAGGTTGCTATAAGCTATGACGCCACAGCGCTGTACCAAGGGCAACAAAGTGAGACTCTGTCTCAAAAAAAGAAAACCTAAAAAACAAAAAAAGTTGCCAATGTGTTCTATACTTCTATATTTGCCAGTTAACAAACAGCTACCTGCATAATAAGCCCTTGATGTACAAAACCATAATTTTACTTAGGAGTTTCTTCATCTTAAAACCTTTAAAATTCTCTAAGTCAAAACTCCCACCACAGCACTCCGACCACTCAAAGGCTGGCCCCACCTCGTCCATCTCACCTCCGCTCCTCCTTCTCGGCCTGTTCTCTGGCTCTGGCCACATATCCCTTGTCATTGTTCCCTGTGCTTTGACATTCACACTTGCACCTGCCTTTCTCTTTGTGCTTAGACTGCCTCTTGTCCCATCCGGTACCTGGGAAACTCTTTTACACTTGCCAAAGCTCAGCCCTAAGATCAGCACCTCTGCCAAGCCTTTCCTGGTCCCCTCAGACCAGGTCTCCCCTCTGTGACCCATGGGCCTGTCACCCTCTGTTCAGCTGCATTGCTATGGACCAATGCCCCAGCCTCTGTGTCGTTCCTCTCCGTGCCCTGAGACCTATCACAGGCCTGGCATAGAGGAGGGAGGTACACAGGAAGCATTTGAATTTACAGGCGTGTGTATTAGTTTCTACTGGGTGGCCTAAACAACAGGAACTTACTTTGTCATACTCTTGGAGACTAGATGTCTGAGATCAAGGTGTCAGCAGGTCTGGTTCCTCA
>NW_003852461.1:1252680-1256736 GCF_000181295.1 Otolemur garnettii | reverse complement strand
ACAGGCCTGGCATAGAGGAGGGAGGTACACAGGAAGCATTTGAATTTACAGGCATGTGTATTAGTTTCTACTGGGTGGCCTAAACAACAGGAACTAAATGAGACAAAAGGAACAGATCTTCCTTAAAGATTTCAAACAACAGGAACTTACTTTGTCATACTCTTGGAGACTAGATGTCTGAGATCAAGGTGTCAGCAGGTCTGGTTCCTCATGAGGCCATTTCCTTGGCTTGCAGATGGTCACCTTCCTGCTGTGTCCTTATGTTGTGTGTGTGTCTGTGCCCTAATCTCCTCCTCTACAAGGACACCGGTCACACAGGTTAGGGTCCACTGACAGGACTTCATTCTATCGTAATGACCCCATTAAAGGCCCCAAGTCCACATACAGTCACCTTTTAACACACTGGGGGGGGGTTAAATGAGAGTTTTGGGGGATACAGAGTGACAAGGGCATCAGTGTGGCTATAGCACAGGTAGATGACAGGCACAAGAATGAGATGAAAAAAGTCAGCAGTGGGCGGTGCCTGTGGCTCAAAGGAGTAGGGCGCTGGCCCCATATGGCAGAGGTGGCGGGTTCAAACCCAGCCCCAACAAAAAAAACACAAAAAAAAAAAAAAAAAAAGAAAGAAAGAAAGAAAAAAGTCAGTGATGCTTGGTACAGCAGGGCCTTGACTGCCAGGCCTCACATTAGATTTCAACTACTGGTGAAAAACTAAGAAGAAGAAAACTAAATTACACCTACTGGGGCGAAGAAGCAGGGAAGGAGAACCTTTGGGGTGTAACAGGGGCTATAAATATTGATTATGTTTACAGGATGTTCCCAAGGGCTATCAGCTCTAAGTTCATTTTCCAACATAAATAAAAGATGACCAGCAAGGACTGAAGTTCTATTATTAGGCAACAAAATACCCGGACACTTATAAATGTACCAACATCATCCTTTTCTTCACTTCTGAGACCATTTCACAAAACATCCTCTTATTTAGGTGGGGAAGTTGAGGCCCAGAGAGCGGAAAGGGCTTGTCTAAGTTTACTAGTTAAATAGCAATAAGTCACTGATTACCCTACTCAAAGGCAGCCATGAAGAGCTATGGAAGAAGAAACCTTGGCAATCCTAAAACTTCTTTCTCACACAGGGTAGTTATTTGTTATGTTTTCTGTATTAAAAAATATGCAATATGAGGCCTGGTGCGGTAGCTCACGCCTATAATCCTAGCACTCTGGGAGGCTGAGGCAGGTGGATTGCCTGAGTTCACAGGTTCGAGACCAGCCTGAGCAAGAGCGAGACCTCTGTCTCTAAAGATAGCCATACTGAGTGTTTTGTGGTGGGCGCCTGTAGTCCCAGCTACTGGGGAGGCTGAGGCAAGAGAATCACTTGAGCCTAAGAGTTTGAGGTTGCTGTGAACTATGACACCATAGCACTCTTCTGGGGGCAACAAAGTGAGACTCAGTGTCAAAAAAAAAAATATGTAGTACCTAAGTTTATCTTTGCTGTGAAAAAAAAAAAGACAACAATCAAACTAATCACAACCCAATGTATAAAATAAGTACATGTAAATCTACATTGATAATAAATAAACTATCAAAATAAATGAGACAAAAGGAACAGATCTTCCTTAAAGATTTCCAATAAATATAAGTAGATATTCCACATTCTAGGAGGTGGCATTTAGTTCAGCCCCTAGTCCTCTGATCTTTGAGTGCTGCCTGGATTTGGTGACTTGCCTCCAAAGAACAGAGGATGGGAAGGAAACGGTAGTTCAGGGTGGGGAAGCCGGCAAAGCTACCCTAGCTGAGCACTCAGGCAAATGCGCCCAGGGGAGTCCCAGGAATGCTGCTGCCCCTGCTGTGATGTGACAAAAGGGCACTTCTCCTCCGGGGCATTCTTCCCCCAAACCCTTAATCCCAAATGAGTCAAGAGGAAGTCCTCAGATGATCCCAAAGTGAGGACACCTCACCAAATACCCTGCATCCCAATTTCCCAGTCTTACCTTCCAGACTGCTCAGTCACTGGCCAAGCCCGTGACCACTGCCCATGAGATCCAGGTACAGTCTAACCTCGGGCCTCTGCTTTTCACAGAAAGCAGATGGCTAGGTGCCCCACCCAAAGCTCTGCCCACTGGAAGGGTGTCCCCCTCTGCTGTCTGTCAAGGATGCGCCTGTGTTGGGCTGCAGCGGGGCCATAGTCTCTTTTTGTCTTGCTCACACATATTGAGCCAACCCATCCATGAACAAAGCTTGGCTTTTTTTCTCAGCTGGATATAAGGAGCTCCCCTGGCAGCCAGCCCCAGGCGTGGGTTGAGGTAGTGGTGCATAAGTAGTGGGTGACACAGGTATCTGGACCACTTGCTCGTGCAGCTACCTTCAGTACTCTGGCCCTGCTGTGCCCAGTTCCTGCTGCACCACTTGTATCTTAGGAACTGCTGCTGGCCTTCCCTGACTTACAACTTGGTGGATCTGGCAGAATCCAGCTCACGATGGGGCGCTTTGGCCACGTGGCCAACTTGATGGTCCACGGTCAGACGATCTGTCTCTACCAGATCCCTGTAGCTATTTCCTGTCTCTACCAGATCAGGAGCTATTTTTTGAAAAGTGTACAATTCTTGGCTACAGATGGCAGGGCCCTGCTCCAGAACCCTGGGGTCTACATTGTGATTCTCCTGTCGGGCCCTGCCATCAACTCCATAGGCATCTTTCCCCAGCACAGATATCCCAAATACCATGGGTTTTACCAGCTTATCTGGCCCACAGAGCACGGCGGCTCGTACTGCAGCCTGGACCTGCCACTGAGCCCTTTCCTGCTCTGGGCCTCAGTCGAAACTCATAGCTTTCTGGTTATCCAGTGTATGGATGGAGCAGGATTCCCAGGTGTGGAATATGCTTGCTCCAAAACCCAACGAGGCTGACCAGGCATTGTGCCTCCCACTTAATGGTAGGCGTGGCGAATGCAATGATTTGTTTTTTACTTTGGAGAGAATGTCCCTGGCATATCCCAGACCACTGGCCCCTAAAGATGCCACTGGTCTGTCAGGTCCCTGAGTCTTCATCAGGTTTTCTCCTCTTTGCAATGCATATGTCTCACTAAGGCTTCCAATGTTCTTGCTGTTTCTCACTCATCTGGCTCGCTCAGCTGATGTCATCACTATTGTGGATCAGCGGGATGGGCTACAGGATGTCTAGGCAGGGCAGGTCTTTTCAGAGGTCGTGAGAGGATACGGGAGTTGACAGCCCTAGAGCATGACCATAAATGCGTACTCTCACCCGTTCCGGGGCAATATGAACTGTTTCTGATCTTCCTTTCTGATAGGGAATGAAAACATTCATAACATCAGTGGTACACACCATGTACCTGAGAACACTTTGATATGCTCTAGGAAAGATGTCACACCTGGCATAGTAGCTGCCGTGAGCACCTCTTGGTAGGTTTTGCTGTAGTCGTCTTCCAGGACCATCTGGTTTTTGCAGGGGCCAGATGAGCAAGTTACGTAGAGATATACGGTCATCGCAAGCCTGCATCCTCCAGGTCTTTAAGGATGGCATCCATCTTCGCCATTCTCTGATCACCAGTGAAGCTGAGCATCTTTGAATATGTTTACTGGCTTTTCTTTTCTTTCTTTCTTTCTTCTTCTTTTTAAAGACAGGGTCTTTCTTTGTCACCCAGGCTGCTGGAGTCCAGTGGCCCAATCATAGCTCACTGTAACCTCAAATTCCTGGCCTCAAGTGATCCTCCCTCCTCAGTCTCCCAGAGCACTGGGATTACAAGAATGAGCCAACACACCCAGCCCCTTTCTTTTCTCTAAACTCCTATAAGAAGTCATAATTGTTTGCCTTTTAAAGACATGACCTACTTATTGTTTATCTCCTTTAGTAGACTGTGAGCTTCTTGAGGCCAGGGATGAAGTTTTATCTATTTTGTGACTCTTCTACCTGGCACTGAATGTTTGATTTTAACAAGATGAAACAGCATTTGATAGGATATCACTGTCTTCTTGGTTCTTGAAACCACCTCCCCAGCTTATAAGTCTACCCCTGACAGCAACTGTATCATTTTGGTTGA
>NW_003852461.1:1243765-1251941 GCF_000181295.1 Otolemur garnettii | reverse complement strand
GGCCATTTTTTGGTTGCAGCCATCATTGTTGTTTGGCAGGCCCAGGCTGGGGATTCGAACCCGCCACCTTAGGTGTATGTGGCTGGCGCCTTAGCCAGTTGAGCCACAGGCGCTGAGCCTAAACTCCTTGATAAGTCCCCTCCAAGGCCCTGGTTACTTTGAGCTCCATTTCTCATTACCACTCCTAATACTTCAACCACGTCATATTATTTGCCTTTCCTGAAAAGAGCCACGTCCCTGACAATTGTGCTTTTGTGCACAGACTGAGTCCTTTGCAAAAGACTCCTATCTATCCTTCCGGTGTTGGTTCAAACATGAACTCCTCTGTGAAGACTTTCCTCCTCTCTGTTATGAATCACTCCTTTCCTCATTTTCTCAATATTTCAAATAATTGTCTCTAGTAAACACCCAATAAGCTATACTATAATTATTTACTTATGTATCTATGTCCCCATCAGACTAAGAGGTTCCAAGGGGGGACAGTACATCTCCTTTATTGCTGTGTCCTAAGTAACAGTCTAGTCCTTGGCACACAGAAGATGGGCAACATTTGTTTGTTAAGTGAACAAAGGGAAATAAAGGGACTCAGGTGCTACCCAAAGGACCAGGACCTCCAATTTAACCACCACAAGAGAAGAATCGAGGGCTGGTGGAACAGACCCTAGTGGTATTTACTTTCCCACCTTTTCTCTAGCAACTGAACGTGCTTAAAAGACACATTCACACCTTGACTTACAGGTAAGTCAGAGTGGCAGGAACTTCTCTCACCCCATTTCAGGACCAATCCTTTCATTTTAGCAGGCTCAGAGGTGCTCCTTAGTGGGTGAGCAAGCTTGGATGGGAGACTGCAAGCCTCCTATCCTTCAGCAAGTGCTCAGAATAGCTCCATTAGCGTTCATGGAAACTCTGCACATGCACCAAGGAGAAAACAGCCACAAATAACACAGCCTGCACGCCAAATCTGCAAAGCACATCTCTGCAATTATCTCACTTCCCAACTTCCCCACTGAAGCTAGAGAGCAATTTGATTTCAACTTACTCTGGGTTCCTAAGTTAGCAGAACTCTGGCTGCTTAGACAGGAGGCTTCCTACTTCCAGGCTCTCAGCCTACCCCAGCTTCTCTTTTACACAGCCTGTCAGCACAAACTGACTGGTTTCTCTTGGAATCGGTTCAAACGCCTTCACCTGATGCTCAAGACCCTTCAAAGCTGATCCTGGTCCTTACCTTCCTCTCCCCCTGCCCTGCTGCACATGTCCTTCACTCCAGTTGTACCAATCATCTTCTGGGTTTTCCCATACTCTGCCTTCTCTGTCAGGCATGTACCTCAACCACCCTTAAATTACTTCTGATTTTTAATACTGTACACAGGCATCACCTCCTCCAGGAAGCATTCCCTGATTGACTAGATGCCTCTGCTATACTCCCAAAGCAGTCATTCATCTATTCAACAAATAGTTATGGAGATCTAGCTTGTCCCAGGCTCTGTTCTAGGTGCTGGAGGTGCAGCAGAGAAAAGAACAAACACTTTACTTTTATGAAGCTTAAATCCTTGAAGAGGGGGAGAAAGACAACAAACAAATAATTGCGTCAAGGGGTAACAAATACTTGAGAGAAAAATAAGACAACAAAGATTATGAAAGACTCACTGGGAGGGAGTGCTGGGGTAGTCAAGGCCTGATAAGGGAAGGAGAGATCTGAATCAAGTGAGGACAAGAACGTGCAGGGAAGTGGGGAAACCACGCCGCAATCACAGCAGCAAGCGCAAAGGTTCTGTAGCTGGAGCCTGCTTAGTATGTGTGTGCAAAACAGCAAGGGGGCCAGTGGGACCACGGGAGGTGTGAAAAGGGGAGAGAATGTCAGGAAACGAGGTCAGAGAGGCGCCAGCACACAGATCGTATCGGGCCTTGTAGGACATGGTAAGGGATCGGGATTTTACACCAAGTGAGATGGAAGCCGCTGGAAGGTTTTGAACAGAGAAGAGCGATGATGGGTCTTATATTTTAAAAAGGTCACTCTGGCTACACTGTGGATAATAGAGTAAGGGGAAACAAGGAAGAGACAGACATCTGGACAGCCACTGACTTTACTGATTGGTTCCTAGGATGGACGAGTATTACTCTAGGCACTAAAGATACCCAATGAGTGAGACAAGGTCTCCGACTTCAGGGAGGCCAGATCCTGGTAGGGAGATGGAATAAGCAAACCACAGAACACGTGGATATGCACAGAGCAGTACAGGGCATTACGGGAGGGGTTGGAAAAGGAATAAGGTAGAGAGTAGATACCAGAAAGGGAAAATAGCACGTGCAAACACTCAGATGCTTCAAGAAACCTGCTACAATGAAGAACCACAGAACACGCCCTGTGAAGACGGAGGATCAAGTTTGGGGCAGGGATTGGAAAGAAGTGAGGGAGGAAAGGAAGGCAGGGGCCAGATCACAGATAGGCTTGCAAACCAACGTGTGGGTGTCTTTTATCCTACAGATGACAGGAACCCACTGATGGACTGTAATGAAGGCATGACTGGGATTTTCAGTCTTGATATGTTCGTTTGTTTATAGTGTAGAGAGGTAAATTCAAAGAAAGTAAGACTGGAGGCAGAGGGACCAGTTAGGAGGCCACGTGGTCACTGGGAAAGAGAGGATAAAGTCCTCAAGTGACAGCAGAGATAGAGAAGACGCAGAAGATTCTAAATATATTTGGGGAGCAAAACTGTCAGGATGTGGCTGCCTGAGGGTAGGAGAGGAAGGGTCTACCCAGGCTGACCTCCGGGGCTCCCAGCTGGAGCGCCTAGGAGAGGAAGGGTCTACCCAGGCTGACCTCCGGGGCTCCCAGCTGGAACCCCTAAGAGAGAAGGGTCTACCCAGGCTGACCTCCGGGGCTCCCAGCTGGAGCGCCTAGGTTGCCAGTATTGTCAACTAAGAGAAGACATTCAGAGATGTCCACAGGATGTCTAGGAAAGGCTGTCTGAAACTCAGGGGACAGGTCTGGGCTGAAGATACAAACTGGAGGGTCATCCACACTTACAGTGATGCCTGAAAAATTGAGAGCAGATGACATCAATCAAAGAGGAGCTGCACAGCCAAGTAGAGCTGGGTTTTGAATCCTAGACCCACCACTCACTGCCTGTGTGGCTCCTGAGTGAGCCACCTGTCTGAGCCTCCCTTGTCTCACCTGAAATCGGGTACTTTACCACAGTGCCAGGCACAGGCTAAGAGGCAATTATCATTCCAGCTCCAACAGCTACTCACATGGGAAACTAAGCAAGGCCCCTCCGCTCGGTGAGCCTCAGGGTCTCACTTCTAGCTGCCACTCGGCATCCACCCCACCCCATGGAACTCTGTAAATGGTGCTGAATAAACACCACCTAAAAACCTAAATCTACAACACTTAAGACAATAGGTGAGAGAATCAAACAGGATTTTTACAAAACGATATAAAGATCCACGTAAATATTAGTAAACCGTCTTAGACAACGTACTCAGCACTTAGAAGGCAGACGTGGTGTTAGCCTCTGTGCCCTGCACCCTGGCTTTTCAGCCCATCCTTTGTCCTGGATTTTAAATCTCTCCTTTTCTATTAGCGCCTTCCTTTCGGATTACAAACATGTCCCAGTCTCCCCTCATCTAAAAATCCTTCCTTGGGTCTTGCTACCTCCCTCGAATTCTGTTTCCATCACTCTTCAATTTCACCAACTGCACCCTTTCTCAACCCGAAACTCTTTGCAATGAACAAATCCCCCCTTTTGTTTTAGAAAAAAGGTCCCAGTTTATTATTACTTTAAAAAAGCAAATATCATTTACATAATTGTTCAAGCCGGCCTGTATAGAGATATTTCACTTTAAAATATATGTATGTATTTTTTTTCTACTGTGGTAATTCATTTCAAGAGAAATTTCATTATGTATCTTCTACAGAGCCCTAACGTGAGAGAGCCAACATATTCAAATAAACCTGGAGGTGTGGGAGGCTTCAGGCCAGTTCCTCATTAGAAGCCTCAGCATGGGGGCTCTGGAGACCACACAGAAGGTCTTCCAGGGAGAGCTGAAACGTTCAGATAAGTGAGCTCTGGGAAGAAGGGGTAGTCGGCTGGCTCTGGCAGGCTCACCCCTGGGGTAGAGCAAAGAGAACAGACAGGGGAGTTCTGAGAGGCACCAGAGCTATCTAAACTCAGGGGGATGGAACCGAGTGAGCAGCAGCCGTAATTGAGTTTCAGTTACCTGCAGGGTGGTGAAATAAAGTAGTAACTTCGTCTGCGTGACATGGGGGAAGTTTAGAGGTGTCCTTGGCATTCGCACAGTGAAATCCATCACCCTTTCCCCGTGATGGGTGATGGCAAGCGTATGGCGCTTCCCAGTGACAGCCAGCGTGCGTCCTGTTAGGCAGCACCAGCGCTCTACAGCTAATGAAGCGTGTTCTGCAGGCCGTCGTCTCCCAGGGCTCTCTGCATCCTCTGTCTGCAAAGCAACGGCACCAAGGGAAAATCCAGCACAGCCAGCGCCAGCCATCACCCAAACTCAAAAGCGTCTTTGAACGGCAGAGAAACCCGTTTGCTTCTCTGTCCGTCCCAGGGTTAGAATCATCCTCAGGTCACTTTTTGTGGGTCTGTACAAACGTGCCGACTGGCAGCGAGCCGTTCTTCACCTGAGCCCGGATTTCAGCTCGGTGCTTTAATGTGAAGACCAGGGCTCTCACCGTCCGCCGGTATGGCCCATTAATGAGGCGGGAGCAGAGATGAAACGTTTCCCGCTCAATATTTTCAACCAGTAGGTGATCCATCTAAAAAACAGCAAAATTATCAAATTAGGGCCTTGCATTGCATAAGGATTAAAAGCAAGAGAGGCTGGAGCACTCTGCTCAGAGGCCTCCATTAATCAACTGAATTTCAAGGACATCTACTTCCTGTCACAAGAGAAACAGGAAGAGCAAATTAATTCCACCCTGGCAATTAAGGAACAAGGCCATGTGCTTTGTGACAGGGACCTCATTCACAACCCCTGCCGGGTGGTAATATTTGCCATTATAACAGGAAACGGGCCTGAACTAAGCAATGGGTACTGGGTCCTGTACTTTACCAACCAGGAAACGAAGACCAAGGATAATAAATCAATATAACTGTTCATTTTTTTTGTTGTTTTTAAAGTTCCTTTAAACAAAATCCTTACAGCATTGTAGAAACACTGGGTCTGCATTCTTTTTTTTTGGACAAAGTCTCACTCTGTTGCCCCAGGCCAGAGTGCTGTGGTGTCATAGCTCACAGCAACCTCAAACTCTTGGGCTCAACTGATCCTTTTGCCACAGCCTTCTTTTTTTCTTTTTTTTTTTGAGACAGAGCCTCAAGCTGTCTCCCTGGGTAGAGTGCCGTGGCATAGCTCACAGCAACCTCCAACTCCTGGGCTCAAGGAAGTCTCCTGCCTCCGCCTCCCAAGTAGCTGGGACCACAGGCGCCTGCCACAACACCCGGCTATTTTTTTTTTTGGTTGCAGCCATCATTGTTGTTTGGTGGGCCCGGGCTGGATTTGAACCTGCCACCTTAGGTGTATGTGGCTGGCGCCTTAGCCACTTGAGCCACAGGCACCGAGCCTTGCCACAGCCTTCTAAGTAGCTAGAACTACAGGTGCCTGCTGTAACGCCTGGCTAATTTTTCCTTTTCTTTTTCTTTCTTTTTTTTTTTTAAGTAGAGACAGGGGTCTTGCTCTTGCTCAGGCTGGTCCCCAACTCCTGAGTTCAGGCAATCTACCTGCCTTGGCCTCCAAGAGTGCTGGGATTACAAGTGTGAGCCACTACATCTGGCCTTGGGTCTGCATCATAATATGTGGACAAAGTAGTTTATAAATCACTTTTCACATTTAATGCTCATAATTCCTATCACTTCATTTTACAGATAAGGAAACAGGTCCAAAGGTTCAAGGTCTTAGAGCTACTAAGAGACAGAACTAGGACTCTGCCCTGGACTCCTCTACTCCTAAGTTCATGTGTCTACCCTGTCATGGTACAACCGCCCCTCAACATCAGAGAGACCCCGGCAGGTTCAGTTAAGCCAAGCAGGCCTCGGGGATGGGACCTGTAGTAGTCTTGGGGTGGTCTGGCTCAGGCCATCTTGAGATCACAGACCTCATCCAAGGAGGACAGGTCTGGGACTTTGTCCACATGGTCTGGATCTGGCTGGGCTGCTGGTCAGGGCTCCCCAGCTCTACCTTCCTTTCCAGGCCCGTCTCCCACTATTCCAGCCCCCAGTCCTAACTCCGGCCCGGCCCCCGCACTGTCAGTCACCTTCGTGTACTGCTGCGCTCACATGTCCCCTTAGCAAGGCACACCTTGCCCCAACAAATGCATTTCTATTTCTATGTCAAAGCTCAGGGAAAAGTAAAAACAAAACAAAACAAAAAAGCCCTAGTGCAAAGGACTGAAAGGTCTTCCTCACGCTGCCATACTGTCCGGGCTCCCCTTAGTCACTGTCATAATACAGTATAATCATCAGTAGTTTGAGTTTGTCTCCCTTGTAGTAAGTTCCTTGATAACAAGAAATAAATTTATCTCTCCCTTCCCTTTTCTCCTTCATTTCCTCCACACCTCAGCTACCTATTCAGATATTTACTCAGCTTTTAGTAGTGTCAAGCTCTGTGCTTGGGCTGAGGAATAAGCAGTGACCAAGGCAGGATCAGACCTTGAGTCCGTGGGCCGCACAGACAGGCTGTGAGCAGGAGTGGAAGGGTCCCGCGTGCTGGGAGAGGAAGGAGCAGTGGGGGGAGCACAGCCCTAAGGAAGCAACCCAGCCAGGGAGGAATGTTTACCCTGAGACCTGGGGGAGGAACAGGGCCTGGCCGGGTGAAGTGGGCGCTTGCATTCTGATAAATTCACCAAGCTGCACGTATACGCTTTATTCGGGGTTCTGTACATACACTATACTGCTGTGTGAAAAGCAAAAGTTCCCAGAAAAGAGAAAACGTACCCAAAATAAAAAAGGATCATCTGTCATTGGATTAAATGTCCTAACATGACAGAGAGACAGACCAAAACAAACATAAAAAAGAAACTTGGAAGATATATGCAACAGAATAGGGAAGGGGACAGAATTGTGGGAGAGAGGGAGAAAGAGAGCAGGGTTATCCACAGAGAACGAATACCCAGGCCCAGACATCCACTCAGGTCTAGCAGACAAAGGACACTCAGGAAAGCCTGTGTTCCCAAGGGCTGACAATGACCTCCTAGGCTTGTGCTGGACCCAGCACATGGTTCTCTAGAACCTAGACTTCTCCAATTTTTCAGGGCTTCCTGAGTGGGCAGTGAACTAGCCTCTGGCCTGAAGCAGCCTTGGTACCACCCTCCTTCAGGAGGCTAGAAGGGCGCTGGCTGGCTGCCCAGCATTTGCCAGAAAGGTGCCTCATCCCGGTGTGAGGCTGGTTAATCACCAACTGGCTACAGATTCACTTAGCAAGACAGAGTCTTTCTGTTTTTCTTGAGGAGAGAGGTTATCAAGGAAAGATGGAGTATATGTGTGTGGTTGTAAACAGGTCATGGCTATTCCATCAACTTGTAGTACCTGTATGAAAAAACAACTCTGAAAAGGCTTTGGAATTGACACATTTCAGTCCCCCAATAGTAAACTGAGTTGCTAGTCTGAGTCTGGCCTGATCTTGGAGAGATGGAAAAAAGACACAACCGCTGCCCTTCAGAAACACACAGCATGGCAGCAGCTGACAGGTGCCGTGCCAGCACTTAGAGAGGAACAGAAAATAATCACCTAACAATTTTAAACGAAGACCATCAGAATGAAAAAAATGAAGAAAAATATCTGTGACATTAAATATCAATCAGAAGGGAAAATGATTCATCATACACAGTTGTGTGTAACAAGTCTACTGCAGGAAGTGAAGAATGCCTCCATCGTGTGACTGCCTCTGCAACCCACATCCATCCCAGTGGATGAGTCCTTTCTGCTGGGCCCTAACCTGGTGGTCCTTTAGATAAGCCCCTTTGGGTGAAAGGATGAGAGTCTCAGGGAGACCTTGAGAAGGGATTTTGCTGTGAGATAATCTGCCTGAATGGGAACAGAACACTGGGAGAAACCTGGAGATTTATTTAGGGACCAGATCCTCTTTCTTTCTCTCTCACGATCTGCCTGGTCACTTTCTCCCATGTTTTGCTCCTCTCCACAGGCCTTACCGACTACCA
>NW_003852461.1:1236528-1241769 GCF_000181295.1 Otolemur garnettii | reverse complement strand
ACCAGTTCTAACGACCTTACCCTCTGGCCTTATCGACTACCAGTTCTAACGACCTTACCCTCTGGCCTTACCGACTACCAGTTCTAACGACCTTATCCTCTCCCCCTATTCTACACATCTTGTCTCCACTCACAACTCTGCTTCTTTCTAATTCCTGCAATATCCCATCTGCTTCCACCCATATTTTCTTGGTATTTCCTGGTTCACACTTCCCAGAGACAAGAGAATCTGGTTTGTCTTCTTTATCCATTTCTGCTTATGAGGTGTACATTTTTTTGTTTTTTGAGATAGAGCCTCAAGCTGTTGCCCTGGGTAGAGTGCAGTGGCATCACAGCTCACAATAACCTCCAACTCCTGGGCTGGAGCGATTCTCTTGCCTCAGACTCCCAAGTAGCTGGGACCACAGGCGACTACCACAATGTCTGGCTATTTTTTTTTTTTTTTTTGGTTGCAGTTGTCGTTGTTGTTTGGCAGGCCTGGGCTGGATCTGAACCCGCCAGCTCTTGTGTATGTGGCTGGTGCCTCAGCCACTTGAACTACAGGCGCCAAGTCTTATGAGGTGTATATTATTCAGATGTCCAGTCCTGGACAAACTGGCTATTGCTGGGGGAAAATATAAAACATGACCACATAGAGCTGCCTCTTCATTGGTGGAAAATGGCAATTATCATCACTGATAATCAATCAGTGATGTCTGCCACATCTACAAGTCTAGCTCTTTCAAAGCAAGGGAGCAAGGTCTTGTTCATACTTTTACCTTAAATACAGAACTTCCTGCATCATACTTTAATTATTTGTTTGTCTATCTTCCTCAGAAGACTGTAAGCTCTTCTAGAGTTGACACCTATCCATTTCTAAATTCCCCACGCCTGCATAGGGAGTGGCGCGTAGTGAGTGTTCAATAAATATTCATTAAATGAATCTCCTTCCTTCCCATGTGTACCTCCCTCTTTTTCTGCTCTTCCAATAACATCATTTACTTAGCTGATAAAACATGGAACATCATGTTTCCCTTTTATGTGTATTTTCTAGTTGGCAAAACACTCCAGGGGCAGGTTCCAGTGCCATCTCTCCATGAAAGGTTCCCAGATCGCCCTATCTGGTTCAACTGCTCCGTCCTTTATATGTCTACGCTTTCTAGTACCACTATTTCAGACGGTCTCATATTTTAGTTCATAATTTATGGGTTCCTAGCCAGGAGATGATAAGCTTTCTTAGGACAGAGAATACAATCACTTATGTTTGTATTCTCCCCTGGCACCTAGCAGATCCTTACTAAACATCTGTTGAATCGAACGGCCACTGGAAGCAAAGTTTCTGTGGATTTTCCAATAGTATGATTAGATTTGTACATAACTACTCATACTTCTTTTTGACCACTTGAATACATTTATGGGAGAGCTGGTCAAGGCCAGGGGTGCAGTCTAAGGCCATTAAATAAAGAAAAAACTAACAGTCCCATATGGGGACATACCCCTGACCTGGATCTCATTAGCACCATCTGACAACCAACTGAGCCAACCAGCCAGTGTTTCATAACTCTTAATGATACAGGCTCACTTTGAGAATCAGGTTCATTTTTTTTAATGACATAATAGGAAAATGATCACAGGCCCGTGAGGTAGGAGAGGAGAGTGGATAATGAGGAAGGGGAAGTAAGAGAATGACACCGCAGGGGACGTTCATACGAGCAAAGATCTGAAAGACAGGGAAGAACAAAGAAGATCCGGAAGGGAGAAAGTCAAGGGGAACGGAGCCTGGGTTTCAGCTATGGAGTTTTATTCATCTATTCCACTCTTCCAAGAACAAGGAAATAATCCACAATCTAGAAAGCAAGATCAGCAGGGTAATAGAGACAGGCACCTTTGGGCTGTGTGTGTTCTTCATCTACGGCTTTCCCTGTTACAGGATACGACTGAAACAAATAACACGGGAACATTGTTTTTCCTACAAAAATGTAATGAGTGAACGTGGTATTTGCAAAATCACATGCTAGGATCAAATTGTAAAGGTTTTCAGTCATTGGGCCAATAACCTACCCAACAGTTTACTATTGCCTGATTGAGCACATTTATGGCACTTGGATGTCTGATTCGAATGTTGCTTACTGTCAAAGACCAGATACTGGATTAGATGGTTCATTGATTTACCCTAATATGGAAATGTCTCAGATGATGAGAGGTGCTAAGAATCAACCTTATGGAAAAGTGTTTCCATTTATATCCTCTGATATACCAAACTGATAAAAATGCTATGGAATGCTGTCTGTGCAAGGAAAACAGATTGATTTTTCCTTTTTTTGGCTAAGGAAGACAGTAAGATGTGTATTTTTAATTTTTTAAATTTACTCTTTGGGAACAAAACCATTCAGCTATGCTTAATCTGATATTTTTTTCCAATTACGGTGGAAAGCACTAACAAATGTATCACTTTTTAAACTTTGCTTTGTAACACTTGAGTGCTTACCACTTGATGTGCCATTTAAAGGATAATTAATGGATAAACTAAAAGGATAATTATTATGGAGTTTAATATAGTAGGCAAACTGCTCATTAATTCTTACAAGCATAGCTTCGTTATCATTTACTTAAAAAGATACCACCGGGAACTGGTATTTACCACCACATTAACTACATACTATACGCCCATACTGTATCTTTCTGCAATAATTTTGGTTTATTTCAAAAATAAACTTTATTTAAAATAGCAAGTCTTGTTGGCTAATCAATACTCTGGGAAACCAGACTTACAATCTTCATATTTTTTCTCTCTTCTAAGAGTTTAACGTTCATATTAAAGCTTCTTTTAGGAAAAGTTAAGCAAACTCACAGCACAATTCACTGCACTATCAAATAGATATTA
Organism: Otolemur garnettii; assembly: GCF_000181295.1. NCBI lineage: Eukaryota > Metazoa > Chordata > Mammalia > Primates > Galagidae > Otolemur > Otolemur garnettii. The sequence continues at coordinate 1,238,907 of NW_003852461.1, read as the reverse complement.
AGAATTACAAATATGAAAAAATAAAGACTCATAGAAAAGGAAATATAAAATGACACTAAATTAATCAAGATTAAAGAGACAACACAAATGTATATAATTACATCAATTTTCTGCCACGTTATTTAAATAATCAATAAAAATATCGTGGAATATTGGCATGTAACTTGCTCTTAATAAATCTCAGATAATTGTACCTTGCCCAGCATTCAATTAAAAAGCCACAATAATTTACCAAAAAAAAAAAAAAATCCCAAAACGTTAGTAAGGTTATATCAGGGTGATAGGTTTGATGATTTTTTGTTTTATATTTCTCTTATTTTCTATTATGTTTGTATTTATAAAAACCCAAAAACTTTCTCTTAAAAAAGTAAATAATATCCCAGAAGTTCATTTACCATTTTTTGGTGGATAAGCAATTGAGATAGAAAAGTTAAAATATTTAACCTTATGCAATACAGTAACATAAAATAACAAGATGCGTAAACACCCAGATTCAGAAGTGGCCTGTCTTGCCAAAGAAGTTGACACAGAATGGAAATCATTTAGCATTTAAATCAGACTTTTGAATTGCTTCCTATGCCAATAGTATTAATTTTTGCCTAGGGTACATGGCTTACATCTGTAATCCTGACACTTTTGGAAAGCCAACGTGGGAGGATTGCTTGAGGCCAGGAGTTTGAGACCAGCCTGGGCCACACAGCAAGACCTCATCTCTACAAAATAAGGAAGAATATTAGGTGGGCATGATGGTCCACACCTGTAGTCCCAGTTACACAGGAGGCTAAGGCACAAAGATCATTTCAGCCTAGGAGCTAGAGGCTGCAGTGAGCAATGATTGCACCACCACACTCCAGCCTGAGCAATAGAGCAAGACCCTAGGCTCAAGTAATCTTCTTGCCTTAGTCTCCTGAGTAGCTATGACTATAGGTACATGCTACCATACCTGGATAATTTTCTATTTTTTGTAGAGATGGGGGTCTTGCTATGCTGCCCAGGCTGGTCTCAAACTTTTGGCTTCCAGCAATCCTCCTACCTAGGCCTCCCAAATTGTTGGGATTACAGTGTGAGCCACTAAGACTTACAGGTGGGGAACCTGTGGCCTTAGGCCACATGTGGCCCTCCAGATCCCCAAGTGCTGTTCCTTGTTCTAATCCAAACTTCATAGAACAAATCCCTTTATTAGAAAGATTTGTTCTAGGGCAGCCACAGTGGCTCATGACTGTAATCCTAGCACTCTGGGAGGCCGAGGTGGTTGGAATGCTTGAGCTCACAGACCAGCCTGAACAAAGTGAGACCTCGTTTCTAAAAAATAGCCAGGTATTGTGGAGGGTGCCTATAGCCCCAGCTACTTGGTAGGCTTGAGCCCAGGAGTTTGGGGTTGTTGTGAGCCAGGCGTCCTCAAACTACAGCCCGCGGGCCACATGTGGCCCGCCTAGGACATTTATCGGGCCTGCCGGGTGTTTTTTGCCGCTGCCTGTCCTGCTTAGCAGCTGACTTGTCCCGGGGCCCACAGTCTGGCCCTCCAACGGTCTGAGGGACAGTGAACTGGCCCCCTGTTGAAAAAGTTTGAGGATCCCTGCTGTGAGCTATGATGCAGGGTATTCTACCCAGGGCGACAAAGTGAAACTCTGTTTCAAAAAAAAAAAAAAAGAGAGATTTGTTCTGTAATATCTGGATTCAGTCAAAAGTTGGCACTCAAAGATGCAGAAAGCCAGGTACGACCCCCAGGCTATAAGTTCCCGACCCTACATGTCTGATTTTTCAGAGTATTAATTAACTTATATTGCCATGTATAATGCACACTTTTTTTGCCCAAATTTTTGAGGGAAAAATAAGTATGTGCATTATATATGGGCAGTATGGCTCAGTAGCTGGGGAGGCCAGTGGGCTCCTGGGGCCACCGCGTGCGCAGGGTTCCGGTCCAGGAGGATCTGGGATCCAGTGGGAGCGGACTGGAGCAATCTTCATCGGATGCCACAATCAAAGCAGGGAATGGTGGTGGGCCATAGCCAAGTGGGGCAAGGCTCAAGGCACAAGGCCTGGCTGTGCAGGGGGCACCAGGAGCCCCACACATGTCCTAGGGATCCACCTGGCTGCCCATGTGCCAATTGGCCTTAGAAGCTCCCACCCTACCAACCACACACATGGGCATCTCAGCCATAGCCCCTGTCATGGTAGGGAGAGAAGGGCTCTAGGGAAGGGGCAGCCTTCACAGAGCAGATGGCTATGGGAAAGAGGTGTGATCAGCTCCTTTACCAGGGGAGCATTAGCCCTTCCCAGAGGTGTCTAAGAGCTGGCCACTTTCTTTTTTTTTTTTTTTTAAGACAGAGCCTCAAGCTGTCGTCCTGGGTAGAGTGCTGTGGCATCACAGCTCACAGC
>NW_003852461.1:1233463-1235278 GCF_000181295.1 Otolemur garnettii | reverse complement strand
AAAAAAAAAAAAAAAAAGAATCCAAGTCTCAGAAATGCTAAGGGATTTGCTCTAGGTGTCCCAGCTGGAATGTACTACAACCAGGGTTTCAACCCAGGTCCTGTTAGTTGTAGAGTCTGCATTCCCAAAATACTGTCTCCCCGAATGCTTACAGATCCAAAATCCTCAAGTGTAACCCGTGAGAATAAAGCCACAGCATTAGAACTATGAAAGGTCATTATGAAAACACGAGGACTGTTTAATCAAAGTACCTAGCGATCACATTTCAACCAGGATTTTACCTCTAATTCCAAGGCTTCTGAGAGTAATTTCCGGGCGTTTTTCCTAAGTGACTCTGTTTTGGGATCACTTCGGACTTCAATAGATGGCCTATCCACATGTTTCTCAATGAAAGTTTTCCATTCTGTGTAAACTTCTTTGGCAAGACAGGCCACTTCTGAATCTGGGTGTTTACGCATCTTGTTCACTGTGTGACCTGGAACAGGGGAGAGAAAACAAAGGAACAGTTGTTCTGTCTTCTGAAAAAGCACAGGACTAGATGGACTGATATGTGGCACTGAGAAAGTCATTCACACACCCAAGGATGTAAAGGCTCTTGTGCAGAAGAGAGCTGTTTCACAAAGCCTGAGATAACAGGATAATCACTGGGGACAACCATCGGGCTAGCCAGAGCAGTAAGTCATGCACTAGAAGTGTGAGCCACGGATCTTAAAAAGAACAACTAAAGCACCAATTCCTTAAACTCAAAAATTACAATAAAAGAAAACAAATTAAATATTTATCTTATTTTGATCAACGTTAGCATCTCTAAGAGTGGGGCTATGACACGGAGGTGGCACTTCATAGCTCCACCTATGAAGTAGTCTCCTCTCCTCCTCCAAAAGAGAAAATGAACCATAACCCGATTAGTCATGCAAAGGGAACTTCCAGTTTATAGGAAATATGAGAGAAAGAAGAATAAGTTAAATTACAGTGAGAGGAAACAGACAAATCCAGAATGTGGACATTATCCACGACAGCAGGTTTGGCTTCTTCAATAATGTCTTATTTTTTAAAGGGGGTAAGGTTAAGGACTGCTATAGACTAAAAGAGTCTTTTGAGTCTGAACTACCAAATGTGACATGTGACTGGGTGATTCAAATCCCGATCGGAACAAACCAACTGTTAAAAGATATTTTGAGATAAACAAGGAATATGAATATGCACGAGATACTAAATTATACCAGGGAATTATTGTAAATTTTGTTAAGCATGATAGCAATGGCACTGTGGTTACATAAGAAAATACCTGTATTTTTTAGAGAGGCATACACAGACGTCTGTAGAGCTGAAATGACAAAAGGTCTGAGATTCTACTTTAAAATACTTCAACCTCTTCCGACTTTGGTCTCTGTGCTTTTCCCAGAGTTTCCAAAGTGCCATGTTAGCACACAGCAGCCAGAGGTTCACAACCTGCCCTCAGTAGGAGCCACTGTGAGGAGGGCCCCAGGGAGAATTTGCCATTTTCGGTGGGAAATAAGTGGCAGTTACTAATTACGATGACTTTGCACTTGGATCTGGCTTTGCTGCATCCTTCTTTATAGTTAAGACACCAACTACTTAAGAAGTGAAATGTGGGCAGCGCCTGTGGCTCAGTGAGTAGGGCACCGGCCCCATATACAGAGGGTTCAAACGCAGCCCCGGCCAAACTTCAACAACAAAAAATAGCTGGGCGTTGTGGCAGGCGCCTGTAGACCCTACTGGCCTAAGCCCAGGAGCTGGAGGTTGCTCTGAGCTGTGTGACACCATGGTGCTCTATGGAGGGCAACAAAGTGA
>NW_003852461.1:1221225-1232401 GCF_000181295.1 Otolemur garnettii | reverse complement strand
AAAAAAAAAGGAAAAATACAGGCTGTGTCTGTAGCTCAGTGGGTAAGGCACTGGCCACACACACCGAAGCTGGTTCAAATCTAGCTCGGGCCAGCTGAACAACAATGACAACTGCAACTAAAAAATAGTTGGGCTCTGGGGTAGGTGACCTAAAACAAGATAGGTCTCTTTTTTTGAGACAGAGTCTTACTTTGTTGCCCTGGGTAGAGTGCAGAGGTGTCATAGCTTACAGCAACCTCGAACTCTTGGGCTCCAGTGATTTTCTTGCCTCAGCCTCCCAAGTAGCTGGGACTACAGGTGCCCGTCACAATGCCTGGCTACTTTCAGAGTCAGGCTGGTCTTGAACTCCTGAGCTCAAGCAATCCACCCACCTCAGCCTCCCAGAGGGCTAGGAATACAGGTATGAGCCACTGCACCTGGTCTTAAGATAGGCATATTTTAAAAAACCAACAGCTTTCTTAAGTCAGCAATAACCAGTCAGAATAATAGGGGGGAAAATCCTGCTTAAACTAGTAAGACCCCTCAAGCCCTGGTGCACACTGAGGAGAGTGGCTGTGTGAGCGTGCACATACACCCCTCCCCTTAGCAGCTTGGGAAACGCCTTCTTCCCAATCCCTTGCCTCCACCTCTAGATGACTACAGCGGCCCTGGATTGGCCTTTCTGGCTAAGTGTGGTATCCCTCAATATTGCACCTAGAGTGGGCTTTATTTACTTTTAGTATTTTCTCTCTTAAGGACTTTTTTCTGAAAACATCCATTTGACTGTTTCACTCCTCCACTTAAATGCTTCGCTCTTATATCCAAACCCTTACCTTTCACACAAGTCCCTTCACAATCTGCCACCCTCCCACCTACTTTCCAGCTTCATTTTCAGCTACTATTCCATTGTCGTCCAATACCACAGCTATCTGCAGCTCCTGAAACATTTGAATATTTTTTTCTTGTCTCTTTTCTCTTTGAACATAACCCCGAAGAACACTCTGTCGCCTGGAATCTCTTTCTTCTCTCTTCCTCTGGCTACTTGCCATTCAGCCTGTAAGACTCATTCAGGGCTCTGTTCCTCCACCAAGTCCTGGTTGATGCCCTGCTTCCTTAGCATCTTGTGCTTCTAGATAACAACACAAGTTATGTAGAACTTGTGACTGTCTGATCTGTTCCTGCTTTTGCTCACCAAAATGAGCTTCCTGAGCCTAAGGGTTCATCTCTATCCCTGGCAGGGAGCACAGTGGCAGGAGACAGGAATCAGGAGAGCAGGTTGGCTGAATGACAGATCACGTTATACGAAGAATAACATATTTTTACTAAAGTACATCACAAAAGATTTGAATAAAGGGAAACTATACCGTATCATGAAATGGAAAGATTGCCACAAAGATGCCAGTATAGAAATTAATTTACAGGTTTAACATAATAAAAAAACTCAGTAGGTTGTTTTATTGGAGTACAACCAACTATTTCTAAACCTATTTTAGAAATATAACTAGGTAAGAGTATAAAATACTACTTTGAAAAAGAAGAGTTCTGGCTCGGTGCCTGTGGCTCAACTGGCTAAGGCGCCAGCCACGTACACCTACGGTGGCGGGTTCTAATCCCCAGCCCAGGCCTGCCAAACAACAATGACGGCTGCAACCAAAAAATAGCCGGGCATTGTGGCGGGCGCCTGTGGTCCCAGCTACTTGGGAGGCGGAGGCAGGAGACTCGCTTGAGCCCAGGAGTTGGGAGGTTGCTGTGAGCTGTAATGCCACGGCACTCTACCCAGGGGGACAGCTTGAGGCTCTGTCTCAAAAAAAAAAAAAAAGAAGAGTTCTGAGGTACAACTAGCCTTATAAGATATTAGAACATCTGATAAAGCAACAATAATTAAAATTATATGAACCAACACCAAAAATAAAATAGATGGATAGACATGTAGAATTAAAAACAATGAAGAGGTTAGGGAGGAAAAAAAGAAACTCAGAAGTAGAACCTATTATAAATAAGAATTTAACATATAATAACAGAGGCATAATTGAATAAAGGGGAACAGAAGGATTTAAGTTTAGGAAAATGCTCAAAACTTTTAGAAAATTTCTCCAGTAAATGCCAACTGTGTGGTCCAATACTATTGGACTATGATTCATTTGTCCTCTACACATTTACTGACCCGACTAACCTTGGCACTAGGTACTATGCTAGGCACTAGCTATGTAAGGCTCCAACAAGAAACTGTCCCCACTTTAAAGGTTCTGTGAAGGGAATCCTGGAAGTGAAAAAGAAATGTCACTTTGAAGGGAAGACCAAGATAACATGTTATTAGGAGTCTTTAACGTCTCACTCTAATTATTTATCAAGAAATTTTGTTTGAGGTTGTGTGAGCTAGGCTGACACCACAGCACTCTAGCCTGACAGAGTGAGACTCAAAAAAAACGAATTTTTATCCAGCCTTTCTGCAGACTAGGGAAAGGAGTGTATCAATACTTATCATAAGAGGAATGCAAAGTGTGCATCAGAAATGTCTAAAGCTATCACTTCTCGGCCCTTTGGCCAAAATCAGTATAGAAATGTCTAAAGGTGTTTCCTAGCTGGCAACACATAGGAAAATGCATTTGAAACACACATTACTTAAAAGCAGAAATCACTACTGGATACCTTCCTTTTCTGGTAAGAGTTTTCCACAACCCTAAATTATTCTTTCAGCAAATAGTTTTTCTGTGTGTGTTCTTGGTCATTGTTGTAGGTGCTAACAATACAAAGATAAAATATACTGCAGGACTTCAAAGACTTAAAGTCAGGACACGTTAACATTTTTACTAAGCACCTACTTGATCCATGGTGCCACGGATACAAAGATGAGGAGAACACACTCCCTGGAAGTTAGCCTCTGTTCACTCTGCCGAAGTGTGCACAAAAGATGCGTGCCCAAAAAGATTCTTTCCAGGATTGTCTGTGGCACAGAAGAGCCAGAAACAGCTGAAAAGCTCATTAAGGGTCCAATTTGTTAAATAAATTATACTGCATTTAAACAATGAGTGTTTCGCAGCTGTTAAAAATTGGAATAGCTCTATATGTAGTAACTAGAAAGAACATCACTTTATTTAGTCAAGTACAAAAAGCAGGTCTCAGACGAGCATGCACAGTATCAGCCAAACAGCAGAACCTCTGTAAGTTGACCACCCAAGGGACTGTCACAAGCTGGTCAACATAAGGAATGAGGCCTGCTGTGCTGATACATACAGGGGGTGCATGTCTGTGAAAATTAGGTCAATGTAAGGAGGTAGTCAGCGTAGGGAGGGAGTCAAGCATGGAAGTTCTACAGTATGTATTTTTTAAATGACATATTTGTTTATATGCAAAGAAAAAGCCTTAAAGAACTTACACTAAAATTATTAATGGAGGCCTGAGCAGTGGAACTGTGTGTGTCTATGCAGTTCAGCTCACAATCTAGTGCACTGGCTCAACGTGCTAACAACCCTACCAGCCCACACCGTGCCGTAACAGAGGTATATCCAGCTTTCCCCGGAATAGAGCTCCTTCCTTTCACATGATCCTCACCTTATCCTTCTCTCTCTCCAGGAACAGCACTGCTGACCCAGCATTATATACGAGAAATGAAGATGCAGAAATCCCAGAGATCTCGGCTTGGCAAGTCCAGTGGACTGTCTCTGTCCTGACATCCCTTGACCTCGGTTGCCTTCTTTCTTTTCAAATATTATTATTCTCTCTCTCTCTCTCTTTTTTTTTTTTTTTTTGCAGTTTTTGGCCGGGGCTGGGTTTGAACCCACCACCTCCGGCACATGGGGCCAACGCCCTACTCCTTTGAGCCACAGGCACCGCCCTCTTTTCAAATATTCTTTTCCTCTGTTTTTTAACATACCACCTGTTACTGGTTCTCCTTTTCCTTCTCTGTCCCTTCTGCTAGAGCCAGTGGTTCTCAACCTGTGGGTTGCGACCAATGAAAATACATCCTGCATATCAGATATTTACACTACGATTCATAACAGTAGCAAAATAACAGTTATGAAGTAGCAATGAAAATAATTTTATGGTTGGGGGTCATCAGAACATGAGGAACTGTATGAAAGGGCTGTGGCATTAGGAAGGTTGAGAACCACTGTGCCAACCGCTCATCCTTCAGCCCATCTTTAACTGGCTATGAACCTTAGCTGGGGCGTGGGCTGGGCCTCTTCTCTTTCTCCACCTGCCTTCCCTGAGTAACCTTACCCACTCTGTAATCCAACTACCACTGGCTAGCAGATGACTTCCCAACTATGTATCTCTAGCCAAAGGTCCCCAATGAGCACAAGACCCAAATACCCAGTCTTCTACTGGACAGCTCTGCCTGCTCATTCTGCCAGCACCTCTAACTTCCTTCTTTTTCTTTATAGAGACCAAGTCACTTTGTTGCCCTTGGTAGAGTGCTGAGGTATCATAGCTCATACAACCTCAAACTCTTGGGCTCATGTGATCATCTTGCCTTAGCCTCTCCAGTAGCTGGGACTATAGGTGCCTACCACAACACCTGGCTAATTTTTAGAGCTGGAGTCTCGCTCTTGCTAAAGGCTGGTCTCCAACTTGTGAGCTCAAGCAATCCACCTGCCTCAGCCTCCCAGAGTGCTGGGATTTCAGACGTGAGACATCACATAGAACCTCTAACTTTCAAGTCATATAAATCTACTTCCTTACCATTCCCTCTGTCTTGGCCAGGTGCAGTGGCTCACACCTATCATCTCAGCATACTCTGTGAGGCTGAAGAGAGAAGTCTCAAGCTCAGGAGTTTGAGACCAGCCTGAGTGAGATCTTGTCACCATGAAAAATAGAAAAAAAAATAGCCGGATGTTGTGACACATGCCTATAGTCCCAGCTACTTGGGAGGCTAAGGCAAGAGGATTGCTTGAGCCCAAGAGTTTGAGGTTGCTGTGAGCTATGATACTACAGCACTCTAGCTTGGGTGATAAAGTGAGACTCTGTCTCAAAAAAAAAAAAAAAGGAAAAAAACCTTTTTCCTCTTCCTCCCCAGCTCACTGTCTTGCTGCAGGTCCTCATCATCTCTCCACGGGTCTCCTGCAGTTTACTAACCAATCTCTGTCCCCAGTCTGGCCCTCCCTCTCCAATTCATCCTCTACACTGAAGTCAAAATGACCTTTTAAAAACACGATTTGATCATATCACCCTCTTACCAAAAATCTTTCAATGTCTCTCCATTGCCCTCAAATTAATTTCTAAGACAGCATTAAAGCCCTGGATGACCCGGAGCCTCTTGGGCCTTACCTCTCATGTTGCCCTTGTTCCTCCCTCCCCTCACCACTGGCTCTGCCACCTTTGCCTCCACCCCTAACTTCCAGACACAGAGCACAGATGGCACGTCTCTGTTGTGGGTCGTGCTGTCTGGCCTGCTCACATTTCTGTGCCTCAGCTCCTGGTGCTCACTCTGCCTAGAATATTTCAATGTCCACTGTCTCCTCTAAACTGTAGACATCTTGAGGGCAGAACCTCTACCTTACTCCAAATTCTATTCCCAGCTCCTAGCACAGTGCCTAGTACAAAAGAGACAGCCAGTAAGTGTTTGCTGAATCGACTCAAACAGTTAAATAAAAATACTATTTACATGTGGTTCTCAAACTGGTTTTGTACTAACATTTGAATATGGATAGAATTGATTGGGAAAAAATCACACAACTGCAAACAAAATAATGAAACTATACTGTAAAGAACCAAAATCAAATGTGCTTGGTAAAAGAACAGTTTCTAATTCTTACTCATTGCAGAAAATTCTTCCTATTTACCACTGTAGGTTTTATATGAATTATTTAATTTTTATAACTAAAGAATTAAATACCATTATCATAAGTCTTTTGGCAAATAAGGAATGAAGTTCAGTAAAGTAACTTGCCCAACATATGGTGGCCAGGATTAAAACCCAAGCAGCCTGACCCAGGGCCTGCACCCTTAACCCCAACCCCGCACTTCCCTGTTACTAGGCATTGGCGTGCAAAAAGTACTCATAAGGCTCTCTTGGGATAAAGTTGTTCATCTTATTGGTACTCCTAAATCAGAAGGGCACAGGTCCTGAGAGGTCACCAAAGGGCGGAAAGCTGGATTCTGGGGTCGGGGCAGGAATCTGAGGGCACTTTTGGCCCACAGGATTAGTCAGGGCAGTGACCTGAGAGCACTTTTGGCCTGCAGGGGGCAGTACATCCCACAAATGCTTCTGCAAGAGCAATACCCAGACTGGTCAGGAGGCTCTGCCAGCAACAGGGAAACCAGGCCAGGAGGGGTAGGGGCTGGAAGGGAACGTGTCTGTGTGTGTGTGTGTGTGTGTGTGTGTGTGTATGTGTATGTGCGCGCAAGACTTGTCAGCAAGAGGGCGGAAAGAAGAGAGACAGCAAGAACGGCAATCTAGTCTGGGGCAGGAAAAGAGAAGAGGGGCCGTCTGGGAATGCCCTTTTGGAAAAAAAATCAGGACACAACCATAAATTTTAGACCACAGAGGGAATTTCCTAACATTAATAATGACAGCCACTGTGCTAAACACTTTGCACATCTTATTTAATCCACAGGGCAATCCCGTGAAGTAGGTGCTATAATTCCCCATCCCACAGACAAAGGACCCACGGTACTTCAGTACTTCGAGGTTAAGTAATTTATAAAACAAGTAAGAAGCAGGGCCAGGTTTCAAGCACAGGCAGTCTGGCTCCAGAGCCCATGCTTTAACCCTCCGCTGTTACCGCTGGTGATCACACAGTCTTACTTCCTCCAGATTTGGATCAAACAAAAAATGAGGCTCCATGACCTTTCCCGAAGGTCACAAGTTGGTCAGTAGCTATAACAAGGAAGTTAATGATCTGCAAAAAGTCATTATTTGCTCCATGAAGTTTATGTTTTAAAGTAAGCAGTGCTACTAGCTGGTCTTATGACCTAGGCCAAGTCCCCTGGGTTTTAAAGTTAGGAGGTTTCTGCATCTCAGCACATTACTAAGACAAAGTCCCTGCAGGAAGTGGTCTTTTGCTCATTCACCAAATACTCAGCACGTACCAGGCCCTATGCTAGGCACTGGGATGGAAAGTGGAGCAAGACATAGGCCTGTACTTAGGGGACGCCAAGTAGAGCTAAGCACAGGGTATGATACCTAAACTAACAAATGCACAAAAGTGTTATAGCCCCTAAGATTTGCTGATCTAAAACAGTGTTGAAGGGGGAACCCCAAGGAGGGCCAAAAGAACAGAGGACTCTCCAGGGGAGATTAACCTGGATTTTCCAGGTAGGCACAATCTAATCATATGTGTTCTTAAAGGGGAAGAAGAGGCAGAAAGAGATGAAATATGAGAAGAATTAGAACTGAGAAGAGAAGGGACTGCCCCCTATAGCCTCCAGAAAGGAATGAAGGGGGCCAGGCATGGTGGCTCACACCTGTAATCCCAGCTCTCTGGGAGGCATGGGGGGGGGTGGCTTAAACTCATGAGTTTGAGACCAGCCCAAGCAAGAACAAGACCCTGTCTCTATTGAAAATGAAAAACTGGCTTGGTGCCCATAGATCAGTGAGTAGGGTGCTGGCCACATACACCAAGGCTGGTGGGTTTGAGCCTGGCCTGGGCCTGCGAAACAACAATGACAACTGCACCAAAAAATAGCTGGGTGTTGTGGCGAGCGCCCGTAGTCCCAGCTACTTGAGGCTGAGGCAAGAGAGGTGCTTAAGCCCAGGAGTTTGAGGTTGCTGTGAGCTGTGATGGCACAGTGCTCTACCAAAGGTGACATAGTAAGACTCTGTCTCAAAAAAAAAGAAAGAAAGGAAGGAAGGAAGGAAGGAAGAAAGAAAAACTGAGGCAGAGGATCACCTGAGGTCAAGAGTTCGAGGTTCTTGTGAGCCATGATGCCCAGAGTGACAAGTGAAACTGTGTCAGAAAAAAAAAAAAAGAAAGGAATGTAGGTAGCCTTGCCAATACCTTGATTTTAGCTTTTCATGCATCTTTAGGATTCAGAAGATGGCCTCACATGGTATAAGAACATCTTAGCTTTGTACTTATTTGGTTGTCTAATCTGTTTCTACTTTAAACTCTCCATACCTCTACTTTCCTACTTGTAAAATGGAGAAAATAATTACATTTGCCTTACAGAAACAAATGAGAATGGAAGATGTGGTAGTATTGATACTTTGTAAGTACTGGGGTTTTGTTGTTGATGGTAGCCAGGAACAGAAGCCCTATCACTGCCAGGCCCAAGGGGCTTTCCTAGTTCCTCAACTTCCCAGGCCACATGAGAACCCTGAGACCACTCACCTCCTGTGCCCCGGGGAGCCCTCTCCTCCGCAGGTCACTATGCTGCCCTGACTCTTCTAACTACACTTCCCCAGCCTCTTGCACCACTCCTCTACCTCCTCCCGTTGCCCCCACAATGGATCTTCCCTTTTGCTCGGAGAGTTCATCCACTTCGCTGATTTTAAGCAAAAGCTTCCTGGCAAATGACTTCCAAATATCTATTTCTAGTCTAAATTTCTCATCTGAGTTTGAACCCCACATTTCTAACCTCCTGCTGGGCATTTTCGCCTAAAGAGTTTATGTCAGAGCAAAATGCTAGAGACACTGACTCAAATGGAAATATTAGAAGCAAACTCCCATTAGAAGTATACAATAAAAGGCACTAAATTCTGGTTTAAAGGAGGTAAGTGTGAGCAGATGGCAGAGGCCATAGAGATAGTCCAATAAAATGAAGGCACATATGGCTGGGGTGCAGGGCACAATAGCAGGCTGCTATCCGGGAAGGAACCCTGCCCCAAGAGACCTGGGTTCTCATTATTTTCTGGTGCTAACTCACTAGGTGGCCCTGGAGAAGTCACTTCATCTCTCCAGACCTCGGTTTCTTTGTTTATAGGGTGAGGTAGCTAAATGGATTTAAAGGAGTTATGGCATCGGCATTATAAAACTTGAAGAAATATTTAAGAAAAATTTAGGAGATCTCAACAGTCAATGGACAAAGAATGTGAACAGCCAATTTACAAAGGGCCAGTGCACACATGGAAAAGCAATTCATTCTATGCAGCAAATGAAAACAAGCTGCCATTTTACCTCTTAAATTAGTAAGATTTTAAGAAGACAGTAAAAATGTAAACTGGAACAACCTTTCTAAAAATCTAATCAATCAGGTCAGGAGATGCATGTCTAAGAGGTATCTGAAGTAAGGCCTTAGCTAAGCGGAAGCAGTGGACAAGCTCTCTGGCTGAGTGGTCCAAGGAGCAGTAAAAATTGAGGGCTGAGTTTTATGAACAATCCCTGTTAGGGGAGGGGGGGCAAGGACTGTAGAAACATAGAAAGGCAAGAAACACAGGTAGAAGGCCAGGAGAACCACAGAGAAAATCCTGTTTAGTCTTGTCCTTTTCACTCATTAAAGAACTATGCCCTGAGCGCCTGCTGTATGCCACACTAATGCTTGAAATACACTGGTGAATAGTACGGGCCTGCTGGCATGCAGTTACTGCCTAGCAAATTAAAAAAAAAAAAAAACAAAGTAAAGAATTAAATAAATACCTACACACTAAGATAAGGGCTATGAAGGAAACAGTTTAAAAATAGATACATAATTAACAATTAGTTCAGTGTCATCTGTGTCAACGGAAAGGAAAGCAACCAATGGTCTCAAATTCAGAGTCTGGGGAGATGAGAACCGAGATGAGTCCACTGCATTGGGACAGAATGAAATCACATGTGTCCCGTGAGAATCGTGGCTGTGGGAGAAGCCAGCTTGGAATGACTTTCATGAAGGGGTGGGTGGGCCAGGAATGGGAGTTGGGAGTAGCCATCATTTTTAAAGGAATCTGGCTATAAAGGGAAGAAGAGAAATAAGGTGTCTGGAAAAGAAAAAAGGAAAGATTTGTGCATCTGAAGACAGAAAGAAGGAGCCGGTGGAGAGGATAAGCAGAGTGACACAGTGAGAGGTGCCAAGGCATCCTCACGTCCCCTCACCTCCACAGACGATCCTTGCTAAGTCCAGGCCACCCTCCCGACAACATCTAAGTCTCTTCTCCATTCTCTCACTTCTCTATGCCTTCGTGTGCTTCACCTCGGTGACTAAGCCCCCTTGCCCTCCTGGCTCATGTCCTCAACTCCTTCAAGTTCCTGCTCAGTGTCACTCTCCCCCTGAGACCTAGCCCTGCCTACCCCATCCACATTCCCCACTGCCCTTGACCTTCTAGACTTTTTCTTAGTCCACATCACCATCATCTTCTAACATCATTACATAATTTATTTAGTATGTTTCTTCTTTCCTGCCTGTCTTCTCGCCAGAATGCAAGCTTCACAAGGGTAGGGATTTTTGTCTGTTTTTATCACAGGCATCTAGAACTTTGCCTGGCACGTGGCAGATGTTCAATAAATATTACTTATAATAACAGTTTTCTCCAAAGCTCATAGGTTGCTAATGGATATTCTCTCTCTAACCCCCAAAGGAGTTCTTTGGGAAACCCCGCATAAAACAAAATTATAACAAATCAGTTTCTTTATTGTGGGATTTTTCCTAGATCATTATAAGAGCAAAGTGCACTGAAAGCCTCTCCAGGAGAGGAAACAGCAGCTCAGCATTTTTCAAGGTTATTTGAACCCAGAACATTTTGTTCAACTAACACCTCCTTGGACCAGAGTTCTAAGAAATACAGATTTGAAAATATTGGCATCTGGGATAGAGTATAGATCCTACCTGCCAGCATTTAAGTTTCTTTTTGATCAGACCCCATCTCTGTCCACTTGTGGCCATTCTAGCCATGTATCCTAGGTTCTAGCATGCTGTTCTCAGGATTTACAAGCCTGTGTTCTTTTACACTGTTTTTTCCTGTGATGAAATGGATCTTACTTTGACCTAGCAAAATTCCATTACCTCTATGAAAACCCACCCCAATTTACCCAAAGAGTTCTAGTCATTGTCTCCCTTGTACTCTCACAGACCTTTGTTTTGATTCATCCCTAATTTTAGCATTTCCACATGTCAATCATAATTATACATCTGTATGCCTAGTTCTTTAGAGAGAATGTGGGTGCCTTATGAACACAAACCATGCATTATTCTCTAGCACCCAACATAGAATGGAGGGTGTTCAGTATGTGTTAGATGAACGAATGAAGAATCATTTTAGAGTCTATAAAACACAGATCAAATGAGGATCCAAAGTTCTTCCTAATCCTCATCTTGCTTGTCAATCTTTTTTTTTTTTTTT
>NW_003852461.1:1217851-1220509 GCF_000181295.1 Otolemur garnettii | reverse complement strand
AAAAAAAAAAAAAGATCCTCTTCTATTTTAAAAACCAGAACTTTCTTCAATTCTCTTTCTGATATTGTCGCATCTCTCTTCTTTCAATATCAAGCTTCTTGAAAGAAGTATCTACTTTCACAGTTTCATTTACAAATATCTTCCTCACTCCTCAAGCTTCTGTCTCTTGAGATAGGTCTAGGTATGGGATCAGGCAAATGGGGGATTCTGTGGTTTAATAAGCATTGGGGAAATGTGGCCTGCCACTCCAATTTGGTGAGACACAGGGTAGCATGGACCTTGCTGAGGCCCTGAATTTGCTGATACACACACGGGCACCAATCTGCATGGCTTCCCAGAGACTCGGAGGCCTTACAAGTTGACCAGCTGTGGCTGGCTTTGGCTCTGTCTTCTAAGCTTGGGCAGTCATCTTTGGGCTGATCCTGCAGTTTTGCCAAGCAGACTGGGGAGGTCCTGCCCTCCCTATAATCCTCCTTTCAATCTGCAGGTCTCATTTGGATCACTGAGGCATAATTCCCACTCAAGCAAAGACACTCAACTCCCTAACTAGCTACAGAAGTAGGGTGTGATGTCCTTGAATGTCCAGTGCACTCTCCAGGCTGTGACACCACTCCCCAGGTCTTCAAGAACAGGCACAGGAAGCCCCACCCTGATTTTGTTGATAACCAGTTGATGATAACCTGGTTAACTCAAAATCCAGACATAGATCTTCACATTCAGAAGTAGGTGTCTCTGCTGATACTGGAGTGCCACCTAGTGTTCTCACTAAAAAAATTTTTTTAACTCTCCTGGATACCCAAGAGGATCATTCTAACCCCAAAGCCCAGAGCTAAAGAAGAACAAATGGAAGGAGAAAAAGAGAGAAGAAAGTAGGGGAAGGAAATAAGAAGAAACCATTTATGAGGAAAAACCAGAAAAAAAATTCTAGTAAAATAGAAACTCTAGTCGATGATATGATAACTGAAATATTCCCAAGCATAGCCAGAAATTCAAACATACACCTACTAGACAACTCAATTCTATCAGAGCTTCTCCTAGACACAATGTAACTAACCTGGTCAAACGAAGTGAGAGAGGAAGTTCTATAAGCAATTAGGTATAAGCAGCAGCCCACCTACAAGGGAATACTTGGTCAGGTTAACAGCTAATTTCTCAGTGGAAACTATAAGCCAGAAGAGTTTGCTCCTACTTTTAATGTTCTTAAATAAAACAAACTGCCAGCCTAGGATTCTGTATCCTGCAAAACTAAGTTTCATATCAAATGGAAAAAATCAAATGTTTTTTATTAACAATCAAAACTTGAGGAAATTGGCCATTATAAGACCTACTCTGCAGGAAGTACTCAGACCTGTACTATACACCACCAGCACGGTTAAGATATCTGGAAACTAAAGAACAAAGCCTAGCTTCCACAATGACCCATGTGATAAAGCAAGGCAATAGACTTTCCACACAAGATAAACAGAACTCCACCCTACCTACCAATCCCTGCAATAAATGTGAATGGCTTAAATTCCCCACTGAAGAAACACAAGCTGGCTAACTGGATTTAAAAAAAAAAAGCCAAGTGTATGCTATCTTCCGGAAATGCATATAACCCATAAGGACAAATCAAGACTCTGGGTAAAGGGCTGAAAAAACAGTATTTCATGAGAATGGAAACCAAAAGAAAGCAGGAGTTTATATTCTTATTATGGATACAATTGACTTTAAAGCAATAAAAGTAAAGAAAGGTAAAGATGGACACTATAGACTGGTCAAAGGAACAACCCAACAAGACGACATTTCATTCTAAATATTTATGTACCCAACTAAATGCTTCCAGATTTATAAAGCAAATCCTACTTGTATTTGATAAACAACCACAATAATAGCTGAGGACTTCAATACCTCATTGACAGAACAGGACAGATCCTTCAAACAGAAACTAAACAGAAAAACGATGGACTTAAATATAACTCTAGAACAAACAGGCTTAACCAACACATACAGACCACTTCATCCTAATACTACTGAATATATATTCTTCTCGTCAACTCATGGATCATTCTCCAAGATAGCTCATATCCTAGGTCACAAATCAAACCAGAAAAGATTTCTAAAAACAGACACTATACCTTTACAGATCATACTGGAATTAAAATAGAACTCAATGCCAACAAAAAAATCTCATCCCCATAAAGAGTCATGGAAACTAAACAACTTGGCCAGGTGTGGTGGCTCACACCTGTAATCCTACCACTCTGGGAGGCCAAGTTGGGTGGATCGCCTGAGGTCTGGAGCTTGAGACCAGCCTGAGCAAGAACAAGACTCTATCTTTAAAAAGAGCTGGGTGTTGTGGCAGGCGCCTATAGTCTCAGCTACTTGGGAGGCTGAGGCAAGAGAATTGCCTAAGCCCAGGAGTTGGGAGGTTACTGTGAACTATGACACTACAGCACTCTTGAGAGTGACAAAGTGAAACTCTGTCTCAAAAAAGAAACAAAGAAGAGGAAATAACAACAGATACCACAGAAGTATAAAATATCATCACCAAATACTTACAAAAATCTCTATGGCCAGAAATTTGAAAACATGGAGGAAACAGACAAACACTTGTAACCACACTATGTCCCTAGACTCAACCAGGAAGATATGGAACTCTTTTTTTTTTTTTTTTTT
>NW_003852461.1:1215798-1217742 GCF_000181295.1 Otolemur garnettii | reverse complement strand
CCATGGCATCACGCTCACAGCAACCTCCAACTCCTGGACTCAAGCGAGTCTCCTGCCTCAGCCTCCCAAGTAGCTGGGACCACAGGCGTCCGCCACAACGCCTGGCCATTTTTTGGTTGCAGCCATCATTGTTGTTTGGCGGGCCCAGGATGGGGATTTGAACCCACCACCTCAGGTGTATGTGGCTGGTGCCTTAGCGGCTTGAGCCACAGGTGTCGAGCCAAGATATGGAACTCTTACACAGACCAATGTCAACAAATAGAATTGAAACAACAATAAAAAAGCATCCAACATAAAAAGTCTCAGACGGATAGTTTCACACCAGAATTCTACCTTCAAAGAAGAGCCTGTAACTATATTTCAGAATCTATTTCAAACAACTGAAAAGGAAGGAGTCCTTCCCAATTCCTTCTATGAAGCAAATATCACCTTGATACCAAAACTAGGAAAGGACACAACAAAAAAAGAAAACTACAGACCAATATTATTAATGAACATTGATGCAGAAGAATTCAATAAAATATTAGCAAATGGAATTCAGCTACGCATCAAAAAAATAATTCATTATGACCAGATGGGCTTTATCCCAAGGATGTGAGGCTGGTTCAACATATACAAGTCTATAAATGTAATTCACCACCTAAACAAAAACAAAAGACCATATGATCCTCTCAGTAGATCAATAGGTGAAGAAAGCACTTGATAAAATTCAGCATCCTTTTTTGATAACACTTAAGAAGCCATTTACAACAAAACCATAGCCAACATGATATTGAATAGAGAAAAACTAAAAGCATTCCCACTTAGACCTGGAGCCAGACAAGGATGTCCACTATGGCAACTACTATTCAACATAGGGCTAGAAGTCAATGCAATCAGACAAGAGAAGGATATGAACGCCCAAATGCAGACAGAGGAGGTGGAACTATTGCTCTTTGTTGATGATATGATCACACATCTAGAAAACCCCAAGGACTCAACTGTGAGCCTCCTGGAATTGATAAATACATCAATGTCTCAGGTTATGAAATCAATGTACAAAAATCAGTAGCCTTCATATACACCAACAACAGTCAAGCTGAAAACTAAATCAAAGATATAATACCCTTCACAGCAGAATCAAAGAAAATTAAACACTTCAGAATATATTTAACAAAGGACATGAAGGATTTCTACTGAGAGAACTATGAAACCCTGAGAAAAGGATGTTCACAGAAGAACATATCATTCTCAGGGCTTAGAAGAAGCAACCTTGTCAAAATATCTATAGTTCTCAATGCAATGTACAGATTTAATACAATACCCATTAAAATGCCAATGTTATAATTTAAAGATCTTGAAAACATAATTGTACATTTTATGTGGAACCAGAAAAAAACCCAAATAGCCAACAATATTATATGAAGTAAGAACAAATCTGGAGGCATCACTTTATCAGACTTTAGGTTATACTACAAGTCTATAGTGATCAAAACAGCATGGTATTGTCATAGACATGAAGACATATCAATGGAACAGAGTAGAGAATATAAAGATGAAACCAGCCTCATAATGCTACCTGATCTTTGACAAAGAAAACAAAAGTATAAGCTGGGGAAAAGAATCCCCACTCAATAAATGGTGCTGAGAGAACTGGTTAGCCACATGCAAAAGATTTAAACTGGATTCCCGCCTCTCACAACTTACAAAAATTAATGCACAATGGATAAAAGACTTAAATCTAAGACATGAAATATATTTAACAAAAGAGGTGGCTTGGCGTCTGTGGCTCAAGTGGCTAAGGCGCCAGCCACCTACACCTAAGGTGGCGGGTCCGCCAAACAATGACGGCTGCAACCAAAAAATAGCCAGGCGTTGTGGCTGGCGCCTGTGGTCCCAGCAACTTGGGAGGTGGAGGCAGGAGACTCATTTGAGCCCAGGAGTTGGAGGTTGCTGTGAGCTATG
>NW_003852461.1:1208124-1214801 GCF_000181295.1 Otolemur garnettii | reverse complement strand
CCACCCCCAAATACATTTTTCTAAAATGAAGAACTGTATATGTCACTTCTCAATTCAAAACTCTTCAGTAATAACCCCATCATCTTTAAGATAAAGAGCAAACTCTGAGGCTTTATGGTGGACAGAGCAATCCTTTCTCTATAGAGCAACTAGATCCTGGATAAAAGCCATCTCATTCCCATAACAAAAAAGTCAGCAGGCTCGGCGCCCATAGCTCAGTGGTTAGAGCACCGGCCACATACACCGGGGCTGGCGGGTTCAAACCCAGCCCAGGCCTGCCAAACAACAATGACAACTACAACAAAAAAAATGGCCTGGTGTTGTGGTGGGCACCTGTAGTCCCAGCTACTTGGGAGGCTGAGGCAAGAGAATTGCTTAAGCCTAAGAGTTTGAGGTTGCTGTGAGCTGTGACACCACTGCATTCTACCGAGGGTGACATAGTGAGACTCTATCTCAAAAAAAAAAAAAAAAAGTTAGCAGAGGCCAGAAGGGTAGGCTCGAGGAAGGGATGCAGTTATCCTAAGTGCTGGTACCAGTAGCAGTACTGCTGACACACTTAGCTTTAGGCCAGTAGTGAGGTAGGAGAGCTAATCCCAAAACTCTCGTTCACAGCTGGGAGCCTTGAGAGGTGTGCTAAAGTATTCCAGGTCAGAGGTGACCCCTGACTAATATCCTGTAGAGAGACACACGTCCAGTTTAGCAGCACAGATTCCTGCAGACTGAAATGATGAGAAGCACGTGGGGAGACTCGCACCATGGGAGTCGGCAGAAACAGTAACTACCATGAGTATTAGCATAGTGGGATAAATACTGAAGTGCTATATAGTAAATGTTTAAAGAAATAAAAGAAACGATAACCAGAATGTAAAAATGACATTGCTAAGAGACATCGTGGGGATAAGGAAAATGTGTAAAAATGAAATACAGAGTTTCTGAAATAACTCAGTGTGGGTTAAATAGAAGGTTAGAGTCAAAGGAAGAGAGAATTAGTGACTTGGAAAATATACCACATTTTCCCATATATAATGCACTTCTTGGGGGAGCAAAACAGTTTTGCTTTGTTGCCCTTGATAGAGTGATGTGGCATCATAGCTCACAGCAACCTCAAACAGCTGGGCTTAGATAATCCTTCTGCCTCCGCCTCCCGAGTAGCTGGGACAACAGGCATGTACCACCACGCCTGGCTACTTCTTCTACCTTTGCAGAGATGGAGTCTCACTGTGTTGCCCAGGCTGGTCTCAAACTCCCGGCCTTGAGCAATCCTCCTGTCTGGCCTCTCAAAGGGCTGCAATCACAGACACCAGCCCCCATGTCCCCTAACATACTTCTATTTATAGAATCTCAGGAGGGAGTGGAGAGAATGAGAGAGAGGCACCTCTGAAGAGACAGCTGTAAATCTTCAACAAATGAACATGAGTCTGCAGGCCCGGGAATATAGTATCTATCTAGGACAAGGAAAGAGAAATACACGCTGTGGTGGCCAGTCTACAAGATAACCCCCCACGATTCTCACCTCCTGGCATTCACAACCTTGTATAGTTGCCTTCCTGATTGCACCAAGGCTGGTCTGTGTGGCCAACAGAACATGACAGAACTGATGTGTGTCGTTCCAAGACTTGGACAGAAAAGACACTGTGGTTTCCATGATGGTCGTTCTTTTACTCTTATTCTTTCCTGGGCCACTTGTTCTGGAAAAAGCCAGCTGCCGTGTCATGAGCAGCCCTAAGAAGAGACCCAGAGGAGGAGGGCCTGAGGTCCCCTGCCAGCAATCCTGTGAGTGAGCGAGGTTAGAAGCAGGCCCTGGTCAAGCCTTGGGATGCCTGCAACTGCAGCCAGCAGCTGGACTGCAGCCTCATAAGAGACCACGAGCCAGAACCACACATAGATGCTGCTTCTGGACTCCTGACTCAGAAAAACTGTGACATCCTAAACATTGTCTTAAACAGCTAGATTTCATAGTAATTTCCACACAGTGATAGATAACTAATACGCAAGCCAAGATAAAAGAGTTCCGAGTGGCTTACAAAGAGCCTTCTCCATCTGGTCCAGACTGTCTCTTCAGCCTCACTTCTTGCCACACTCTCCCCGGCATATTACGTTTCAAACACACCAAACTTCTTCTAATTTCTGGAATGTGCCCTGTTCTCTCCCACCTCTGCCCTCTGTGCAGCTCCCATGATGGACCCCTGCCTGACATATGCTCCAACACCTTCTCCCCTGCTCCCAACACAAATACTCACTTGGCTAACTGCTGCCCATCCTCAGAGCACTCATCACGTTGTATGGTACAGTCTTGTTAAACTGACTGTCTTTCCATTAGACTTCAGGCAGGACAATACCTGTGTCCTTCATTATGCCTGCACAGCTTCCAGCACAAAGAAGGTACTCAGCAAACATTTGTCCTTTATAACCCACAGGATAGGGTCAGGCAGGAGGGCTAAAGGTTGAAGAATGTAAACACCCTCCAGCAATGATCCAAAAGAAATCTTCAATGTAGCAACTGACTTAACTAAGAAACCAAGAAACTGCTATATTCTATAGTAGCCTCAGATTTAGGGGAGGTTTGGGGTGCAGCCAAGACTCAAAAGTTAAATGGTTTTCAGTTCCTCCTTAGTCAAGCCCTGTCGCTGTGGTTTCCCTATAATCTTCATATTGAAATCTCTGACCATTAGACACACTCATCCTTGAAAGCACACTCAAAACTGTACTCAAAGCACAAATAGAAATGACTTTTTAAGATTGTCATCTGTTGTGCATTTGTAGGACTATTTTATGACAATATATAAGATCAGATCATATATGGTATGTGTGGAATGTGCCTAAATATGAACTTATACATACACGTATATACCATGTCATAAAATATTAATCACTAGTACCCTCTATCGGTGGAAATACTTTATCTGCTCATGTGAATGGGCTTATTGCCCTCTAGTGACCACAACCTATAAAGACAGAAAATCCAGCAGCAGATGGGAGAATCTCCTTGGCTACAATGATAGGGTTTTATGTTCTTTAAGTGTCTAATTTTCTCAGATTCTGGTTTATATTACAGGGGTGCAACGCTCAGACTCTTGGGGGACCCTCTGGGGATTTCATACCGCTCTTCCCAGCTGTTAGTGCCAGTCTGAAGCTGCTCTCTCTCCTGCTTCTCATGAACAAGAGGTCAAGGGGAGGCAGACAAGGCAATGGCAGCACTAGTGAGGGCAAGAGCAGCAGCTGCCAGTGACTGCCCCGGACTCCCTGGGGAGGCGGGAGCAGCTTGCGGAACACATGCTGGCCCTCCCTTGCATGTTATTCACAGTAGTATACTGGGGTGAAACGGCAGGTCAACACGCTTCCTGCCTTACCTTTAAAATATCTCGTGCTGTAATACATGATAACGCAGCAATGTTGCCATCATTTTGTTTTATAAACCACACTTGGCAGGCTATTTCGACTTAAGATAGAAAAGCCAAGTCTCTTTCAACTGAAATGTCTCTCCTCCACGAAGCCTTTTCTGAAGTCCACAGATGTAAATGACGTCTCTGTCCTTTGTGCCAGCATATACCTTGTACACAGATCAGAATGGAACCCAGAACATGATTTACGTGTTTTTATTTGCACATCCAAAATGTTATCTGTAGTTCACTACAGTTACCATCCATGAGGTGAGGTATAGAAATTGCATGTAAGTATTTAGAAACTTTTATAGCAATTTGACAAGAGTACATCTGTATCTGTTGAATCAAATTTAAAAACTGGGGTTTCCATTTCATGGATTTTAATATCTTTTTCTGATAATTTTTACGACATATTATAAAAGTATTGACCTGCAACCAAGGGGAAAACATCCTTTTAATGGTTCTTTGTCAGAGATAGTTTGAAAGGAATGACAGACGACTTCACGTTTGCGAGAGAGAGGAAAGACAGAAAAGGAGACCAAACGCAAGCACTTTTCACAAAATTAAGAGGGAACATACCTATCCTTGTGGATTTTAGCACTTCCCTGGAGGGTATTTTCTTCTTTAATTCTTGTAAGGCTTCAACTAGATTCTCTTTGGTTTGAACGGGAAGTTCCAGCACAGTTTTCCATCTTTTTATGTCTTCTACAACCACAACTCTCTGGGAAAAAGAAAAGTCATTTTGAAAATGGAATATTTTCATTAGAAAGACATCTGCCTTCACCTGAGCTAATGGGGCTCCTATTGGCATATGAATTATTGATGATGACCCGAACCAATGGCCCTAAACGATGGGTAATTGCTTAAAAGCAAGTCAGGAAGAGGCGCATCTATTAGGAAGAGCGCAAGTCTTAATCTTACCACGTCAGAGACCGCTGGGCACTTAGGAGTGGGAGGCAACGAGGAGGAGACAAAAATGCTGCGAGGTGAATCAACCCTACGGCTCACTTAGGAGGATCTTAATTCACAGGCAAGAACAGAGAGCAGAGGAGTCATAAAGACACGTTTATTTCAGCAACTGAAAGCACGCCTCAAAATTTCCCTATCTCCTAGAGGATAAAATGCACACTCTCTCTCGTCCAAAGAATTTTTTTAAATGTCAAATACATAGAAAGGTACTCAGAATAACCCACTACTTACAATGAAAGAAAAGTTAACATTTTGCCATCACACAAAATAGTAAAACATTAGAAAGTCTCCTTATACCCTTTGCTGAACTCATTCACCTTCCCTTCCTAGAAGCAGCGATACATGGGGACCATCTTACTGTTAATGTGCATCTTGCCATTACGTGTAAAATATTAACAAGTGAGGAATCCAGGAAAAGGGGAGAAGGATGGTTCTTTGTACTGTGCGGCAGCAGCTTTTCTGTAGTTTTAATATTACTTCAACTAAGAATTTCTTTAAAAGTAAACTGGAAACAAAAAATAAAAGTTGCTTTTATAATCAAACACACACACACAAATCTTGTCTTGGATGTTATTACCTGGGGAAGCTGGCGCAGTGAGGGATTAGAAGGGAGCATAGGGTACTTCTGGGTTTCTGGTAACACTGTTTCCTAACTGGGATGCTGGTGTACTATTGTGAAAATTCTTCCAGATGTAACACTAACAAGCAACTAAAGAAGTCTTGCCTCCCTTCCTTGGCTGGAGTCTGCTTCCAGCCCTGAAACCCACAGGGGCACAGAGTATGTCTGATCCCCTCTTTCCCCGTCTTTGCTTCTCCTCCTGCCCAATGTGCTTGTTTGCTTTGCTTTCTGACTCATCCAGGTTCAGAGGTAGGAACAGAGGAAAGGGAAGGGAAAGGGAGAGCCGTGCATCCTGTTGTGATACTATGCTAATTAGCTTTTAGCTGGACTTGGCAGACACCTAAAGGTGACCATTTTCTCGTATTTTTGCAGAATTCCCACTCGTAAGCTCTCTCACCTCCAGTTCCCATAATATGGGCAATGCTTTCTTCAGCCAGTTGCTTACAAGTCCTCCTGTGAGTCCCCAGTTTTTGGCACCCCACCTCACACAGACTCTGCAGGGATCCCCTTGTCCTTGCAAAGATGCTTATGAATCCACTCACTTTCATTCAGCTCCAGGCCAGCCAGCATTCTCTCCCACAGTGGCCCCACATCTTTGTCACAGTCACGTCACCCTCTGGCATCAGTCAGCTACTCTTCGGCCCTAGGCTTTCCCGAGCACAGGTCTGATCTCTGTCCACCAACTCCAGGAACTGAAGTCAAGTTGTCCACGTGGAAATACCACAGCACTCTCATTTCATCCAAATTTAATTTCAGCCTTCTTTATAACCTATGTTGGGTGATGACATCAGGATTCCAAAACCGTCTTCATGTATTGCCTCCGTGAGTTCTGCACGGATGGTCTAGATGGGAGCTCCTCTGGGATTATCATCTGATGCCTACTGCTTTGCTTCTCAACCTTTAGCGACCTACGTCAAAATTGAGACAAAGTCCTTTTCTATGATCTGTTACAACACAAAATAGTATTACTTGGCCAGGCACAGTGGCTCACTCCTGTAATACTGGCACTCTGGGAGGCTAAGGCAGGTGAATTGCTTGAGCTCAGGAGTTCTGAGACCAGCCTGAGTAAGAGCAAGACTCCATCTCTAATAAAAATAGAAAAACTAGCAGAGTGTTGTGGCACACGCGTGTAGTCCCAGCTACGCAGGAGGCTGAGGCAAGAGGATTGCTCAAGCCCAAGTGTTTGTGGTTGCTGTGAACTATGACGACACCACGGCACTCTACCAGGGTAACAGAGTGAGACTGTCTCAGAAAAAAAGTATTATTAGTGTTTGATTCGATTTAATAGTATTGGATAGCATTCTATTAATTTCATATACAAATATTTTAGAATTTTGAAATCCAGTCCCCCAAGAAATATTTCTTGCCCCCATACTTTTCCAGTTATATGAAGTCTGACAATTAGGTTTGTGAACTCATCCTAGAGAAAGGGCTACACACCTCGTTGCTGAATATCACTATGGTCACCTTCAAAGTGCTCCTCTTGGGAAGCTGTGCACTGATGCCAGCGCCTAGTCAACCATCCAAGCAATTTTGGAACTCCTTTTCTGGAACGGCCATCAAAGCTGTCATCATATTACCCTTCATGTGTCCTGAATATCATCAAAATGTCTTCCTTTCAATATTTCCTTTATGTTTAGGTAAAGAAAAAAGTCACTGGGGGCCAAATCAAGTGAACAGGGAGGGTGTTCCAATACATTTATTTA
>NW_003852461.1:1206258-1207610 GCF_000181295.1 Otolemur garnettii | reverse complement strand
TTCTCTATCAATATTTACTTGGTCAGCTGTGCTTCTCACAGTAAGTTGATGGTTGTGATTCATGATTCAACAAATTTTTGCCATGTTTTCATTAGTTCTACTCATTTTTAGCCCCCAGCAACCCCTCTTCATCAGTGACACTTTCTCTCCCCTCAGAAAAATGTTTTATCCATTTGTTCACTGCCATTTATCTCCATAAACTTGGGCTATTATGTCTCTGATTTCACTTCCACCCTTGCCAAATTTAATAAAATTTACGAATATTTGTTCATTGCTCTAATTCAAGTCCAAGATTGACACGGGATGGCACACAAAAACATGCAACAACAATAATTAACACTGCACAGTACATGTTGACATGAACACAGCTATGAGACACTGATATATCAAGGTTGTAAAGCCTTACTGAGTTGTCTGTACAGTGCTGCCAATATAAGTGCACAGTGGCACATTCACAAACTTAGTTGTTGGACCTCATAAACATTACTTCAATTATTTTTTTTTTCTTTTTTGAGACAGAGTCTCACTTTGTCACCCTTGGTAGAATGTCATGGTGTCACAGCTCAGAGGAACCTCAAACTCTTGGGCTCAAGAGATTCTTTTGCCTTAGCCTCTCAAGTAGCTGGGACTACAGGCGCCTGCCACAACACCTGGCTAGGTTTTTCAAGATGAAGTCTCACTCTTGCTCAGGCCAATCTTGAACTTCTGAGCTCAGGCAATCCACCTGCCTTGGCCTCCCAAAGTGCTAGGATTACAGGTGTGCTTCACTTAATTCTTATGACAATTTATTTTTGGTACGTTGTCTTCCATCTCTTTATGTTCACGTTTTCTGGATCATTATGCTTTATACAGCCTTGTCTTCCTTCCCCACTCTATCTGATATGAGAATCTCTATCTTTCAATAGGCATGTTTAATCCATTTGTATTTATTATGATTACTGATAATTGGACATATTTTCTCTGTACTTCTTTATGTTTTATAATTTATACATTATGTTTCTGTCCTTCTATTGTATAATTTGATAATTTTTAAGATGTCTGTTCAATGAAATTTCTACCAATATTCTACTCACAAGCTTCTACTTCAGAAACCTCTACTCGATGGCTTCTTTGTGCTTTAAGTCTTTTTTCTTTTATATTTCTATCTTTGTGATTTCTAGATCTGACTTTTTTCAGATCTGACTTCCAATTCCCTATTTTTCTCTTTACCAGTGGCTTGTCTATGTTCAGCCTGTTCAGTGTGTTTCTGCTTCAACAAATGTGTATTTTCACTGGACAAGTTCTGTTTTTGCTTCTTCCTCCATACCTTTTTCCATCCTATGGTTTCTATTTATTTATCTCTGTGGATATTT
>NW_003852461.1:1200788-1203948 GCF_000181295.1 Otolemur garnettii | reverse complement strand
AAAACTTCAACCTCTCTAAGCATTATATCCAAATTCAATATCCCCCTAAATTATACAGCTTCAGCTCCACCTTACTCTGGGTTTGGATTTCCTCTCTCTTCCCAGCATCTCTTTCTTGCTTTCAAGCTCAGCTTTCTACTGCAGACTTTTATCCATCATTTCTACATTGTTGGAATTGAGTTAGGGGTTCCACATCAGATCATTTCAAACTATGGAACTACAGAAGTCCAATCTCCCCAGCATGGCATAAGGACTTCCATGACTTAGCCCTTGGTATCCTTTTGGGTCTCATCATTGGCCTCCCATATACCAAACTACCTATAGCTTCCTAAATGAATCGCTCTTTTAAATTTTTATACCTTGCCTGGGATGCTATTTTGTTTTTTAGACTTCTTCACCTGATAAACACCCATTTATTTTTTAAAGCTCTCTTCAAGCATCACCTCCTCTACAAAATCTTTATTTTTCTTCTTCTTCTTTCTTTTTTTTTTTTCCTGAGACAAGCTCTCACTCTGTCAGGTGGGCTGGGGTGCAGTGGTGTCATCATAGGTCAATGCAATCTCAAACTCCTAGGTTCAAGCAGTCCTCATGCCTTGCCTCCCAAGTCCTGAGTAGCTAGGACTAGAGGAGTGCACCACCACACCCAACTAATTTTTTTTATTTTTCATAGAGACAAAGTCTTGCTATGTTGCTTAGGCTGGACTCAAACTCCTAGCCTCAAGTGATCCTCCTGTCTCCGCCTTCCAAAGTGTTAGTATTATAGGTGTGAGCCATCTCCTGACTTTATAAAGCCCTTTTTGCTGCTCTTCTGCCACATTTGACAATACTTTCCTTTGAGTTACTTTGCAACCACTATAGACTCCTACTACTCTAGCTATGATTTCTGCATACTTATCAACAAGCTGTCTTCCCCATTAGACTATGAATAACATGAGGGCTGGAACAATTTCTCATTAATACCTTGGTATCTCCAGTGCGCTGTAGGTATAATTGAACAAAAATCTTCCTACCTTCAAGGAGTAAGTACAGTACAGTTTTTACATCTGAAATTTTAGGGCAGAATTAGAAAAAATAGCAGTTCATTCAAGAGCAAAAGAATTCCGTGTGTGTGTGTATTATATATCTCAAAGAAATGTCTCTATAGATTTGTCTAAATATGTGCCCCCAAACAGATTCTTTCAAATTAGAGTAACAAGAGAAATGGACACAAAATGTCAATGGAGAAGCCACACTGAGTAGTGAAATAGTTACCACTAGAAACATACTTTCTCCAGTGTACTAGTTGGTCTTACAGTAGTGGATGGCTGAAACATCGTTTGACAAAACCAATTAGAGAACATGATTCCCTCATAAGCAATAAGACAGGCACCATTCCACTGGCAGGGACATGAAGCAACATATTTGCTGATCAATTCTACAAAGGGAGGAAAGGTTTACAGAACATTCTGAAGTGAGGCACCTAAATGAATTAGCATATTCTAGGATCTTTTAATAAAAAAAAATCTATTGCAACCAACAGAAGAAATCACTTTCCCTTAAGGGAGTAAGAAGAGATTAACCAAATTAACCTTTACCATTTAAATGTACACTACAGGAACTCTATTGAGTATCACTGTTATTGAATGTGATAAGGCTGGAGCAAAATCACTTGTAACATACAGATAACAGAAGTACCATGGTCCTGACATCCCACAGTTTTTCACCTCCTCAGCTTTGTATTCAGAACTATCCACTCTTTTTTTCTTAAGTTCACCCTACGGGGGGCAGACTATGGATCCAGACTGTGCAGTTCAAATCCCAGCTCTGCCACTAACAGCTGTATGATGTTGGACAAGCTACTTAACAGATTCTTCATCTGTGAAATGTAAATGATAAAAGCATACATTTCATCAAGCTGACACTAAGATTTAAAGCTGTAAGTTTAAAGAGTTAACATGTGTAAGGCACAATGCCTGGCCTATAGAAAGGGTGGATGAATGTCGCGAGGACTGTTAGTACGTTCATCATTACCACCTTCACTCTCAGCTCCAGTTTTACTACACAAAGCTTTTCTTAACTATCAGTTTTTACTACATGCCAGGTATGATGTTCAGCCCACAAAATTAATTTATTTATCCCTCAAAACAACCCTACAGTTGTTTAGTATAAAGTGTTGTTATTCCTGATATTACTGAAGAGGAAACTGAAGCTTGAACATTCAGCAGATTCTTGGCATCATGTGATGCTGGTATGTGGAAATAAGTCACTTGGCAAACAGCAGGCCTAGCTAACTCTAAAATTCACATTTAACATGAAAGCATGCATCACGGACACATAAAGGCACCAGAACAGCAAGTACCACCAGTGAGTGGCTATGTGCCGCTCCTTCTCCCCACTGGGCCAAATCTTCCCTTCCCTGTAAGGCACACATAGCCTCTGACCAGTAAAATAGACACCAGCTCTCTCCTTTCTTAACCTGAAACCTTAACTTCTCCATATGACGATTTTGTAATGGATCCCATATGATTTTGTATCATTATTTATTAACTTCTTATAATTTGATTCCCCCTACCGGAAGTCTCCTGAGGGCTCATATATTGATCTTAAATTTCTCTTAGTAAGTACTTAGCACAGTGCTGGGTATAAGGTTGTTTCACAATAATATTTGTATAATAGTTCACTATTAAAACCCTGCAAAGGCATGCCAGAATAACAATGCCTATTGTTTCTTCAGTAAATCTACAATGCAGCAGACACTGTGTTAGATCTTGGAGCAGAGTCAGAATGTAAGATACTTCATAGTCTCAGGCCTCAGAAGTTCACTGTGGATTAGAGAAAACTACAGGTAATCAGATAATTACAATATAGTAAGGTCAATGCTATGACAAATAAAAATACTCAAGACCCCTGGACTCAGAGAATTTATGACCTAGGATTTACTGGGAATGTGGTTCTTGAGTGGGCTGACAAATAAATAAGAATTCACTCTGTAAGAAGAAACAGGAGGGGCTTGGCGCCCGTAGCTCAGTGAGTAGAGCGCCGGCCACATACACCAAAGTTGGTGAGTTTAAGCCCAGCCTGGGACTGCTAAACAATGACAACTGGAACCAAAAAAATAGCCAGGCGTTGTGGCGGGGGCTTGTAATCCCAGCAATTTAGGAGGCTGAGGCAAGGGAATTGC
>NW_003852461.1:1198037-1199278 GCF_000181295.1 Otolemur garnettii | reverse complement strand
GTGACCAGTCTATTGACTCATTCAAACCTCATAATACCTTATTAAATAGATGAAAACAGAGAGATCAATTTGTCCAAGTTCACAAAGGTAGTAAGTGACAGAGTTGGAATTTTAGCACAGGCAGCTCTAGAATCTGTGTTCTGCCTCCAGGACAAGAGGTTAAGGGCAGTAAATGCAAAGGCACAGGGGTGTGAAAGAGCACGAAATTCGGGAAATTTCGAATGGTTGACATTGGATGGATTGACATTGGATGGAGTGTAGATAATATGAGCCGCAGGGGACTGGATAGGCAGGTGTCAGTCAGTTCATCGAAGGCCTTGAGTGCCATGTAAAGAAATGTAGTCCTTATCAGTAGGTGAGGAGAAATTATGAAAAGATTAGGCAGGGTGGATTTTCTTTCGTTTTAGGCATATTTCTCCAACATAAGACGGGAGGGTGAAACTGATACCATGCGCAGGGAAACAACTCAATAACTATAGCGCTGCTCTAGGTGAGAAGTAATAAGATCTTGAATTCAAAGGCGAAAAGAGCAAGTAAGAAGGACATTTAGGAAGGTGAATTGAAATTGTATAGAAGAGAAAAAAGAATTAAGGAAGTTCCCTATGTTGTTAGTTCTAGTAACTTGGTATTGGATATAAAAGCAAATATAGGAGAATAAGGAATGGGTTTAAAAGAACAACTAAAGCATTTAAGGGAAATGTTATCCCATATGCTTGCTGTTTATTCTGATTCCATAATCTTCACATCATTTTTTTTTTCAACCTCAAACTCCTGGGCTCAAGCAATTCTCTTGCCTCAACCTCCTAAGTAGCTGGGATTACAGGCATACACAACCACACCTAGCTAATTTTTCTATTTTTAATAGACAGCATCTTGCTTTGCTCAGGCTGGTCTTGAACTTCTGATCTCAAGTGATCCTCCTGCCTCAGCCTCCCAGAGTGCTAGGATTAGAAGAATGAGCCACTGCAACTGACCCACATCACTTATTTTCATCATGACACATACTGACTCTCACGTGGAGCACAAGTGAGGACCTAGAGGTAAGAAGAGGCAGGTGGAGGTATATTAGAATCTGAGGCCAGGTCCAGGGGCTCACACCAGCACTTTGGGAGGCCAAGGTGGGAGGACTGCTTGAGGTCATGAGTTTGAGGCTGCAGTGTGCTATGACTGGGTCACTGCATTGCAGCCTGGGCAACAGAGACCCTATCTCTTAATAAAAACTGCAACATTGTAGGCCGGGC
>NW_003852461.1:1195746-1197331 GCF_000181295.1 Otolemur garnettii | reverse complement strand
GATATAACTTGACTTCCATGGGGAATGCTTTACTAAATGTCAGCAGGTTGCCAAGCAGGGCTTAGAACCCAGGGCTTCTGTTTATACTTCCCTTCGTTGCTTTCCAATATGGATCTGGAAAGCCTGTGGGGCATCCAGAAAAGGAGATGGCCTTAGGAAATAAGTCAAGTACTCAGAACGCTGCCTTGCTGTCATAGTCCTTTGTACATATTGGCTAGCCTGACATCTCCCTCTCACCTTCAGAAATTTAGATTGGAGGCTCAGCCCCTGTAGCAGTAGTTAAGGTACCGGCCACATACACAGAAGCTGGCGAGTCCGAATCCGGCCCAGACCTACTAAACAACAATGACAACTGCAACAAAAAAGTAGCCGGGCTTTGTGGCAGGTGCCTATAGCCCCAGCTACCCCAGAGGCTGAGGAAAGAGAATCGCTTAAGCCCAAGAGTTCAAGGTTGCTGCGAACTGTGTAGTCACAGCACTCTACTGAGGGCGACATAGTGAGACTGTCTCAAAAAACAAAAAAATTTAGATTGGAGATGCAGGTTTGGCAGTTGCCATTATAGAAAGCCTTGGGATGGATAAAGTCACCCTGGCCAAATACATAAAATATGACAGAGTTCTCAGGAGCAAAAACAGGAATCTAGTGGAAGAAAAGCAACCAATAAAGGAAACTGAAAAGAGGTCAGAAATGTACAAGGTAAGGTAAAAGATGACAAAGGGGGCTAATTACAAGCCTGTATTGTTTGGGTGAAATAACTACTTTGGCATTACTGGGTACCTATGTTCATTGTTTTATTGTACCTACTCCTTGCATCTTCCCTGCTAACAGAAATCAAACTGGACGTCAAGGTAGTAAAGAGACTATTCAAACAGTCTCTTTCTTAGTCTCAGTTGTAGCTGCGGGGCCATGTGATACAGAATGATCACCCATCCCCAACTGAATTTATACAGGCTCTATAGAATCGTTTTGGTAGTTCAACATTCCTAACAGACAAGAACATTTTGCACAAAGGGGTTTGTCCAAGTGTAACAGAAGTGCAAGAACTGAACTGAAGACTGTACGGGGAATGAGGGGGGCGGACAGGAAGGAGTGGCCAGGTACACTTTGGGGGAGGTGGCATACCAAGAAATAATTTATAAGTCTTCCACAATAGAATCCCTCACACCACCTTGCTACCAGACCCCTTCTCACCTTCAGAGATTCAATCGTGGCCTGCTTGTAAATTTTTCCTCCAGTATTTTTCTTCTGAGGACTATCTTGGATTCTAGGTGTTCGAATGACGAATTTGTCCATTGTTAGAGAACTCCAGCCACTTTCACGTGCTTGCAGTGTGTTCTGATCAAGAAAGAGGGCAGATTCTAAAACTTCACCAACACTGCTGTGATGCTAGCTCCCCAAAGTGACACAATTGGGTTATCTGCAAGAACTCTTAATTACAGGGTCTCTCGGATAGAATTTACATAAAGTGAAAAAAGTAAGGTCTTCCTTAGAGCTAAACCCGTACACATTGATCGGTCTATTTTCTGAGTTAGGAGGTTCCTAGCTTCCAGAAGTGCATGCTGTAGAGCGGATTCCAATATTTGGG
>NW_003852461.1:1186943-1195516 GCF_000181295.1 Otolemur garnettii | reverse complement strand
CCACGAATGTCATGCACTGGACCCCCAAGCAAGGAGAAACACTATTCTCCTCTGTGTCCAGCGCTCAGGAGCTCAGGAAGGGGCACTCAACAATGGTCTAATGTGAGACCCACCAAGAAAAGCAACCCTGGCAACTGCCGGGCCCCTCCAGACGGCAATCTCTGAAGCTTCCAAGTTTAACCGCTAGCGTAGGAACTACACAGAAGATTCCTCCCCAGGCAGCAGCTCCTCGGAAGACGCTCAGCCAACCAGCAACCTACCTCTGAGCCGCCGCGAACCACACTCCCCAGCATGCACTGCGAAGGCAGCGGGCGGAAGACGCGGCTGTAGTTCTCCGAAGCCAATTTTCCCGGCAGCACCGTGCGCCTCCCTCCAACACGGAACTACATCTCCCAGCCTGCCCCGCAAAGGGAGCGTCAGGAGCGCGGTTCGCGCTAATACTCGCGATGGTTGCACCCACCACCTCTCGCCAGCCTAGGAGAAGTTCGTTGTCACAGAGGTGGGGCAGAAGGCGGCCGTTTCAGGCGGGTCAGGGCGGAGCTGAAGCTACGGCGGCCGCGGAAGCGGCGGCGTGTAGGGCGGGGAAGGGGGCTGGCCCCAGAAGGAGGAGGAAACCCTGAAAAGAAAACAGCAACAAGCTGAGCTGCGGTGACAGAGGGGAACAAAATGGCGGCGCCGAAGGGGAGGCTCTGGGTCAGGGCCCAGCTGGGGCTCCCGCTGCTGCTGCTGCTGGCCATGGCCCTGGCCGGAGGCTCGGGAACCGCCTCGGCTGAAGCGTTTGACTCAGTCTTGGGTGACACGGCGTCTTGCCACCGGGCCTGCCAGTTGACCTACCCCTTGCACACCTACCCCAAGGTAGGGCCCATCCGAACGGGCTACGACCCTTCCCTGGCGCTCTGTCTGCGTTCCCCACACCTGTGTCGGCGCTGGCAGTTGATTCTGCTGTTCAACCGCCGTCTCCCGCCCATCCAGCTCCTGTTTTCCTCCCTAAACCTGCTTGAACCCCGTTTCTATTGTAATTAGCGGAAGTTTGTACTGCACTACCTGTGGTGGGCTTGGGGACACAAAGATGAAAACGATATGATCCCTGTACTGGGAGCCTGCTAGGTAGCAGGGGAGTTGAGCACTCAGCGGGAGGAGGATACGGAAGATTATTGCAGGGTCCTCACCTTCAAGGAACGTCAGGGGGAGATGGCGAGGGAGGCACAGATAACGCGAGTCCACAAAAGATTAATTCATAACCCGTGTTTACTGAGCGCCTCTGCCTGGATCACAGTCTGTTCGGGGAGTCAGACAAGTAGACAATTCCAGTATAGTAGAAACGTGTTAAGTCAACTCAAAGAATTGTAAGATACAGAGGACGCTTTCTGCACTGTGTTGAATTACCGTGTGCAAGACTTTGCCAGTAGGGGCTGAGATGTCTTTGAGAAGAAGCAGTTAGGTTTCTGCTGAAAAACAACCACTCACTGCAGAAGACAGGGATGGCTACTGGGAATAAAGAAATGACTGCTCTCAAGAGTGAATTCAGTTTACCGAGGAGAGTTGACCCTATCCTCACTTCCTGCCCTCCTCTGCGCAGCTGCTGCCCTTCTTTTAATTACATACCCCTTCTCAGATGGTTTTGTCGGCCTAAGAACTCTCTTTTACTCTGCATTTTAAATTGTTTATATATAATTTGGATATATGCCCTTCCCCACCCTGCTGTATAAGAGTTTTTGTTGATGCTGCTGCTTTTCTTTTTGTTTGTTCCTCATCTCCTGTATGCAGTTTGCTTAACCGTTCTGGCTAGCCTTCCCCTCTCTTAAAACAACCAAGTGGCTCGGAAGACAGTTCGGGTGAAGTTTACTGTGTTTCATATTGGCAAGTGCTTTTAAGGCTTGTGAAATGAAAAGTTCTAAATGCTCTCGCTTCCAGTAGTTCGCTGCTGGATTTAACGTTGCATGAGGATTATCAACTTAAAGGCAAAGTGTAGGAGGGGGGCTTATTCTAAATTTTTTAGACTCAGAGATTAATATACCGATTGAGAGATAAAAGAGAAGTTCTGATGGCTAGACTTAAGTCAGTGTGCCCTGTACCTAACTACATTGTTTTCTTCTCTTCCAAAAATCTTGCCATTAAGGATTGTATGAGGAAAAGCACTAATAATGAATTAGCTTGAAATTGGGCTGAGACTTATTTTGTATCATACTAGAGTTTGTTTCCTTTTTGGAGATTCGTAGCAAATTTGTAGTATGAACCAGTTGGGAGAATAATATACATTTGTGGGACCTTTAGCTACTTTTATAATACTGTTTTTTAACAATTAGTGTGATAGTATAAATAATTTTTACTTATTAAAGCTGTTCTCACCAGAAAGTATAAACCATGTTGCTCCCTATGGACTTACAATATATTGACTGTCTACAATTTGTTAGCAAGTGTGATGGAGGATTTATCCTACCTCTATCCCTAACTCTCACAGCAACCCTGCAAAGTAGGATTTTACAGTTGAGGAAAATGAAGCTCTGAAAGGTTAAGTGACTTGCCTGAGGTCAACCAGCCTAGAAGGAGTGGAGCAGGAATTCAGTTCTAAAACTAGCTACACTGCTGCTTCCTACTAATAAAGTTGTATTAAACATATTTAATTATTTCACTGATTTTTCTGGCCTTTCTGAATTATTTATTGTGCTTTGTGCTTCAAGAAAAACCAATATGTGTTGTAAGAAATTGGATGAATTTACAAGCTTACATAACTTATCTTGGTCTGAAATTTGTAACTGGCAGATAGAAATCTCAGTTTAATGGCCTTTTGAGAACTAATTTTTTCTTGCAAGAAAGTAGAATGCCTATTTGTAAGTAGTCATTTTAAAATTATTATGATTGGCTTGGCGCCTGTGGCTCAAGCTGCTAAGGCACCAGTCACATACACCTTAGCTGGCAGGTTCGAATCCAGCCTGGGCCCGCCAAACAATGACAGCTGCAACCACAAAATAGCCAGGTGTTATGGCGGGCGCCTGTAGTCCCAGCTACTTGAGCAGTGGAGGCAGGAGAATCACTTGAGCCCAGGAGTTGGAAGTTGCTGTGAGCTGTGATGCCACAGCACTCTACCCAGGGTAACAGCTTGAGGTTCTGTCTCAAAAAAAAAAAAAGCAATTTTAGAACTCCTTTTATTTTCTGTTTCTTTTTTTCAGTAGAAACGAGATCTCACTCTTGCTCAGGCTGATCTCAAACTCCTGAGCTCAAGCAGTCCATTTACCTTGGCCTCTCAGAGTGCTAGGATTATAGGCGTGAGCCACCACACTTGGCCTAATTTTGGAACTCTTTCTGGAATGACCATGAGAACTGTCGTATGAAGGCTGATAGTTAAATTTGCGAACTTGCCACTGTGCACTTACTTGGCAGCACTGTAAGGTTTTGGTGTCTCACAGCTATGTTGGTGTCAGTGTGTAGCGGTGTCTTGCCCAGTAGCATTCGTTACTGTTGCGTGTTTTTGTGTGCTATATGACAACAGCTCTGATGGCCATTCCAAAAAAGGAGTTCCAGAATTGCTTTGAAGGGTAGACTAGGTGCTGGTGTCAGTGCATAGCTTCCCAAGAAGAGTACTTCAGAGGGGACCATAGTGATATTCAGCAGTGACGTATGTAGCACTTTTTCTAGAATGAGTTTGTGGACTTAATTGTCAGACCTTATAAAAGCTATAGATAGTATCACTGAGGGACCTTGTAATTATGAACTTAGCTGGTATTCAGCATGGTGGGGAGCACCATTTCTTTGTGCCTTAGAGGAGATAAATTTTATATAAGCTTCCGGTCACTTGGGATGCACAGAGCATGAAGTATTAGAATAATACTATATAGAAGATGAAATATTTAGAATAAGGATTTGATTCTTAATAGCTGCCAATTGTGTGACTGCTCTCTGCCAGGTATTGCTTAGTATGTTAAGTGTTTACCATAGTGTCTTCCGCCTTGTGGACGCTTGTTAAATATTTTGTTAATGTTATACCTAGTTATTAAATAGCATAGCATAATAGTAATACTATTATAATACTCCTAATAGTCAAGAATTGACATCAGTCTTGCATTGGCTTATGTTTGTAATCCCAGCACTTTGGGAGGCTGAGGTGGGAGGATTGCTTGAGGCCAGGAGTTTGAGACCAGTCTCTCTAGGAAAAAAAAGAGAATTAGGCTCGGCGCCTATAGCTCAACCGGCTAAGGCGCCAGCCACGTACACCTAAGGTGGCGGGTTCGAATCCCCAGCCCGGACCCGCCAAACAACAATGACGGCTGCAACCAAAAAAAAGCTGGGCGTTGTGGCAGGCGTCTGTGGTCCCAGCTACTTGGGAGGCGGAGGCAGGAGACTCGCTTGAGCCCAGGAGTTGGAGGTTGCTGTGAGCTGTAATGCCATGGCACTCTACCCAGGGGGACAGCTTGAGGCTCTGTCTCAAAAAAAAAAAAAAAAAAAGAATTAAAAACAGGAAAAAAGAGACAATTGAAAAAGAAAAGAAAAAATTAGCTAGGCGTGGGATGTGTACCTTTTAATCCCAGGACCTTAGGAGGATAAGGTAGGAGGATCACTTGAGCCCATTTAGTATTGCCCTCATTTTATAAGTATGGAATCAGAGATTAAGTAACTTGCCCAGGGTTGTGCAGAGTAAGTGGTGAGGCTGAGCTTCAAACCAAGGCTGACTCCTGAACCTAGGTTCTTTTCACTATGCCTTATGGTTTTCTGAAGTTGGTACTGGATGACTTATTAAGTTTGCTTAACAAAAGAAAGCATACCAGAAAATTAGGTCATGCTTTCTCTGTGCAATATAAGGAAATATGTGGTGATCCAAAGACATGAAAGAATTTTTTCACTGTTTAACAAAGCTTGCAAAAGCTACTCCATGTGACATTTACCCTCATTGTTAATTTTTTTTTTCAATTTCACCTTAACAAAAAATGCAGCTAAAACTGAGGTCCAAAAATGTGCTATCTTCACAGTTGTATAATAAAGCTTATTTAATATCTGTCTGCAGCCATCTCTTAATGGATTGTTGCTGCTGCATAAATTTTACTAATCCTTCTACTAGAAAGAAATGCAAACCTTTGTATTCCATTGGATGCTAACTGGTATATGCACATGCTGTTTCCTTATTAGGTGCCTGCCAGTTTGTACACAGTGGATCACACAGTAAGTTGAGGGGGCTCTCCCATATGCACTAGTTTATTCCAAATACTGTATGTGTTTTATCAAAGAAAAACCTGTTGAAGACATTTTTATTAGTCTTACTAAGCAGTTAATATTTTCCAATAATGAAGAATTACAGAGGGTGTCAAAAAATGTATATACATTTTAAGAAAATTAAAATTGTAATACTCAATATATACTGATAACAAAAGATGAACACAAGTCACATTTGAGTTCTGTGAAGTGTGGATTCAGTGGAAGGGCTGCACTTGGGGATCTGGTGGGCTACACGTGGCCTTAAGGCTGCGGGTTCCCCAACCCCTCAGGCTCTCTTCCCAAATTTTTCTAGCACTCCAGAGGTTTTGCGATAATAGCTATTACCTCCTTTTGACGGAAAACCCTGAGATTTAGATAGGTAAAATAACTTGTGCATTCACTGACCTAAAAGTTTTGATCCTGGTCTGACCGACTGCGGTAGCTTTACTCATATGTCACACCGTTGGCTCTTATTTTCAGCTAAATTAAGCAAGCCGAGTTTAAAAAAAAAAAAAAAAACTTTTGTGTAAATATTTTTATGGATGTCACCTCATTTTGTCAGGGCCCTTGTGTTACCATTTGCCTGTAAAACTAGTCATGATCTTTTTCCTGATCAGCCTGATGATTTATATAAGGACAGATGGGGCAGAATTATGCCACTGGTCCTAAGGTACTCGCTTACTCCTATTACCTCTGTTAAAGTTCCAGTGATGTCACTGTTAATTTTATTTTCAATTTTTCTCCCACAACTTTTAACAGAGAATATGGAAAAGGGGTGGTATTTTGACCAACGTGGCTTTTTTCTTAATATCACTTTCAAAGTAAGAAATTAAAACCTGTTTATGTGGCAAAAGTCTTGACTAATTACCTGGGTCCTATCATTTTTTTCTTTCAGTTATAAAACTTATTAGATGGCTTATAATAAACACTACTAAATGTACTTTCTTGTTGACCTGTTTTTCCCTGAGAGAAAAATACTATTTTTTGGTAACTTCCCTGTTCTTGAACTCCCTAGGAAGAGGAGTTATACGCGTGTCAGAGAGGTTGCAGGCTGTTTTCAATTTGTCAGTTTGTGGATGATGGAATTGATTTTAATCGGACCAAATTGGAATGTGAATCTGGTAAGATGCTATGCTAACATCAGCTGAACGTAACATGGGTGTTTTCTTTGAGTTGTGTTATGCTGCTTACGTATTTTCTTTAGAAACGTGACAAATGTACCCTTTAAACTAGTCATCTAACATACTGTAATTATCATGAATTGAGAGTTTTAGTAGCTGCTGTTAGAAATTTCATGGGCTTTAAATATCATCATTTTGTTTAAGCAATGTTTATTTTATTCTATAGATCTGACACCTTTGTTTAACCAAGCATTCTGCTTAGACAAAAGCAGTAGTAATTACCTTACTTGTAGTTCATCACTACCTTTTCACAGACAGTGTAATTTTCCTAAACCGTTCAATCATAGGTTAGTTGGCTTAGCTCCACGTTTTTTACTGAACGAGGCCTTTGACTCAGTATTTAGCAGTATATTCTTTGTTGGTCATGCTGTTAAAAGAAGTAACCAGAGGTTTTGTCACCTGTTAAACCACTTCCACCTTGTGCTGGAAGACATGTGCTTAATGAAAGAAACCTGTAATCAGGACACAATTGACACATTTAACTTTTTAAAGAGCTGCAATGGCCTTTTCTCCATTCATTACACTTTTATTCAGTGTAGAAAGAGACACCTTTTCGCCTATCACTGTGCCATGACTTATATCTGATCTTCTATGAAATCATAACCTTCTTTTTATGGCTCAGTCTTCTGACTGGTTACCTTTATATTGTGCTTAGTTCTGTTTTAGTTTATTATCTAACACCTCTGAGAAGTGTATTACAAATTCTGGATTGAGTTTGGAAGTAAAATCATTAGTGATGTGTTATATCACAAGAAAGAAGTAGCTTTAATGAACTAAACAAAAAGAAGTATATTATTTCAACTTTAAAATCATTTCAAATTTAAAATCATTTGCTATAGAACATCAGTTTTCTTAGAATTTAGGGTGTTAAACTGATTGCTTATGTTTTTTACTTTTTTCTTGCCACATGAGTACGCTTGCTTCTCAACTAAGCAATTCACTTTTTAATAGTAATGCTGTTGTACATTTGTGTAAATCACTGAAATACATTATTTCATTCAACCCCTTGCAGTAGGTGGTGGTATTTCCATTTTAGACATGTAGAAATCAGTAGCCAGAGGTTAAACAGCTCAGCTCAGGTCACATACACAGCTAACAAATAATGGACATTCAGTGGCATCTTCAGGATGCCAGGCAGTCTTTTTCCACTACACAGACCTTAGCTATGAGGATCCCCTTATTTTAATGTCATCAGATAACTAGAACCTAGATGTGCAATTAATAGGTTTATACCTGAAACATTTGACTTGTGAGAGGGAGATAATATGGAGTGC
The DNA here is from genome assembly GCF_000181295.1 of Otolemur garnettii. Lineage (NCBI taxonomy): Eukaryota > Metazoa > Chordata > Mammalia > Primates > Galagidae > Otolemur > Otolemur garnettii. The sequence continues at coordinate 1,187,874 of NW_003852461.1, read as the reverse complement.
TATAAAATAATTACCAACTTTGGAAATTGATATCAATAAAATGATTTTAAGTATAAAAAATTTATTTGTAAAATGCCAAATCTCTTTCATTCCTATCATTCCCCTTTTCTTTTTTTTTTTTGGCCAGGGCTGGGTTTGAACCCACCACCTCCAGCATGTGGGGCTGGTGCCCTACTCCTTTGAGCCACAGGAGCTGCCCTCATTCCCCTTTTCTTTCTTTTTCTCTCTCTGTTTCTTTTTAGTAATTTGTCTATTTTTTTTTTTTTTTTTACAGCATGTACAGAAGCGTACTCCCAATCTGATGAGCAATATGCTTGCCATCTTGGTTGCCAGAATCAGATGCCATTTGCTGAATTGAGACAAGAACAAGTATGAAATAACATTGCCTTTCAAAATTGCCTGTTCATATTCATTGACTTGTATTGCTTGAAGTATTTATCACCCACTTGATCATATTTTAGTGTTATATTTTCACTAAACAAAAGTACGTTTGCAAGTACAAATTGGTTGAATACTTTTATATGTTTTATGTTAAAAATTATTTTTATATTCATAATCTCATTATAGTTTTCTCATAGACAAGTGAAAATATTATTCCCATTTTACATATGAAAAAACAGGCTCAGAATTTGTATTTCAGAGTCATTTTCTTCTGCCTCAACTGATATTGCCTTAACTCAGACCATCATTTCTTATCTGTATTACAAAAATAATTTCCTAAGTGATTTTCTACCTTAACCCTCTCTAGTCTATGCTTTACTCTGTGTTCATTTTTTTTCTTAAATTGACATCTCCTCATGCCATTCTCCTATATAATTTAGTAGCTCCCTAATTACGTATAATTTTTTTTTTTTTTGAGACAGAGTCTCACTTGGTCACCCTTGGTAGAGTGCTGTGATGTCACAGCTAACAGCAACCTTAAACTCTTGGG
>NW_003852461.1:1179802-1186752 GCF_000181295.1 Otolemur garnettii | reverse complement strand
GCTGGTCTTAAACCTGTGAACTCAAACAATCCACCCACCTTGGCCTCCCAAGTGCTGGGATTACAGGAGTGAGCCACCGTGCCCAGCTATCACTTATGTATAGTTTTAAGACTAAACTGCTTATCATAGTCTTGTTGCTGATTACCTCTCCAGTGTCACCTCTTAAAACTCCCTACTTCTCATACTCTATACTCCAAACATATTGGGAACATTTCCTTAATTTTATTAATTTTTGCATAAGAAATATGGTCACATGGCACAAAACTCAAAAGATAAAAAGAATATACATATAGTGAAAAGTCTCCTACCCCTGTGACCCTTAGCCACTCAGTTTTCCTTCATTAAAGTCCTTCATTAAAGTAGCCAAGTTCACCAGTATGGAAGTATTTTAGGCATATGCAAGGAAGGATATGCATATATATTTTTTGTAAATATAAGTATACATAAAGAGCTACTCATTTTTTTTTTACTACATAATATTCCAAATGGACGTATTTTAATTTATTTAGGCAGTCCCTTATTTGTGAACAGATAGCTCATTTCTAATCTTTTTCATTTATAAATGATGTTGTATATTTTGCACATTTGTGGGTATACCTACAGAATAAAATCATAGAAATAGAATTGCTGAGTTAAGAGGTATATGCATTTTTAAATTTTATTTTATTTCATTTTATCTTGGAGATGGCATCTCACTATGTTGCCTAGGCCTAAGTTCAAGCAGTCCTCCCACCTCAGCCTCCTAAATAGCTGGGACTATAGGCATGCCCTCTGTGCCTGGTAATATATCCATTTTTAATTTTGAGAAATAGAGTAAAATTGCCCTTCATAGAATTTGTACCTTTTTTTTTTTTTTTTGCAGTTTTTGGCTAAGGCTGGGTTTGAACCCGCCACCTCCAGTATATGGGGCCGGCGCCCTACTCCTTTGAGCCATTGTACTGTTTTTTAAAATTGAGATATAATTCACATACTGAAAAATTCACCTAAGTATACAGTGAAGTGCTTTTTGGTATATTCACAAAGTTTTCAGCTATCATTACCATCTAATTCCAGAATGTTTTCATCACCCTGGAAAGAAATGCCATACTCATTAGTAATCATTCTCCTTTTCTTCTCCAGTAACCCCCTGGCAATGTGCTACTTTTATTATAGTTTTAATTTGTGTTTCTAGTATTATAAGTAATATTACACGTATTTTCAAATGCTAAGTTTGAACATTTCAAATGTCTAAGTTCCTTTTCTCTTAATTGTATACATACTGAGCAGTTCTTAATTTTTATGATAGGACACATTGTTTCATAGCTTCTGTTTCTTCTACTCCTCACCTGCCTAGTGAATCCTGACACCAGCCACTGTCATTTCATTTTTGAAACCTTCTTAACCCTGTCATTCCAATTGGGTTAAGTACCTTTCCTTTATATACATATATCACCCTGTGTCACCCTTCCTTTAACTCCTGTCCTATATAGATTATGCAGATTAAACACAGGTATACATTACTGAATAAAACTCACATGGTCCCTGATCTCTTTAAATTTATATTTGTAGGCTTACTCAGTGAATTAATTCTGAATATCTATCTTCTGATTCTGATACCCTGTGATGCCTTTTCTAGAGGAACAAAGCGATCCATAAAGTTCAGCAAATGGGATTCCATGTTTGTGCTCTATAGAGGGATCCAGTGCTGCTAAATATTTAAATCAAGAAGTCAGAATTGGAGGGAGGGCGGCACCTGTGGTTCAGTGGGTAGGGCACTGGCCCCATATACCAAGGGTAGTGGGTTTGAACCCAGCCCCTGCCAAACTGCAACAAAAAATAGCCAGGCATTGTGGTGAGCACCTGTAGTCACAGCTACTCAGGAGGCTGAGGCAAGAGAATCGCCAAAGCCCAGGAGTTCGAGGTTGCTATGAGCTGTGACACCATGGCACTCTACCAAGGGCAATAAAGTGAGATTCTGTCTCAAAAAAAAAAAAAAAGAATTGGGGGCGGCCCCATATACCAAGGGTGGTGGGTTTGAACCCAGCCCCTGCCAAACTGCAACAAAAAATAGCCAGGCATTGTGGTGGGCACCTGTAGTCCCAACTACTTGGGAGGCTAGGCAAGAGAATCGCTTAAGCAGAGGAGTCTGAGGTTACTATGAGCTAGGGCGCTCTACCTAGGGCCACAAAATGAAACTCTATCTCAAAAAAAAGTCTCCACATTTTTGGACTTGATTCAAAAGCCTGTTATCCTGATAGAGGTGACAGAGCTTATAAATGTGTTTGGTGGCAAATTAGTAGCCTGGTATTTTAAATTCTACTGTAGTTAATTTGCATGGATTACTAAGAATTTATTCTAATGTTGATGATTGTAGTATATTTAATTGTTTATACTTTAATAAGGATTTGAAGAATCTTGGTTATGTTTTTCTCTTGAATATGTATGTGTAAAAAATAACATGTTTTTATGATTTTTTTTTTAAGCTTATGTCCTTGATGCCAAAAATGCATCTACTCTTCCCTCTAACTCTGGTGAGGTCATTCTGGAGTGACATGATGGACTCTGCCCAAAGCTTCATAACCTCATCCTGGACTTTTTATCTTCAAGCTGATGATGGAAAAATAGTTATATTCCAGGTGACAACTGTGCTTCATAGATTCATCTAAATACCAACAACAGTAAATGTGTATGTCTTAAATGAGTTTCTTGGCATAGAACCATGTATTTAGTCACTTATAAGTGTTCATCATCACATAATAATTCGGTACTTGTTTGGCCTACATGAAAACACTTGGGATCAGGATACAGTTTGATTATTCTTTGCTCTGCTCATTCATTCTTATCTAACCCATTGGTTCTTCTCTAACCAGAACTGAGTCTTCCAAATTTTATTGTGGTTAAATTGATAAAATGACATTTTTAGGTACGAGAGATAAGAATAATTAACATGCATTGGATATAAATAGTGGCATATATATGACCACATATGAATATTAGAGAAAAGTGATATGAAATAATTTTTAGTTGTTTATAGAGAACTCGTAGAAGTATTTTGCCTAACAAGGTAACTTTCTTTTATCTCATCATTTACCATGGGATGTGCTAACTGCTATTCCTTGGAAGTTCCGTTGTACTAGACATTATCTCAAATCTTAAACAGATTTTTGAGATATTATCCCTAGTTTATTGATGAGGAAGCTGAGAGGAACATGTTGAAGGTCATGCTGTCAGTAAATAACAGAATTAGGCTTCAAACTCAGGGTACTTTAGCACCAAGGCCCATATACCACCCTCCCATGCTGTCTTTCTTTTAATTTAGTAATTGAATTTCTCAGATTTACCAGTCAACAAATTATGTTGTGGCATTGTCTTCCTCACAGGTAACAATTAAAGTAAGCCTTTTAATTATTAGGGCTAATTGAGTGGCTTGCATATGGCTAATAGGTAATTTTTAGCACTATTGTGAGCCTTGGGTCTTGTGTGCTTAATTTGGTAATAAGTAAAAACAGGAATTTCTCTCTTTAAATTAAGGAACAAAGTCTATTTGCCTAAAACTACTCACGTCAAAATTTAGGTTGACTCTCAGAGTGCAGCCTCATTCATTCCTGATTCAGTGTGAGATTAGCTCTGTTTCTCTCTAATGTTTGTGTGAACTTGAGTATAACTGGAATGAAAAATCCTCATTCCAGAGGATCAGAACTGTATAAAAGTATGGCGTGTTTGTCTGTAATTTATGAATTGCTCATACTTGGGGAAGAATGGAATGTTTCAGATGAGAAAAAATGGAGATAGTGTGTGTTTAACCAAAAGTTTTGACCATCTGCTAATTTATTCCTGATCAACTAGAATTAGAACTCATTTTTGCACAGTATGCTGTTTAATATCGTGTGTCAGAATTTGTCCTTCTCTCTCCTTTTTTAAAAAATGTTGTCGGGAAGTTAAACTAAGTGGTTGATGGTGCCAGAAATCTGTTTCTTTGAAAGGCACTAGATCTGATGTTTAGGAAGTGCAATTAAAATATATTGTGGCTAATGTGTATTTTTTTATACTGTACTTCTTGTTACTTTTTCTTAATTTAAATGTTTATAGAGATGATGTGTTATAGAACTTGTTACTGGAAAAAAGCTTAAGAAGTACAAATGACTTAATTGCTTTCATTATCATTTTAGTCTAAGCCAGAAATTCAGTATGCGCATTTGGAGCAAGAGCCTACAAATTTGAGAGAATCAACTCTAAGCAAAATGTCCTGTAAGTTTTATTTTAAGTAATTTGGAGAGAATAATTAGCAGTCAAATCTAGTTGCCATAGGATTGGTTGTATGTTTGTTTTTACAGTAATGGAAGGTGAACAGATAATTTCTAAAATAGTGGGTCTCAAACTTTAACATGCATTAGAATTTGGAGAGCTTGTTAAAATAGACTGCTGGACCCCACCTCTAGAGTTTCTAACTTAATAAATCTAGGAGAGGATCTGAGAATTTGCATTTCTAACAAGTTCCAGATTTTAGTTGATATACCTGGGACCAGACTTTGAGAACATTTAGTATGCTTCAAAAGATGTTTTGAGTATGAATTAATCAAGTATTCTGGTATTTTCCATCAAATTATCCAACTATCCCAAAAGTATGAGTCCCTATTCTATTTTTATGTACGTGCTAAAAGTGAATTTTAACTTAAAGAACATAAAACATCAAGCTAAGTTAGCACCTACTTACTTTTTTTTTTGTTTTTGGTCCAGGGGCTGGGTTTGAACCCGCCACCTCCAGTATATGGGGCCAGCGCCCTGCTCCTTTAAGCCACAGGCTCCGCCCTGCTTACTTACCTTTTAAAACTTACTAGCTCCTACTTTATTTTAGATACTGATTTAATTAACCTTCTAATTATTTTGGCAGGTGGAAGAGGGTGGATAATGACAACACATAAGAACGTTCTTGTTTTGTTTTGATACAGTCTCTCTGTCACCCTGCCTCCACCTCATAAGTAGAAGCAACAGGCACTTGCCAATACACCAGCCTAATCTTTCTATTTTCAGTAGAGACAGGGAGGGTCTCACTCTTGCTCAAGGTGGTCTCAAACTCCTGAAGTCAAGCAATCCTCTTGCCTTGGCCACCCAGAGTGCTAGGATTATAGGTATGAGCCACCGTGCCTATACTAGAACTTGTTTAACTTTGATGAAAATAAACTAAATTTGGGGCCACATCTAATTAAAAGGAAGACATCAATGTCAGTAAGAATTTGAATATAAAACAGGAATCCCATAATGTGGTAGAATATTTATATTATATATTATAAAATGTATTACATTATACTTTCATAATTGGATATCTGTAGAATGTGTGTATGTAGAAGTAGTCATGTGAGACTGGCTTTGAGTGTCATAAACTTGTGCCTTATTATTTCAGCAGATCTGCAAATGAGAAACTCACAGGCACACAGGAACTATCTGGAAGATGGAGAAAGTGATGGCTTTTTTAGGTGCCTCTCTCTGTATGTAATCCTTTTTATTATGTAATAGAAGATAGAATCTGACTTATATTAGAGCAATGCATTCCTTTTACTATTTTAAAATTATATTGGCAGCTCAGAAGTAAAATCTTCTTACCTTCTCCTTCCAAACTTATACTTTTAGATATTTTTGTTTATTTAAAAGATATATACATACTACTTTAATGAAACCCAAGCAAGTAACTTTTTTCACAATACAAGAGCACTCTTTCTGTTAGGATTCCTTGGTTTATAGTAAGAAATGTGCTTTTCTAGACATTTTTTTTCTCTAGACATTTATATTAAGCTTTAAAGTATGTCTGAATGGTTTGGGAATCAGATTTTGGTCTTTTTTTTTTGAGTCAGAGTCTCTGTCGATCTGGGTAGAGCGCTGTGGCATCATCCTAGGCCAAGCAACCTCAAACTCTTGGTATCAAGCAATCCCCATGCCTTCGCCTCCTGAGTAGCTGGGTACAAGAATGCAGCACAGCGCCCAGCTAAGTTTTCTGTTTTTAGTAGAGACAAGTCTCACTCTTGTTCCGGCTGATCTAGGACCCCTGAGCTCAAACAATCCACCCATCTCTCCCTCCCAGAGTACTAGGATTGTAAGTGTGAGCCACCATGCCTGGCCTTGGAGTCAGATTTTTATTCTTGTTTTTATCAGCATGACCAGATATGAGGCTAGAGGAGATACAGAGGACTACAGATTCAGAAGGGCTTTGTATTCTGTACTAAAGATGGTCAGCTTTGTGCCAGGAGTTGTAAAGGGGGGCGGAAACGTGGGCAGGAAGGAGTAATGGGTACATTGCACCCTCCTAGGAAAGATTATCAAACCTTCTAAGACTGAGAGGAGGGTTTTATCAGAGTGTATGTACCTCCCACTCCTTCATGAGGTTTTGATATGAGCACTCCCTCGTACCTTCACAAACACACACACCCACACTCACCCACACACACAACCAAGATAAGGAAGAAGAGAAACTCAGTGGGCCGAGGTACTTAATTGATTATTATATAATCTGTCTGATATCAGACCTGACATTTCAGTATAATGGCAAATAAATCTTTGCTTGGCAATGTGTGCCCTCTAGTAGGCTGGGGTTTTTGTTTGTTTGTTTGTTTGTTTTTTTCTGGTCGGGACAGAGTTCTACCCCATGCCCTGAGCAGAGTACAATGGCGTCATAGCTCACTGCAACCTCAGACTCTGGCTATGGGCATCCTGCTACCTCAGCCTCCAAAGCCACTGGGATTACAGGCGCTTGCTGAGGCACCTAGCTGGGTTTTTCCATTTTTTTTCATGAATCAGGGTCTCACTTTTGCTCAGACAAGCCTCGAACTCCTGAGCTCAAGCAATCCTCCTACCTCAGCCTCCAACGGTGCTGGGATTACAGGCATGAGCATGAGCCACTGCGCCTGGCTGTTTGTTTTTTTTGTTTGTTTGTTTGTTTTTTTTGAGACAAAGCCTCAAGCTGTCCCCCTGGGTAGAGT
>NW_003852461.1:1174855-1179481 GCF_000181295.1 Otolemur garnettii | reverse complement strand
GAGCCTAAGTGATCCCATTGCCTCAGCTTCCCCAGTAGCTGGGATTACAGGCCCCATCACAATGTGCAGCTATTTTTAGAGACAGGGTCTCTCTCTGGTTCAGACTGGTCTTGAACGCTTGGGCTCAGGCGGTCCCCACCCCTACCCCCACCCTTGTCTCTGCCTCTCAGAGTTCTGGGATTACAGGCTTGAGCCACTGCACTTGACCTTCTAGTGGGCTGTTCTATCTCCAGTGTAAAGTAACACCATAGTAGTCCAAACTACATGCTTCCTGGAATTTCTTTTTTTTTTTTTTAATGGAGATAGAGTCTCACTCTGTCACCCTGGGTAGAGTGCTGTGGTATCATAGCTCACAGCAACCTCAAACTCTTGGGCTCGAGTGATCCTCTTGCCTCAGCCACCCAAGTAGCTGGGACTACAGGTACCCACCACAACGCCCAGCTATTTTTTAGAGATAGAGTCTCACTCTTCTTCGGGCTGGTCTCAAACTTCTGAACTCAAGCAATACACCTGCTTCAGCCTCCCAGAGTGCTAGAGCTTGATCCACCGTGCCTGTCCTTCTCTTCTCTTCTCTTTTCTTTTTTGAAACAGTTGTACTCTGTTGACCAGGCTAGAATGCCATGGCCTCAGCCTAGCAACCTCAGACTCCTGGGCTCAAACCATCATCCTGCCTCACCTTCCCAAGTAGCTGGGACAATAGATGTATGTCACCACACCTGGCTGATTTTTCTATTTTTAGTAGAGATCAGGTCTCAGTATCGTTCAGGCTGGTCTCAAATTCCTGAGCGCAAACAATCACCCTGCCTCGGCTTCCTGGAGTGTTAGGATTACAGCTATGAGCCACCGTGCCTGACCCTCGAATTCCTTTTTTTTTTTTTTTTTTTTTTTAGAGACAGAGTCTCAAGCTGTCAACCTGGGTAGAGTGCTGTGACATCACATCCCACAGCAATCTCAACTCTTGGACTTAAGCGATTCTCTTGCCTCAGCCTCCCAAATAGCTGGGACTACAGGTGCCCACAACAACGCCTGGCTATTTTTTGTTGCAGTTGTCATTGCTAAGCTGGCCCAGGCCATTTTCAAACCCGCCAGCCTCGGTCTTTGTGGCTGGCACTGTAACTACTATGCTATGGGCGCTGAGCCCCTGGCTGTTTTTTGTGGTTGTTGTTGTTGTTGCTGTTGTCATTGTTGTTTTAGCTGGCCTGGGCCAGGTTCGAACCCCCCAGCCTTGGTGTATGTGGCCCGTGCCTTACCCACTGAGCTATAGGCACCGCCCTGACCTTGGAATTTCTTATGATAGAAATAATTTGTTGTGAGGTTTCATCAGATATCAGTAGAGTTATATGGAACTTAAAAATCAGTAAATTAGTACTTTTTACTAAACAAAAAGTTTAAAGACTATGTGAAAAGATGAGAATGTAAATTTTTTCCTTTTTTATATTTCTAAACCTGCTTTTTGCTTGTGCAAGAAAGGACAGTTTCTCCAGTCTTTAGGATATTTGTTATAGTTTGATAGTTAATGAAGTCTAAGTAATCATCTGATATTAAATTAGAATTCTCTATATTGTACTCTGGCATCTTATTGGTAATATATTGCCCATTAACATTGGTCATTATGGGGGCAGCACTTGTGGTTCAAAGGAGTAGGGTGCCAGGCATATGCTGGAGGTGGCAGGTTCAAACCCAACCCAGGTCAAAAACTGCAAAAAAAAAAAATTAGCCATTATGGGCGGCGCCTGTGGCTCAGTGGGTAGGGTGCCGGCTCCATATAGGGAGGGTGGTGGGTTCGAACCCACCCCTGGCCAAACTACAACAATAACAAAAAATAGCCAGGTGTTGTGGCGGGCACCTGTAGTCCCAGTGACTCTGGAGGCTGAGTCACGAGAAACGCCTAAGCCCAGGAGCTGGGGAGTTGGAGGTTGCTATGAGCTGTGACAGCATGGTACTCTACCGAGGGCAACAAAGTGAGTCTGTCTCTCTTTTTTTTTTTTTTGGTAGACACAGAGTCTTACTTTGTCACCCTTGGTAGAGTGCTATGGTGTCACAGCTCTCAGCAACCTCCAACTCCTGGGCCTAGGCAATTATCTTGCCTCAGCCTCCCGAGTAGCTGGAACTATAGGTCCCTGCCACAACACTTAGCTATTTTTTTTTCTGTTGCAGTTTGGCGGGGGCCAGACTTGAACCCGCCACCCTTGGTACATGGAGCCAGTGCCCTATCCCCTGAGCCATAGGCACCTCCCGAGACTCTGTCTCTTAAAAAAAAAAAAAATTGTTGTTTTTGTTATGCTGTTCTTTTATTTATTTATTATACTTTTTGAGACAGTTCTCACTATGTTGCCCAGGCTGGAGTGTAGTGTTGTCATAGCTCACTGCAACCTTGAACTGCTGGGCTCAAGTGATCCTTCTTCCTCAGCCTCTCAAGTAGCTTGAGACTACAGATTCATGCCACAATGCCAGCTAATTTTTTAATGTTTTTGTAGAGACAGGGTCTCACTATGTTGCCCAAGCTGGTGTCAAAATCCTGGCCTCAAGCATTCTTCCTTTCTTGGCCTGCCAAAGTGCTGGGAATACAGGCATGAGCTGTTGTACCCAGCTATATGTTGTTGTTAGCTCTTTAAAAGTAATTTTGTATATGTTTAACTTAAGAAACAACTAACATTATAATTAGAAATTTATTCCTTAGAAATTTCTGAAATTTAGGCTTGGCGCCTATAGCTCAAACGGCTAGGGCGCCAGTCACATACCCTGGAGTTAGCGGGTTTGAATCCAGCTCAGGCCCGCCAAACAACAATGACAACTACAACTTAAAAAAAAATAGCCAGGCTTTGTGGTGGACGTCTGTAGGCCCAGCTACTTGGAAGGCTGAGGCAAAAGAATCGCTTAAGCCCAAGAGTTGGAGGTTGTTGTGAGTTGTGATGCCACGGTACTTTATCCAGGGCAACGGCTTGAGACTCTGTCTCAAAAAAAGAAAGAAAAGAAAAATTTCTGAAATTTATTCCCTAGAAGTTACTGTGCACAAACATGAATTATTATAGTATCCTACATCTACATCTGAATAAAAAGCATCTTTTTAAATGTTTTTTCACCTCCGTGATCTTATTTGACGCAGAACAATCCGCTGCGATAAGGGGGACCAGAGAGGTAAACCAACTGTTACACAGCCATGATGTTAAAATTCAAACCTAGTTTTTCAGATCTTCATCTTCTACTCAGTGAATTCTATAAGCAGTGGTGTGACCTATAAGCAGTGATGTGCAGTGGTGTGGTCATAAACCTTAAACTCACTATAACTTTATTTTTAGGACAGTGTCACCCAGGCTGCTGGTGTGCAGTGGTGTAATCATGAATCTTAAATTCACTATAGCTTAGAACCCCTGGGCTCAAGCAGTCCACCCACCTTAGCCTCCCAAATAGCTAGGACTAAATGTGCACCACCATGCCCCACTAACTTTTAAAATTTTTCATAGAGACAGGGTCTTGCTATATTACCCAGGATAGTTTCAAACTCTTGGCCTCAAGAGATACTCCTGCCTCAGCCTTCCAAAGCAGTGCTGATTTTTATTGTACCATATAGGAGTTATGGAGGTACCTTCATCTCCAGAATATAAATTGAGGTCATGCTTATTTTTTCACTTGTCATTTCTTTTGGGGGAATCTATTATGTGCTAGGCATTTACTAGGGACTTGAGACTTAGAAAAGATGTTTAGTATCTGCCTATAAGGCAGAGGGTTTGTTTTCCTCTGCCATGCATTGGAAGAATAAGAGTTGTCTCAGGGGACACATTAAATTCACAAACACTAATGAAAGCTGATTAGCAAAAAAAGATCCATGCATACTTTTTTTTTTGCAGTTTTTGGCTGGGGCTGGGTTTGAACCCGCCACCTCCAGTATATGGGGCCAGTGCCCTACTCCTTTGAACCACAGGCGCCGCCCCCTATGCATACTTTTTGTGATGTCTGACACAGATAAACAAAAAAAGTCTCATAAAGTCAGCATGCAGCCTGTAGACTGCAGGTTGGACACCCCTGCTCTAAGAAGTTCTCAGATCTAGACAGACATGAAAATAATGAACATAGCCACAGTAATTGCTCCACACACCCACACATCTCATATGCAGAATACCTAAGTCTGCTAGTCTACTATAGATTTCCAGGGCAGGATTTACAGAGAAGACAGAAATAACCCTTAAATAATGAGTAGAGAATTTTGCTAATTATAGCAAAAGGTTTGTTAAAAAATATTTTTTAGATATTATACTGGCTTCCTGCTGAATGTATAAAACACATTACTATATATGAAGTGTAAATAGATTCAGAAATTTGACCAAACCAGGAAGACAGGAACCAGATAGCAGGAAAGTAATTAAACCTGTCAGGATAGATTAGAGGACCAGATTGGAGAGCTTTGGTAAATTAAGCAAGAAATTATGAAGCCTGAATTAGGGTAGTGGACAAAGGAGAACAGGAACTAGCAGAGCTGGGAGAGATTCTGTAGGGTGTACTTACAGTAATGTTTTGGTGTGGAGGTTAAAGAAGATGGACTCGAAGATGAGCTCTCCTTTTCGGGTTACCTAGTTACCTTTGGAATCAGGATATCAAACCTATCCTTTTTTTTTTTTTTTTTTTTTT
>NW_003852461.1:1170661-1173190 GCF_000181295.1 Otolemur garnettii | reverse complement strand
CTCTGTCTCAAAAAAAAAAAAAAAAATTTGAAGTGTAAGTAAATTGTGGCAAATTAAATATTTGAAATGTTTAGAGAAGCTGACTTCTGGAAACCTGTTGTGAATTCTTTTATAAAACAAATGATCCCTTTAAAATTACCTATTCTATACTTTAACTTTTTAGGATGTTAAGTTTTCTTAAAGTGAGTATTATAATACCTTGCAGAATAACATGTAACATTTGCGTAACAGTGTATTATTTATAGGACACTTTCATTTGCCTTATCTCATTTAGTAATTAGAAAATACTTGACAGTAATTTGACTTAATTTTATATATTTAGCAGAAAATCAGTATGTCTGATTTTATTATTCTTACTCTAAAAGTGATACAGCCTAGTTACAGAAACTTTGGGGTAAAGGAAAGGACATTATACCACCCTAATAAATTAGTTATAATATTTCCTTCTGTAAGTATTTTTTGAAATGGTTTTAAAGGTCGTACGCAAAGCTTTAGTTGTATTGTTGAACTAAGTACATAAGGTTGATTGCCTTTAACTTTTATTCCTTGTATTAGCAAATTTTATTTTTTTAATGTTTTTATATTAGGAAATTTTAATTAATGATTGATTTTTTTTTTTTTTTCCCAGCAACTCTGGGTGGATTTTAACCACAACTCTTGTCCTCTCGGTAATGGTCTTGCTCTGGATTTGTTGTGCAACTGTTGCTACAGCTGTGGAGCAGTATGTCCCCTCTGAGGTAACTCTCACTCTAACCCTTAGGCCAGTGTTCTTCAACCCTTTTTATCTCAGGGCACACCCGAACCTGTAGTTAAACTTCCATGGCACGCTTAAATTATATTGATTTTAAAATAGAGTAAAAAAAAGAATATACTTACTGTGTTTTGAACTTCTTTTGAAAATTATTTATTTATTTATTGAGACAGACACTCACTTGGTCACCCTGGGTAGAGTGCCATGGAGTCATAGCTCACATCAACCTCAAACTCTTGGGCTTAAGTGATCCTCTTGCCTCAGCCTTCTAAGTAGGTGGGACTACAGGCACCTGCTACAACACCTAGCTACTTTTTAGAGACAGGGTCACACTCTTGCTTGGGCTAGTCTTTCTGAAAGTAATTTAATTAATTATCTTTAAAAAATTTTTTGTGGCACGTCTGAGATCCTCTCCTGGTGCAGCAGTGTGCTGCAGCTCACCAGTTGAAAATCACGGCTTTGGACCATTTGAAGTCTGTGAAGGTGGACTATATACTGTCTGAAACGCCTTACTTGTTGAACTAGAGAAACAAGGTCTCTCTACCAATGAGAGATTGAGTGGTTTTCATGTGGTTGGGGTCGGCACACATGAAAATTATAGACTCATAGCACAAGAAATGTTGTTCCTGGTTTTCTGTGATGTTAACTACAATGGTGACAAACATGTTGACTGGCTTGGGGAGAGTGTCTCTCCTTGTTTCCTGAGGCTGAAATGAACCTGCAGGCATCAGTTTCTAAGGTAGTATACCAGACAAAAGACTTGTGGAACTCCTTAGAATTTTAATTTAATTGCCATGAATGTTAAGGCTGCTTTAGAGGAAGCCATGCTAGAGCATTTGACTTTGAGTTATTCTGTTCTGCTGTCCAACCCTGAGAGAGATGGAAGATGTTGTAGTTTCCTTGGTCATTAAAATCTAACTGGCCCAAGAAACATAACTGTTAAGGTAAAGGATTTGTGTTTTGGAGAAAGGGTAAAATTTGATGATTCAAAGGGTAAACATTGATGATTTAACTGTTAAGGTAAAGGATTTGTGTTTTGAAGAAAGGGTAAAATCTGATTAATTCAATTCATTCAAATTTGATGATTCAGCTCTCAAAAAAAGAAAGTAATTGGGCCAGGCATGGTGGCTTATGCCCAGGTCTGGCTCTTGCTCAGGCTGGTCTCACACTCTTGAGCTCAAGCTATCCTGCAGCCTCAGCCTCCCAGAGTGCTAGGATTTCATAGGCATGAGCCACTGTGCCCAGCCTTATTTTTTAACTTTGAGAAGTAATACATACGTATGGTATAAAATTATGCCTTCTTCACTTCTTAGAAAAACCAGTCAGTAATTTTAAAAAATTGTACAAATAAGGATTACAGTAGCATCTCAGGTTACAAAATCAGCACTCATAAATCTGTAGCCTTTGTATATACCAACCAATATACTAACAATAGTCAAGCTGAAGAAACAGTCAAGGATTTTATTCTGTTCACAGTAGTGCCAAAGAAGATGAAATATTGGGGAGTTTACCTAACAAAGAATGTGAAAGATTTCTATAAAGAAAACTATGAAACTCTAAGAAATATCTGAAGATGTTAACAAATGGAAAAACATACTATGCTCATGGCTGGGAGGAATCAACATTGTTAAAATGTCCATACTACCCAAAGCAATATACAATTTAATGCAATCTCTATTAAAGCTCCACTGTCATACTTTAAAGATCTTGAAAAAATAATACTTTGTTTTATATGGAATCAGAAAAAAACTTGAATAGCCAAGACATTACTAAGAAAT
>NW_003852461.1:1167947-1169615 GCF_000181295.1 Otolemur garnettii | reverse complement strand
ACAGGCGCCTGCCACAACGCCTAGCTATTTTTAGAGACCCAGGTCTCACTCTTGCTCAGACTGGTCTCAAACCCATGACCTCAGGCAATCCACCTGCCTCAGCCTCCCAGAGTGCTAGGATTACAGGTGTGAGCCACCACGCCTGGCCCAGGACTTGCTCATTTAAGGCATCCATTGAACATTTAGTACCAGAGTTCTAGGTATGACCACACTAACTTCATTTAAATCTATGCTAATTATTCTTGATAATTGTTACCCTTTCAAGGATTTTAAGTTGGGACATGTGGAAAAGTTTTCCTCAGCCATCTGTGGGGAGTTAATCACTTATGACTTTGAATAAAAGCATTCTTCATTCTCGAAGATGTTTATAGTAATTTTTTTTTTTTTTTTTTACCAAATATCTGTAGGTTAAATTGTTATTTGAAGACTTACTAGGAAAGGTTACTAATTATCCAAATTACTGATGTGCATTGGTTTTCTTTTGCAGAAGCTGAGTATCTATGGTGACTTGGAGTTTGTGAATGAACAAAAGCTAAACAGATATCCAACTTCTTCTCTCGTGGTTGTTAGATCTAAAACTGAAGATCATGAAGAAGCAGGGCCTCTACCTACAAAAGTGAATCTTGCTCATTCAGAAATTTAAGCTTTCTTTTTTTAAGAAAAATGTAATAGACATCTAAATTTTCATTCCTCATAGAGCTTTTTAAAATTATTTCATTGGATGTAGGCCTTAAGAAATCACTATAAAATGCAAATAAAGTTACCCAAATCTGTGAAGACTATTTCTGCTACAACTTTACCTGTATGTTTTTTCTGGTAATTTAAGAACTGGATTTTGGGGGTTGTATTTTTATTTTACTAATATCTGTAGCTGCTGTGTTATTTGCTTTGGTTTTTGTCTTTTTTCTTATGCAAAGTCTATGAGCTAATCATCGTTCTTCCTCCTACCATGAGACTGTCTGTTACCTTAGTTAATAAGCCGAATACTTAGTAGGATATGATGCTTCTGCTCAGAAATGGTCTACAAACCTGTAATTTGAAATTTAGCAAGAAATGTCCTTTAATGACACTATATTTTCAGTCGTATTGAACTGAAATCATTAAAATTGATTTGAATAATTAAGTGCTGAAATTTGAGTATCTGATTTTCCAGATCTTCCCTTCCACCCCTACCCAACCCAGAAAAGAATTAGAAAAAACTCAATTGCTATATAATGTGACAGTCAGGGACCATGTTGGAACAAAAGTGATCCTCTCAGCAATACATTTTATGTTATTTGGCACAGCTAGAGGTTTTTGTTGAGTAAGTCTTTCCAAAGAACTCTTTTTCTATTAGGTAGCATATTATGTATAAGGTAAAGATGTTTTCAAAGAAAAATTCATGATGACAGAATAATTCTTGTGGCTCAGCGCCTGTGGCTCAAGTGGCTAACACGCCAGCCACATACACCTAAGGTGGTGGGTTCAAATCAAGCCCAGGCCTGCCAAAACAACAATGACAGCTGCAACCGAAAAATAGCCAGGCATTGTGGTGGGCACCTGTGGTCCCAGCTACTTGGGAGGCTGAGGCAGGAGACGCGCTTTAGCCCAGAAGTTGGAGGTTGCTATGAGCTATGATGCCACGCCACTCTACCCGGGGGATAGCTTGAGGCTCTGTCTCAAAAAAAA
>NW_003852461.1:1166710-1167569 GCF_000181295.1 Otolemur garnettii | reverse complement strand
AAATAAATAAATAAAAATATGGGTGATAGCAGGTAACATAATTCACCAGAATCAATATGATTTGTTATCGTTATACATGTATCATTGTATCTCAAAATTTGGGGGGTGGGGTTGAGACGGTCTCACTCTTGTCCAGGCTAAAGTGTGTAGCTCACCTCAACCTCAAACTCCTGGACTCAAGCAATCTTCCTGCCTCAGCCTCCCAGGTAGCTGGGACTACAGGTGTGTGCCACGGTGCCAGGCTAATTTTTAAATTTTTTGTAGAGGTGGGGATCTCAGGCTGGTCTCAAACTCCTGGCCTCAAGCATTCCTCCTACCTCAGCCTCCCAACGTGCTAAGATTACAGGTATGAGCCACCATATCCAGACATGAAATGTTAATTTTGCAAACCAACACATTCCTTAATCACAAGGGCATTGCTGACATCTGCAGTAGTGCTGTTTGACTAACCAGTTAGAAAGTTGTGAACATGTCCAGATGGGGAAGAGCAGAAGTCTAAGCGGTCACTGTCGAGCAGTCATTGTCTCTTTGTGAGAAAACATGGGAACTCTATATGAAATGTGGGGAATGGGTTGGACTTACCTTTAAGAAAAGTCCTGTCAGGCTCAGCCCCTCAAGTGGCTAGGGCACTAGCTGCATACACCGGAGCTGGCGGGATCGAACCAGGCCCAGGGCTGCCAAACAATGACAACTACAACCAAAAACTAGCTGGGAATTGTGGCGGGCACCTGTAGTCCCAGCTACTTGGCACGCTGAGATGAGAGAATTGCTTAAGCCCAAGAGTTTGAGGTTGCTGTGAGCTGTGACATGACAGCACTCTAGTGAGGGCCACATAGTAAGACTGTCTCACCAAAAAAAA
>NW_003852461.1:1165332-1166690 GCF_000181295.1 Otolemur garnettii | reverse complement strand
AAAAAAAAGTCCTGCCCGCTTGTGTTCCATCACTAGTGCTTACTTAGGGTCCCTAACGAGCCACAGGTGTAACTAATGCATCCAGTGATGCAAACTAAGGGGGAAATACACAAAATACTGCTGCCTTGTAGGAGTCAGCCCACTGCTAGGAAAGGCCTCCCTTTTAAAAACCAGACAGTACAAAAAAACTCTTAGATAAAAAGAAGCAATTGTATAATTGCCCTGTAGTATTCTTCCACCTTCCTTTGGCTTTGTTTCTTCTTGTTTCTTTCTTTTTTTTTTTGAGACAGTCTCACTTTGTCGCCTTTGGTAGAGTGCTGTCACAGCTCACAGCAACCTCAAACTCTCGGGCTCAAGCAATCCTCTTGTCTCAGCCTCCTGAGTAGCTGGAACTACAGGTGCCCATCACAACACCTGGCTATTTTTAGAGATGGGGGGGGTGGGTGTCTCACTATGTCTCAGGCTGGTCTTGAACTCATGAGCTCAAGCAATCCACCCGCCTCAGCTTCCCAGAGTGCCAGGATTATAGGTGTGAGCCACTGTGCCTGGCCTGGCTGTTTGTTGTTGCTTCCTGAATGAGATACGTGGATTCCTCTTCAAAGTTCTGAACCAAGTTTAGACATTATTTCCCAACTTGTTTGTAAAAGACTATTCCTTATATGTGGAAATACCTAGTCATTCCTGATATTCAGTAGACACTCAAACATTTGTTTTCTCCTTTTTATTTATTTATTTTTTTTGCGGTTTTTGACTGGAGCTGGGTTTGAACCCAGCACCTCCGGCATATGGGGCTGGCGCCCTACTCCTTTGAGCCACAGGCACTGCCCTCTCCTTTTTATATCAACATGATTAAACCAGACTGATACTTTCAAATAAAGTATTACTTTAAAAGGAACAAAGGGAGGCAGAGGCAGGGACACTCACTTGAGGTCAGGAGTTTGAGGTTGCAATGAGCTATGATGATGCCACTGCACTGTAGTCCAGGCAACAGAGCTGAAACCCTGTTTGAATAAAAAGCCAAAGAAAATGCAGGGAGCAGGAGGGGCAAGTTGGGGGCAGGTCTGCTGAACTTCAGCATGCAAAAGCATAGCCATAAGTGGGGCTAGACTAGATAAAAAAGGACCTGCTTAAACCTGGGCTGGATCCTGAGCACAGTGGAGAGCCATGGAAAGGTTTTAAGCAAGAGGTTAACAGTATTTTATTTTATTTTTTTAGAGACAATCTCACTTTATCGCCCTTGGTAGAGCGCCCTGGCATAACACAGCTCACAGCAACCTCCTACGCCTGGGCTTAAGCGATTCTCTTGCCTCTTGCCTCAGCCTCCCAAGTAGCTGGGACTACAGGCGCCGACCACAACG
>NW_003852461.1:1161672-1165312 GCF_000181295.1 Otolemur garnettii | reverse complement strand
ATGGCATCAACCTAGCTCACAGCAACCTCAAACTCCTGGGTTCAACTGATCTTCCTGCCTCAGCCTCCCGAGTAACTGGGACTACAGGTGCCTGCCCCAATACCCAGCTGGTTTTTCTGGTTTTAGTCAAGATAGAGTCTTGCTCTTGCTCAGGCTGGTCCCCAGCTCCTGAGCTCAAGCAATCCACCCACCTTGGCCTCCCAGTGCTAGGATTATAGGCATGAGTCACTGCACAGGGCTAGGGTAAACTTTTAAATGACAATGTTTGGTCATCTTATCACCATCCTCTAAATGCAGGTTTGCCCTCCAGCCTCTAGGAACTTGCTGTGCTCTGCAGCCCTGCACACCAGGTGTCTGGTTGCTCAGAGCGTGATGTTTGCTTAGCAGCATCCACAGCAGGAGTTTCCGTGTTATCTTTCTGTCCTTGACTACTTCCGTGTCCTGAAGGGTAGGAGCAAGATAAAGACTAGGATAGTAGGAAATAAAGCTTTCTTTTGGGAGCCAAGTAATAGGACTATTATAAATTCTGAAACACAGTTTATAGGCCTTTTCTGAACTGTGTTATTGTTGAAGCTAGTTTCGTACATTTCACCCTGAAGTATTCTCTTCTTGTGATATTAATGACTGTTATGCCTGAAAATTATTCTCCCAAATAGTCCCAACAGACGAATCTGAGACACTCTTCGATGTAAAAGGCATGAGGTGAGGTTTTATTCAGACCCGGGTCTGGTCTCTCCTGGCATGCAAGCCGAGGAAGAGCCTCGAACTCGGGGTGGAGCAAGTTTTTATGGGGTTCAGAAAGCAAGAAGGGTAGGGTCCATTACGAGTACACTCTTGATTGGTGGTTGGTGATTTCATTAGTAAAGGAGGAAGTAAAGGAGGATTTGCATTGGTAGCTGATGATTTCACTAGTAAAGGTAAATTTGGATTGGTACAGGTGAGGGGTGGGGGGTCCCTTAACTGGGGACTAGAGTTGGTGCAGCCTGATTACCTGTATTTTAAGGTAATAGAAACTTATTGTTTATTATAGCAGCTGTTTGCCTAAGGTGACTCAGTTTACGGCTTAGTGGCTGTGCAACCTAGGGTGGGGGAGAGGCAGCAGGGAGTGGCCCTGCAGGTTTCACTGGCAGAGGTTGGGGTGGAAGGGCTAGGAATGGAACTTATGCAGTAAACAGCCAGGAATGGGGCTTGTGCTGTAAACAGCCAAGAATGGAGCTTGTGCTGTAAACAACAAAATGGAGCTAGTTTGGCTCTCACATGACCTCTTTGTTTCATATAGGATTCTTAATCTTTTTTGTGCCAAGTACCTTTTTTGGTGATTCAGCAAAGCCTAGAGACCCCTTCTCAGAATTAATGTTTCATATGCATAAAACTAAATATGAAGGATTGCAAAAGAAATGAATATATTAAAATAGTTACTAAAATATTTTCAAAATTTTGTGACTGAGATTGAGATTGTGATTGAAAGACTGAGTGGTGGTTATAAAACTACTAGAATTTCAAAGTAATTTTAACTTAAGGCTTTGCGCTATCTATAGCAAATTTAATATCTAAATGTCTGATTTCTTTTGGTGCTAAAGTTACAGCTACTGCTGATACCACTGTGCATTGTTGCCTATATTCATATTGAAAGAAATTTTGTATTTCAGTTGGAAGTTGGTGAAAGTAAAGGTTTAACTTTTTCCCCAATCCACATTCCCCAAACCCCTGCTTTAGAGGTTATCTAATTTTAATTTCTCATTTTAAGAGTAAATTTGTTTTTCTTTTTCAATTATAGTTAGGCTGATTTTACTACCTCTTGTGTGATTTTTATACTTGATTTTTTTTTTCAATGTTAGAACAGCAATAATTGAAGGCTTGGGTGGGAAGAAGTCAGTGCCTGATTGGAAATGAAATTTTTCAACAAAAGCTCTTGGCAGGGCCGGGCACGGTGGCTGACGCCTGTAATCCTAGCCCTGGGAAGCCGAAGTAGGTGGATTGCTTGAGCTCAGGAGTTCAAGACCAGCCTGAGCAAAAGCAAGACCTCGTCTCTACTAAAAATAGAAAAACTGAGGCAAGAGGATCACTTGAGCCTAAGAGTTGGAGGTTGCTGTGAGCTATGATGCACTCCACCAAGGGTGACAGCTTGAGAATATCTCAAAAAAAGCTCTTGCCTCTTTACTCCCAGGTGTGCCATTATCCATCATTATTAGAGCTCCAAATAGGTTAATTTCATAATGCTTATGTAAACTTTGTAAAGAAAGCCAAAAGAAAACGCAGGGAGCAAGAAGGGGCGAGCTTCAACATGCAAAAACATAGCAATAAGTGGGGCTAAGACTAGATTAAAAAAAAAAAAAAAAAGACCTGCTTAAACCTGGGCTGGATCCTGAGCACAGTGGAGAGCCATGGAAAGGTTTTAAGCAAGAGGGTTAAATGTGGGTCATCTGCGTTAAATGGTATTATAATGCTACTTAGATACTGTGTTTCCCCCAAAATAAGACCTACCCCAAAAATAAGCCCTAGCAGGATTTTTATGCATTGTTAAATATAAGCCCTACCCCAATAATAAGACCTAGTGATGGGCGTAGCCATGCCACGCACTTTGGTACGGAGTGGTAAGGAAGACGGGAATACCGTCTATCTGCCACAGCTGTTTGAACTCTTCACCCACCACTCATCATTCTCTTTGCTTTAAAATGAGATACACCTGAAAGCAAGACTGGCGGAAGGAGGACGGCAGATTATGACGCCAGAGAGCTGTCAGCTGTATTTCCCCGTCATCAGGCCCGTGGAAGTCGGAAAGTCCCTGGTACTAAGCATTGGCAGAGTCATGGTTAACAGGAGCTCAAATACACAAAAGAAAAGTATAAATCAATGCCACAGGTCCACAGGCCTGCAGCCACAACTAGCCATTTGCTCCCTGTGTGGCTTTGAGCAAGTTACCTAACCTCTCTGAGCCCCCGTTTCCTCATCGGTCAAATGGGTGTGATAATCTTACCTACCTCGTGGAGTTGTGAGGATCACGGGAGAGGAGTGTGTGCAGTGGCTGACGTAGTGCTGGGAACATAGGAGCTGCTCAGCAAAACCAGCTGCCTCCTTCCATCCATCCTCCTCCCCTGAGCGTTAGGGCTGTGGTTCCAGAAGTTCAGGGACTGAGGCACTAGGGCCTCTCCTCCACCTTGCCAGGACCCCCTACTGCCCTTCTCTCACAGGTTCCTGGTGACAACATGAGATGCAATGTCTCTAGCACAGCTGGATGTGGCTGTACCTGGACTGGGGCAGGAGTCCCAAGGAAGGGGCATCTTTCTCCCAAAGAATCACAAGGAAGGGCAGAGACTAAAGGGCGTGAATCAGTCCAGGAATGGCAAATGGTCATCACATCTGATACCACTCTCCAGTCTCACACCCATGTCAGACATCACTCATCAGCCTGACCTCAGAACGCTTCTGCCAGAAGAATTCCCCATGTGCCAGATAGCCTTTACCAATCAGTTGCAGTTGGAATGTGAAATGAAATCTAGTCGGTTTCTTTAGCAGGTGACATGGGTGCCCTGCCCATGCCTTTCAACCCTTCCACGTCAGGACACACCAGCCCAGTTTGCACCTGCCAACACTGGCATCTCCTTGCTCAGGGCAAGCCAGTGGAGCCAGGAATTAACAC
>NW_003852461.1:1160611-1161652 GCF_000181295.1 Otolemur garnettii | reverse complement strand
AACCCTTCCACGTCAGGACACACCAGCCCAGTTTGCACCTGCCAACACTGGCATCTCCTTGCTCAGGGCAAGCCAGTGGAGCCAGGAATTAACACCCTCCAACTGTTCTCTGCCAATGACCAGCAGGAGCTGGGGGATAAATAAATACCTCAGTGCAGTAAGCCTGCAAGGCATCTTCACCCCTGGCTCTGGAATGCGCTAGCAGGATCCAATTCCACTTGCCCACAGTGGAGCTGGTTTGGTAACATACCCACTGCAGGACCCGTCCCTTCTCTGTCTCACCTCCCTCTCTCCCTGACCAGCAGTAACTGGATTATTCCCGGTTAAATCTACCTGCTTTCGAATCTTGTCTTAGAGACTGATTCTCAGGAACCCTAAACTAAAACAACCCCTTCATGTAGCCTATTCTATGGATGAAGGAACTCAGACCCAGAGAAATGGAGTAACTTGCCCAGGCCAACGCCTGCAGGGCCGTCATGGGAACTCTTCTCTGGCCTAGGGTTCGGCTCTCCCCACACTACGTGCTGCCTCCCAAGCCTGCCCCCCATCTGCACCTTCTACCCCCGCCCCACATGGATTCAACATGTTATTTCCCAGCGCAAAAGAAAAGGCTGATAACACGTTAGCAAATCTGTGGCTCCCTCCCTGGAGCCTCAGAACTTGTTTCTGGACATGGACATCTCTCCTCCACCCTGGGTGTAGGTCCTTGGACTCTCCCCTCTAGCCTCCAAGGCCTTGGCCCTTCAGCAGTGGGACAGGCTGCTGGGGAAATGCAGCCTGCTGGCTGGGGGGTAGGGGTTGCTCAGGAAGCAACTGGCTCCCTCCTCCTCCCCCACCTCAGGCACCATCTTGGGGGAAATCAATATGCACATTGCCAGTTATTTATTTTTATGTTTAATGTTGCCTGCGATACAGTGCCATGGCCTCATAGCTCACAGCAACCTCAAAATCTTAGGCTCAAGTGTTTCTCTTACCTTAGTTTTTAATTTTTAGTAGAGACAGGGTCTTACTCTTGCTCAAGCTGGCCTTGAATTCATGAGT
>NW_003852461.1:1151529-1159697 GCF_000181295.1 Otolemur garnettii | reverse complement strand
TTTCTATTTAGTAGAGACAAGGGACTAGCTCTTGTCTCAAACGCCTGCGTTCAAGCAATCTGCCCGTGTTGGCCTCCCAGAGTGCTGCAATTTATACGTGTGAGCCACTACTGCTCAGGCCTTTCCCATCATTAATGTAGGGTACAAAGCACATCTTGAACAGTTCCTGGCTTTTGTTGCAATTGCTGTGCAAGTCTTCTTCATAAAAAGTTTCCCCAGGCTGATATCTTCAAGTGTTTTCCCCATACTTCCTTTGAGGATTTTTATTGTTTCGTGCTTTAGATTTAAATCTTTTATCCATTTTCAATCAATTTTTGTAAGTGGTAAAAGGTTCAGGTCCAGTTTCAGTTTTTTACACGTGGTTATCCAGTTCTCCAGCACCATTTATTAAAAGCTTGTTTGGAGGTTCTAGCAGGAGAGTGCAGCTACTTGTATACCCTTGACCGAAGAACGGTCCTCCTCTATCCGGGAAGGTCGTCCTCTTCGACCAAGCATGCAGCTTCAGGAGGGACGCACATGGAGCAGTGAGGGAGGAAGGGGACACCTAGCCAGCCAGATCAGCTGATTCAACCCTGGCCATCAATGGGGTGACAGATGTCACAGCCAGATCGCCCTCACACCCAGCACCATTTATTTTATAGGAATTCTTTCTCCCAGTGTATGTATGTTTTTGTCCGGTTTATCAAAGATCAGGTGGCTGTAGGATGTTAGTTTCATCTCATGGTTTTTCTATTTGGTTCCAAATGTCTAGGTTTCTATTTTTGTGTCAATACCATGCTGTTTTGATTACTATGGCCTTGTAGTATCACCTAGTCTGGTAGGGTGATGATTACTAAAAATTGCCTTGGTTATATGGGGCTTTTTCTGGTTCCATACAAAACAAAGAATTATTTTTTCCGAATCTTGAAAGTATGACATTGGTACTTTAATGGGGCTGCATTCAATTTGTAGATTGCTTTGGGAAGTATAGACATTTTAACAATGCAAATCAAAATCACCCTGAGAAATCACCTAACACTAGTGAGAATGGCTTATATCACAAAGTCTCAAAGCTGCAGATGCTGGCGTGGATGTGGAGAGAAGGGAACACTTTTACACTGCTGGTGGGACTACAAACTAATACAACCTTTTTGGAAGGAAGTATGGAGACTCCTCAAAGAACTCAAATTAGACCTCTTATTTGATCCTGCAATCCCGTAGGCATCTACCCAGAAGAAAAAAAAAAATCCTTTATCATAAGAACATTTGCACTAGACTGTTTATTACAGCTCAATTTACTATCAACAAAATGTGGAAACAAACTAAATGCCTACCAACCCAGGAATGGATTAACAAGATGTGATATGTGGATTACCATGGAATACTATTCAGCCATTTAAAAGATGGAGACTTTACATCTTTTGTATTAACCTGGATGGAGGTGGAACACATTCTTCTTAGTAAAGCATCCCCAGAATGGAGAAGCAAGACTCCAATGTACTCAATTCTAATACGAAGGCAGTAGATGATCTAATACAAGATGGGGGTAGGGGAATGAGGAAGAGGGGAGACAGAGATGGGAGGGGGATGGGAATCACAGTGTATGGCACATCTCTTGGGGGCAGGACACAATTATAAGAGGGACTTTACCTAACAAATGCAATCAGTGTAACCTAATTCTTTGTACCCTCAATGAATCCCAAACAATAAAAAAAAAAAAAAGCTCCTGGGTTTCAATCTCACCCCTCTCACCTTCTGTGTGGCCTCTGGGCAGTTTCTCCCTGTCTGAACCTCAGGCTCGTCATGTGTAGAATGGAGAGGAGGATTTCAACCTCAGAGTGATGCTGTCAGACTGCAGAGGTGGGAGAGGCCTGGCCCAAGCAGGGCTTGGCTCTGCTTGGAGGCAGCCGGGAGGGGATTACCCTCCTCCTTCAAGGGAGGGTGGGCTGGGCTTGGTTCCAGCAGCCCTGTTGCCAGCCCTCCTCCTGGCTACCCTGGTGACACAGCAGGGAACCTGCACTGAGTTTCTGTCCCCAGCACTAGGCTGTGAAGACATGAACAAGGTCTTTCCCCAGGTAAGAGTGGGCTGGCTGGTCTCCTGCTCTGGAGAAAGCAAAGCCTCAGGGAAGGGTGGGCAGTAGAGGGGACACAGAGAGAGACTGAGGCAAGGCAGCTTCTGCTCTGCCCTGGGGCCCACTGCCAGGGGACCCAGCTACACTGCTCAGGAGGCAAGTGCTGAGAGGGAGGCAGACAGCCAGGAGGATGGAGGCCAGAAAGGTGTCAGGGAAAACTTTGGGAGGAGCTGCTGGAGTCAGGGTGTGATGGGGGAGGAAGGCATCGCAGGCAGGGGCACAGTGTGACAGTCAGGCCTGTGTGAGGAGTCAGGGGCAGGCAGCATGAGGGCTGAGGGGCACTGGGGTTCCTCCTAAAAGGCACTCTGTGACTCCTGAAAAACTCCGTGGTCTAACACCCCAAGGCCGGCCTCACCCACCTGAGCCCCCCTCACTCTGTTCTCTTCCGCAGGGAGATAATGGCAACGGGGCTGCTGGAACCAAAGCCCTCTCTGGAGGGGCAGGTAAAGAACAGAGGGCCTGGGGCCAGCGCCCGAGGGCTCTACCGCCCCCAGCTGGGGTTCCTCGGTATCTAGATAGTTAGCTACAAAGTGGGTTCCAGGCCCCTGCTGTCCCTCAGACCTCTGCCCCCATGGTGATGTTGTCTGCTTCCAGCTTCCCGGCCAGCAGTGAGGTACAGTCGTTCCTTCTTTCCCGGTACATGCGTCCACCCTGCACCTCCTGTGTGCTGCCCTCATGGCCTCGCATGCAGATGGTGCCCAGCTGGGACACAGAGAAAAGAGCTCCAGAGTCAAGTCCCTGATGCAGCAGGCGACCTGGGCAATTTTCTTTATCTCTAAGGGATAAAGTGACGCCCCTATTGAGCCCTTCTCTGTGCTGCTGACTCACCGTGTGACGGGACAGTTCTCTTTGCCTTTATGAGATAGAGGATGGAGCTCACGCTTCCTGAGCATCTCCTGTGTGCCCTGCCTTGGCCCACGTTTGATCATTGAGGATACAGGCCCACTGGAGAGAGGAGAGAATAACAGTCGTAAAGGATCCCGTTCCGACTCGTGCCTGGCCGGGTGTGATCTCTTTCAGTCCTTGGGACAGCTCTGAGGCTGGCCCTGTTATGGGGCAGTAAGAGATGAGGCAGCTGGGGCTGAGAGAGGTTGGGTAACCAGGCCACGGTCACATAGCCAGGAGGGGGCAGGAGTAGGGTTCAAATTCGCACGGAGGTGCCTCTGGCTGCAAAGCCCCAATGCCTCTGTTGCTCCTCGCTGGCGCGGGCGTGGGTTTCCAAGCGCCAACCGCGGTGGTGGGCGTGGCTGTGGGAAGCCCCGCCTCCTTTCCTCCATGTGGGCAGGGAGCGGGGTTGGCGTCCACCGGCTTTCTGAAGTGCGGCTTTTTCACTGCCTCTGCCAGAGTCTCTCCTGTGGCCC
Source organism: Otolemur garnettii (assembly GCF_000181295.1). Taxonomy (NCBI): domain Eukaryota; kingdom Metazoa; phylum Chordata; class Mammalia; order Primates; family Galagidae; genus Otolemur; species Otolemur garnettii. The sequence goes on along the minus strand of NW_003852461.1, from coordinate 1,156,225 downwards.
CACCTCGCTCACAGCCTGTACAAATATTTGAGGAGGGCTCCTGGGCTGACCAGGACACCTCCTCTTCCCCGGCGTCATGCGGTCTCCCTGGTTACCTGAGTTTGCCCTGTGTTTGCGATGATGAGAGAGCCACCCGGCTGGGGCTGTAGGGTTGATGGGATGCCGATTTATGCAGCGTCTCCTAACACTGTCTCCTGTCACACACATCCTGTGCGCCCACCACACCAGGCCACTCACTGTCCCCACATGCCCTCTGCCTGGAATGCCCCTCTTTGCACCCTCCCACACCTGCCTCTGGAAGTCCCACCCACGCTTCCGAGGACCCTGCATTGGAAATGTGAGTGGGTTGAGTGGAAATGACACATCTGCCCCACGGTGGGGTCTTACCTTGCTTCCTGGATCTCTGGGTCACCATAGTCACAAAGTGTGTGCCTGACTCTGGGATAAATCAGACCTACCCTGCCCCTTTCTTTGAGGTAATTGTGGCCTGAACAGGACAGCAGCTCACATGTCCTTCATGCGTGTTCATGCCTTGTTACTAAGTGCAACTTCGAGCTTGCAGAGCTCAAGGACCAGAGACACAGCCACTTGTGCCCTCTACAGAGCAGGGCACCTAGTAGGTCTTCAAAAAGGTGTTCTTTCATTATTTTGTGAGCAAGCAAGAATTAAAAGAGTGAATATGGTTCTGTGAGAGCAGGGACGTCTCCTATCACTGCTGTTTCTACAGCACTTAGAGCAGTGCTCAGTAAGCACTAATAAGGACCCATGCTCTTACTACATGCCCAGCGCTATTCTAATACATTAACTTGGCTCAGCACCTGTGGCTCAAGTGGCTAAGGCACCAGCCATGTACACCTCAGGTGGCAGGTTCAAATCCAGCCTGGGCCCACCAAACAACAATGATGGCTGCAACCAAAAAATAGCCAGGTGTTGTGGCGGGTGCCTGTAGTCTCAGCTACTTGGGAGGTGGAGGTAGGAAACTCACTTGAGCCCAAGAGTTGGAGGTTGCTGTGAGCCATGATGCCATAGCACTCTACCCAGGGGGACAGCTGGAGGCTCTGTCTCAAAAAAAAAAAAATACATTAACTAGACCAGCTCTAATCTTTTATGTTTTTTTAGAGACAGAGTTTTACTTTGTTGCCCTTGTTAAAGCGGAAATGGTGTAACTGAGATTCCAACCAGTGTCCTGGAAGACTCCAGAATGGAACTGTGGAAAGGACATCAGGTTTTTTTTGTTTGTTTGTTTGTTTGTTTGAGACAGAGTCTCACTTTCTCACCCTCAGTAGAGTGCTGTAGCATGATAGCTCACAGCAGCCTCAAACTTTTGGGCTTAAGTGATTCTCTTGCCTTAGCCTCCCAAGTAGCTGGGACTATAGGCACCTGCCACAACGCCTGGCTATTTTTTGGTTGTAGTTGTCATTTCTGTTTGACAGGCCCAGGCTGGGTTGGAACCTGTCAGCCTCAGTGTATATGGCTGGCACCGTAACTACTGTGCTACGGGCACCAATCCAGGACACAGGTTTTGACATCAATCCATTTCTGCAAAGGGTGACCTGGACTTTTTCCTCTCTGAGCCTCAGTTTTCTCATTGATAAAATAAAGGGTTGTTTTAGAAAATAAAAATAATAGCAATGAAAAGCCTGACATAGTTTTGGCCCCACAGTAGGGGCTGGATATACAATTGTCCATCTCACCTGTGTCCGCAGGAGGCTGCCCCCTTGGGGCAGAGTGGGAGGGAGAGGGTTGTGGAGCACAGATGGGGTCCTCCTCATCTCCCTTGCCACTTACCAGCTGTGGGGCCTGGGCTAGGGATGGGCGCTTGGGGGGATCTATAGGCAGAACCCAGGCACACTATGGACGGCTTAGGAGCCCCCTCCCCCAGCAAGCCCATCCTGGTTGGGGAGGTGCTGCTCACAGGGAACAGTGCAGTAGGGGCATCTTTGGGCCCATCGCCAGCTGCCCCATCACTGTAGCCCACTGGCTTTTTTTCCCAAAAGGCTGCAGTCCCTTCTCCTGCTCGCGCCACAGGGCCTGCCTCTTGGCCTCCGTGCTGCTCCTGCTGGCAACTCTAGCTGCCTTCATTGCCCTGATCATCATCATCAGACTCCCACTACGTATGCCAGGTAAGGGTGGTCAAGAGAGGGTGGGGGGCCGGGCAAGGTGGCTCATGCCTGTAATAATCCTAGCACTCTGGGAGGCTGAGGGGGGTGGATTGCTTGAGCTCTCAGTTCAAGACCACCCTGAACAAGAGCAAGTCCCAGTCTCTAAAAATAGCCAGGCACTGTGGCAGGTGCCTATAGCCCCAGCAACTTGGGAGGCTGAGGCAAGAGAATTGCTTGAGCCCAAGAATTTGAGGTTGCTGTGAGCTGTGACACTACAGCACTTACTAAGGGTAACAAAGTGAGACTATCTCAAAAAAAAAGAACCAGCACCTCATTGGAGGCTGTGGGCAGTGGCTCAGGCCTGTAATCCTAGCCCTCTGGGAGGCTGAGGGGAGTGGATTGCTTGAGTTCAGGAGTTCAACACCAGCCTGAGCAAGAGTGAGACCCCATCTCTACTAAAAATAGAAAAATTAGCTGGGCATTGCAATGGTACCTGTAGTCTCAGTTCCTCAAAAAGCTGAGGCAGGAGGATTGCTTGAATCCAGGAGTTTGAGGTTGCTGTGAGCTAGGCTGATACCATGGCATTCTAGGCAACAGAGTGAGACTCTGTCTCAAAAAAAAAAAACCCCAAAACCGGGCTTGGTGCCTGTGGCTCAAGTGGCTAAGGCACCAGCCACATACATCTAACCTGGCGGGTTCAAATCCAGCCCTGGCCCACCAGAAACAATGATGGCTGCAACCAAAAAATAGCCAGGCGTTGTGGCAGGCGCCTGTGGTCCCAGCTACTTGGGAGGCAGAGGCAGGAGAATCGCTTGAGCCCAGGAGTTGGAGGTTGCTGTGAGCTGTGATCTCACAGCACTCTACCCAGGGTGACAGCTTGAGGTTCTGTCTCAAAAAAAAAGAAAACAAAAAAAAAAACCAAAACTCCAAAAAAACTCCACTTCACCGAGTTTGAACATTGTCCTCAGAAGCTCCCTGTGAAACTATAAATAAGTTTTCAATAAAAGAGAGACACTTTATTTATTCTGCACATTCTGTTTTATGTTTGTTCATAGAAAAGCTTCTATTTAATCCCCCCAATAGTCCTATGGGGTGTGTGTTATGACCCTCATTTTGCAGACAAAGAACCTGAGGCTCAGCGTTTAGGTCATCTGCCAAGGTCAAGCAGCTGGCAATGGTAGAACAGGGGCTTGAGCCCCATCTATGGCACAAATCCAGCATGTTCTCCAGTTCCCCAGCCCTTCGGTTCAGCTCATGTAAGGGAACTTCGGCAGGTTTGATGGCAGTGATGCCCTTGAGAGCACCACCCTTGACCCTCCAGGGCCTCCTACTGCCCTTTCAGGACGCCAGGTTTGCATAACACTGACGAACAGGACGGGCTTCTTGTGCCACGACCAGAGGCACTGCATCCCGGCCAGCAGGGTCTGCGACGGCATCCGCACCTGTGCCCACGGCGAGGATGAGGATGAGGGCTTGTGCCGTGAGTACCTGCTCGGCCCTGGCCCTAACCTTGATGGGCCTTCCCAGGGGCCACCCCCAACTCTCCCTGCAGCTGTACAAAAGCACCCCCAGCCCTGAGCATATTAGGCCCCTTTTACACCCATGTCATTTGTTATATAGAGACCCCAGTTAGGAGCACCCGCCCCTGCCCGTACCAGTCATGTACATGCTGTGGATCCCCACTGAGGAAAGCCTTCACTCAGCGGATCTCCTCTCCCAGAGAACCTGCTTTCATCCTTCAAGGCAGAGTTCAAGTGGTACCTCCTCCAGGAAGCCTCCCCTGGCTTCTGTATTAGGTTAAGGGGTTAAACTTCCTTTGGGCTCTCATAGCTCCTGTGCTTCCCTGGGTCCCAACCTCAGTCACACTGGTCGTCACTCTCATTTGGCATATCTGCCCCCACCCCCATCAGCCTGTGAACTCCTCTGGGCCAGCTCTGGACTGCGAACTCCTCTGAGCCCAGAGGGATATTATTGCTAAATGAGCAGGTGAATGAATGAGTGGGAAGACCTGGCTCTAGCCCATAGAGACCTGCAGAGGGAGGTGATGTGCCTGCAACAGGTAGTAACGGCGCAACGCAGTGCCTGGCCCCACAGGAGAGAGAGAGCCTGGAGAGTTGTAGTGGGGGGTTTGGGGCGCTTTTGGGAAGGGGGACCTCGCTTCGTGGACTCTTGAGAACAGAAGTCTTAGCAGCATCTAGGCCATGCCCCAGCCCGTACCAAATCCTCTCTCTTGCAAGCCCAGCAGAGGCCCCCCAGACGCTGCTTGCATACTCCTGGGTGGGGAGCTCAGCACATGAGGCAGTCACCTCTAGAATTGGATGGTTTTCCCAGGAAAGATCTTCCTTATCTTGAGCTTAGCCCTGCTTCCCAGGAGTGTCCCTGACTGGTTTATCAGCCCCTGCCCCCGACAGACCACGTTTTAACCCCTGTCCCATGATGGTGGCACTGCGTGGATTTGGAGGTGATCTCTAACACCTGTCCCATGATGGGGACACTGTGTGGATTTGGAGGTGCTCTCTAACCCCTGTCCCATGATGGGGTTACTGCATGGATTTGGAGGTGCTCCCTAACCCCTGTCCCATGATGGGGCCACT
>NW_003852461.1:1150033-1151509 GCF_000181295.1 Otolemur garnettii | reverse complement strand
GTGGTACTGCCTGGATTTGGAGGTGCTCTCTTGCCCCCTTGTGAGTGGCCTCTTCTCCAGGAAACACCTTGAACTCCCACAGCCACCACCGCTTGTGACCAGTTCCTGCCTTCCACACTTTACCAGTGCCCCACAGGACACATATTAACTGCCAGTGTTCCTCTCCCTGGACAGGCTCCAAAAGCATCCGTGACACTTCCAGCTAGTCTGGCAAGTCCAAAGCACAAAGGCTTGTCCCCTCTCTGACCTGAGGTTTACACCTCTACTGATGTGGGCTGAGTTTCTAGAGAGTTTGAGGGGCCCTATCACATTGCTGTCTCACACGGATCCATTTTCAAAAAAGATGCTCTGACTCCCTCTCACAGGGTGTGTGAACCCTCCAGGCCCTGAGCGCTGAGGCCCAAGCACAAGTCTTCACTTCACATTACTTCTTTTTTTTTTTTTTAGACAGTCTCACTATGTCGCCCTCAGTAGAGTACTATGGAGTCACAGCTCACAGCAACCTCCAACTCTTGGGCTCAAGCAATTCTCTTGCCGTCCCCCTGCCTCTCACTGGCCAACTCCTTATCACCCTGACCCTTAGCTGGAATGTTACCTCCTCCAGGAAGCCTCCCCTGGCTCCTGTATTAGGTTAAGGGGTTAAACTTCCTTTGGGCTCTCATAGCTCCTGTGCTTCCCTGGGTCCCAACCTCAGTCACACTGGTCGTCACTCTCAATTGGCATATCTGCCTCCCCCTCACCCCCCATCAGTCTGTGAACTCCTCTGGGCCAGCTCTGGACTGTGAACTCCTCTGAGCCCAGAGGGATATTATTGCTAAATGAGCAGGTGAATGAATGAGTGGGAAGACCTGGCTCTAGCCCGTAGAGACCTGCAGAGGGAGGCGATGTGCCTGCAACAGGTAGTAACGGCGCAACGCAGTGCCTGGCCCCACAGGAGAGAGAGAGCCTGGAGAGTAGTAGTGGGGGGTTTGGGGCGCTTTTGGGAGGGGGGACCTCGCTTCCTGGACTCTTGAGAACAGAAGTCTTAGCAGCATCTAGGCCATGCCCCAGCCCATACCAAATCCTCTCTTTTGCAAGCCCAGCAGAGGCCCCCCAGATGCTACTTGCATACTCCTGGGGTGGGGAGCTCAGCACATGAGGCAGTCACCTCTAGATTTGGATGGTTTTCCCAGGAAAGATCTTCCTTATCTTGAGCTTAGCCCTGCTTCCCAGGAGTGTCCCTGACTGGTTCATCAGCCCCTGCCCCCGACAGACCACGTTTTAACCCCCGTCCCATGATGGTGGCACTGTGTGGATTTGGAGGTGCTCTCTAACCCCTGTCCCATGATGTGGGCACTGAGTGGATTTGGAGGTGCTCCCTAAGCCCTGTCCCATGATGTGGGCACTGCCTGGATTTGGAGGTGATCTCTAACCCCTGGCCCATGATGGGGGCACTGCCTGGATTTGGAGGTGCTCTCTAACCCCTGTCCCATGATG
>NW_003852461.1:1149633-1150013 GCF_000181295.1 Otolemur garnettii | reverse complement strand
ACTGCATGGATTTGGAGGTGCTCCCTAACCCCTGTCCCATGATGGGGCCACTGCATGGATTTGGAGGTGCTCTCTAACCCCTGTCCCATGATGGGGTCACTGCATGGATTTGGAGGTGCTCCCTAACCCCTGTCCCATGATGGTGGCACTGCATGGATTTGGAGGTGCTCCCTAACCCCTGTCCCATGATGGGGGGCACTGTGTGGATTTGGAGGTGCTCTCTAACCCCTGTCCCATGATGGGGGCACTGCATGGATTTGGAGGTGCTCCCTAACCCCTGTCCCATGATGGTGGTACTGCCTGGATTTGGAGGTGCTCTCTTGCCCCCTTGTGAGTGGCCTCTTCTCCAGGAAACACCTTGAACTCCCACAGCCACCACC
>NW_003852461.1:1147336-1148334 GCF_000181295.1 Otolemur garnettii | reverse complement strand
ATAGCAGGAGCCAGTATGTACCCCTGTCCAGTCTGAGACTTGACCGTGTGCCTGGAACTTGGCCTTTCTTCCTTAACTGAAAAACAACATTCAGCAGATGAGGAAAGTGAGGCTCAGACAGATGTAACAAGGTCACATAGCCCTTGAGTTGTGGATTCTTGATTCTCCCTGATGCAGAAGAACCAGGAAAACCAGGAATACAGTCAGCCACGTCAGATGGCGGGGGGGCTTTGGGGAGCTATGGCAGGTTTCAGAGCTAGGGAGTGCCCTGGTGCCAGGCCATTCCAGGATACACCAGCTGCTCTTCTGCTGGTTCTCATCTCTCCAGTGACTGAGTGCCCGCCCTGTGGCCCTGGGTGGTGGCGCTGCCCTTCCACTGTCTTCAAGTACTGTGACTGTATCCCGAGGAGTCTCTGCCGGGACCGCGTGCAGCACTGCTCTGACTGGTCTGATGAGTACTCCTGTCCTGGACCCTGAGTCACCACCCAGGCCAGCATGGAAGGCTGGCTGGAATGGCACTGGTGCCCTTCACACAAACATCACATCCTAGAGGGCAAGGGCAGGAAGGAGCCTTCAGAATCATCTCGTGGCATCCAGGAGATGATTAGGAATAGGAATCACCTCTCCTGTTTTCAAGTTGTTCGACCTCTGCTTGAATGCCTCCAGCAACTGGGAGCTCACTACCATCTTAGCTTCTGACAAAGATGGGGGCACCCTGTTCCCAGGGTTTTAGGCCTGCCTTGGAGGCAACGCAGGAATTCTGCTGCTCTGCTGCAAAACAGGCTCTCAGGTTCTAATCTTGCCACCCCTGGGGGAGAAAAGGAATCTGGGGCTTAAATACCAAGCCCCAGGGGGTTAGCTCTTATGATTGGCACCCACGTGAAGCATATGCCACTTCCTGACCCTTGGCGACCCCAGGCAGATATGGCTGGGCTTGGATGCAACCTTAGCACTTTTCTCAGCTGAGTTATTCCAGCCGGCCCCACTGATGAATCACA
>NW_003852461.1:1146972-1147316 GCF_000181295.1 Otolemur garnettii | reverse complement strand
TGTGGAAGCCAGGGAATAGCAGCTCTCCAGGCATCTTTCTGCTACATAGGGAGAGAGTACTCCCCTCCCGGTGATTCACCCGCCCTTCCTGAGATGGATGGGCCTGACCTCAAGCTGTGGCCAGATGTGGGCTTCTTCCTGTCTCATCGGTCCTTCTGCAGGAGATGTGCCCTGGAGCCTGCCCAGCTTCCTGGTGGCCCACTGTGGAGACCCAGCCTCCTGGATCTACTCGGACCAAAAATGTGATGGGACCAACAACTGTGGGGACTGCTCAGATGAACTGAGCCCAGGTGAGGGTCTGGGCGCAGGCTGGGCTGGAGCAGGTGGCCAGAGGGAGAGGCTGA
>NW_003852461.1:1142343-1146201 GCF_000181295.1 Otolemur garnettii | reverse complement strand
GTGCTGGATCTGGGACTCAAATGTGGTCTATGACACCCAGCCCAGATTGTGCCTTGGCTGGGGCAGAATCTCTGTGGGGTATTTAAGAATGTAGCTTGAGGGTCAGAAAGTGTCCCATTCTGTTCTGAGAGACTTGGCATCTGTCCAAAGAGAGGATCCCCGCTGAGGAAGGCAGACACATCCCCATTGAAAATTAATAAAATCAGTTTCTAGATCAGTTTCTTGTCAGTTTTGAACCAGAAATGGGCATCCACGAGACTGGCGGGCCCTGGTCCATTCATCGCCTCATTAGTTCACTTGCTCATCAAACCGTCTCTGCAAACCTGCTTGGGACCGTGCTGTGAGCATGAGGCAGCCCCAGAGAGGAGCACTGGATCTCAGCACATGGGGACTGGGGGGCCTTATGGCGGCAGAGGCACCACGCCCCATGGGGTGGGGACAGCAGGAAGCACAGAGCTGAGGGCACCAAGGAGGAGCCTCTGGGAGCCAGGGTAGTCACATTTCTGGCCCTGACTGCTTGAGGACCAGCTCCCAGAACAGGTGTCCTGCCTGGGGATGGTCATTCCTCAGCCCTGTCACCTTCAGCGAGTTTCCAACTGCAGGACAGGCAGGAGCTGTGAGAGCCTTTGGTGTATCCTTAGTTCTGACACTGAACCAGAGGAGCCTTCCTTCCCAGAGGAGGAGGCATCTGGTCTGGAGGGATGGAGAATTTTTGAGGTAGGGTGGGGAAGGGGCATTCCAGGTGAGGGGCCATGTGAATGAAGGCATGGATGTGGGAGGCTGGGGCTCAGCCAGGAAACATCCAACAGCCAGAGAGGACGACATCAGGTCGGGGGAGGGAGCCAGGAGGAGAGGAGGGGAGGGAAAAGCAGGGTGATCATGGAGTGGCCGGTATGTCACACTGAATGCCAAAGGCAGTGGGGCATCACCATGGGGCATTAAGCAGGGAAACTGGATCCATTATGACCTTTAATTACAGCAGCCCAAGAAAGAGATGCCAAGGGCATGGACCAAGGGGTAGAGCAGAGGGGGCGGTTGAGGGCTGTTTACTGGTAGAACTCATGGACCGTAGGGCCCTTCTGGGGACTGGAAGGGTGGCAGGGCTGGTGGGGGGTGGTCCAGGATACCTAGGAGGGAGCACCTGACCTCCTGCCCTGGGCCTTGCTTTCTCCAACAGGATGCCAGTCTCAAGGGAAAGAGAGGGTTGAATTGGTCCCTGAGGACAAGAAAGGTTGAGAGGCTCATTTTAGCACTTAAATGCCAGCATACTCTAAATGGAGGACGCCCTGAGCATGGGCCAGGAGAATCATGGCAAAATCAGAGCATGAGCTCTCGTTTCCTCATACCGGGTCAGCCGTGGAGGTTCAGGCAGGTGGAAAGCAGCCATCTCCAGGCAGGGACTGCTGGTGCTGCAGGTGGGCCCCTTGGGAGAGAGGCAAGTGGTCTCAGCAGTCATCCAGTTTGGGGCCTCTTCTGTGGCCTGTGGCACTTCTCAGATAAACATCCAGAGGCATGGGCACCATACGTTACTAGGGTATATTATTTTACCCTCTCCTCTCCCTCAGCTAAAGCCATCCACATGCCCCTGGGGATTAAGACGCTGTCATGCTAGCACTCTGGGAGGCTGAGGTGGGAGGCCAGGAGTTTGAGACCAGCCAGAGCAAGAGTGAGACCTCGTCTTTACAAAAAATAAAAAAAATTAGCCAGGTGTGGTGGCACATGCCTATAGCCCTGGCTATTCAGGAGGCCGAGGCAGGAGGATCACTTGAGCCCAAGACTCTGAGGTTGATATGAGTTATGAGGACACCATGGCCCTCTACCCAGGGGTGACAGAGTGAGACTCTGTCTCAAAATAAAACAAAAAACCAAGATGCTTCATTTACAGAACAAGGAAACCAAGGCTAAGACAGAAATGTCCAAGTGCATTTGGCATACCAGTAGCAGGGCGAGGACTAAACGCCAGGAGTCTAAGCACACACAGCCAGCGTTTGCTGAGCGCTTACCTCAAAGTGGCCACAGTGGTAAGAGCTTCGCCTTTAATCCTCACGGCATGAGGTATGTGATGTTTTTAGGATACCTTGGAGAGGCGGGGCAGCTTGGCTGGGGGGACAGAGCCAGGTGTACCAACTCTGAGGTATGGGTACATGTCACTGTTTCATGCTGGCGTAGGAGGTCTGGGAAGGCTTCCTGGCAGGTGTGATGTCTGAGCAGCGCCGTGAAGGAAGATTGGGAGTAAACCAGGTGGGAAGCAGGGAAAGGCCATTCCAGGCCGAAGAGATGCTGGGAGCCAGACAGGAGGGGGCCTGGGCAGGGGGCAGTGCGGGGAGGGTGCTGGGCCCCCAGGGCATGTGATGTAGCCCCAGCTGCCTGGAGCAGGAGGACAAGCCTTGGATCCTGGGCTGCAGAGAGGGAACTTGATTCTGGAAGCTGCCGGTCTGGCAGAGGTTTGGGCAGGAGGAGCGCATCTGACTCCTCCTTCAGAGGAGGGGCTGCTCTGTATGTGAGGACCAGGTCACAGCGCCAGACTCTCCTGCAGGTCCCTGAGAGGAGGCAAGAGTGAACCCTGGGAAGCAAATGCCATGTGGGAGCAGCAAAGCTTCCCGCAGAAGAAAGGGGTGCTGGGCTCTGCGCTGGGGCTTTAGTGGGTGTTCAGTGAGCTCACGGTCCAGGCATCACTGCAAACCCTTACCAGTTGCGTTTCTGGTGTCCCATTTTCTGAGATCTCCCCCGCACTGCGGGGACCTGTTTTGGTTACTCACACTTTGCAGAGGCATAGAGAGATGATGTTGCCCACCCAACATCATACAGCTTTTAAGACCCAGGGAAGATCCAGATAGGCCCATCGTACCCCTTGTGTTGTCTCGCTCTTTCTCAGCCACATCTCTCTAGAGGGCAGAGCCAGAGCCCAGAGCAAAGGGCTACAGCCTGTGAACAGGAGGCGGCTGCAGAAGAACAGGTGTGTGTTTGTTTCCTGTTTGTTTGTTCTTCCCTTCGGAGAAGAGCAGGTGCCATCGCAATCCCCCAAACAGCACTCCCTAAGCTGGGTCCAGGCAGCCCCTCCCCGTCTTACGTCAGCAGAGCAGCCTGGAGCGAGGACTCAGGCAGCCAGAGTCAATATTTGTCATCTCTGTCTCCCTGGCCCCGGCCCCAGGATCAGTACTTTAAGAACAACTGGTTTTTTGCTGTGCAAACAGGCAGGGATAGACTAGTGGAATTTAAAGTGGCTTAGGCCGGGGCCCAGGGCTTGGGCTGGAAATCTGCTCTGGTTTAACTCTCTGCCATCACTGTTTGCCGGGGACTCTCCTTTCATCCTTAGACTCACAGAACCGCAGACGTTAGGGCAGGCAAGGCCCTCAGAGCCCACTCAGGCTTTTGACAAAAGAGGATATTGCTTCCCAGAGAGGAAAGGGACCAACTCAAAGTTGCGCTGCCTGGAGGTTCCCACTAGGATTCCGAGGGCCACCCAGCAGCAATTCCAGGTCAAAGTAGAAGGGATATTTATGAGTCTTTTAAAATATGTGTGTGTGTGTGTGTGTGTATGTGTGTGTGTGTTTATGTGGCTCAGTACCTGTAGCTCAGTGAGTAGGGCACCGGCCATATACATCAAAGCTGGTGGGTTCGAGCCCAGCCTGGGCCTGCTAAACAACAATGACAACTGCAGGCGGCGTCTGTGGCTCAGTGGGCAGGGCACTGACCCTATATACCGAGGGTGGGGGGTTCAAACCCGGCCCTGGCCAAACTGCAACAAAAAACTAGCTGGGTTTTGTGGCGGGTGCCTGTAGTTCCAGCTACTCTGGAGGCTGAGGCAAGAGAATTGCCTAGGCCCAGGAGTTGGAGGTTGCTGTGAGCTGTGTGACG
>NW_003852461.1:1135875-1140240 GCF_000181295.1 Otolemur garnettii | reverse complement strand
GCACTCTACCCAGGGGGAAAGCTTGAGGCTCTGCCTCAAAAAAAAAAAAAAAAAAAAAGAGGTAAAGATCTCTACAGGGAGGACTATGAAGGGAGAAGGAAACAGCAGGGGAATGAAAGAGATGGAAAAACATCTTGTGTTCATGAATCAGCAAAATCCAGATTGTTAAAATGGCTATACCACCTAAAGTGATCTATAGATTCTACATAATCCCCATCAAAATACCAAAACTATGTTTTCCAGATAGGAAAAATAATTCTGTCCTTTGTATGGAACCAGAAAATATTCCTTTTTTTAATGGTTTATTTTATTTTTGAGACAGAGCCTCAAGCTGTCACATTGGGTAGAGTGCTTTGGCATCAGAGTTCACGGCAATCTCCAACTCCTAGGCTCAAGTGATTCTCCTGCCTCCACCTCCCAAGTAGCTGGGAATACAGTTGTCCACCACAATGCCTGGCTATTTTTTGGTTGCAGCCATCATTGTTGTTTGGCAGGCCCCGGCTGGATTTGAACCCGCCAGCTCAGGTGTATGCGGCTGGCGCCTTAGCCGCTTGAGCCACAGGTGCCGAGACTAAAAAATACTCTATGTAGTCTTCCCTAAGTGGCCTGAGGTGATCTGTGAAAATGGTTCACTTTTCACTTGACCCAGAAAACTCCACAAAGTCATGCAAGTCAAGAGGCTCAAATCTTCGTGTTCACTTTAAGAACACACGTGAAACTGCCAGGCCATCAAGGGTATGCATATAAGAAAAGCCACCAAGTATCTGAAGGACCTTAAAGAAACAATGTGTACCATTCCTACGTTACAATGGTGGAGTTGGTAGGTGGGCCCAGGCCAAACAGTGGGGATGGAGACAGGGTCTGTGGCCCAAAAAGAGTGCTGAATTTTTGCTGCATTTGCTTAAAAATGCAGAGAGTAATGCTGAACTTAAGGGTTTAGATGTAGATTCTCTGGTCATTGAGCATATCCAAGTGAACAAAGCACCCAAGATGCATCCCGAACTAACAGAGCCCATGGTCTCATTAACCCATACATGAGCTCCCCCTGCCACATTGAGATGATTCTTACTGAAAAGGAACAGATTGTTCCCAAACCAGAAGAAGTAACACAGAAGAAAAAGATATCCCAGAGGAAACTGAAGAAACAAAAGCTTCTGGCACGGGAATAAATGCAACATAAAATAGATGCAAATAACAGTAAAAAAAAAAATATTCTATGTAGCCAAAGCAACCTTAAGTAACAAGAACAAATTGGGAGGCATCAGTTTACCAGACTTCAATCTATACTATAAGGCTATAGTAACTAAAACAGCATGGTACTTGCACAAGAACAGAGACAGAAACCAATGGATCAGAACAGAGAACTAGGGTGGCACCTGTAGCTCAGTGGGTAGGGCACCAGCCACATACACTGAGGCTAGCGGGTTTGAACTTGGCCTGGGCCAGCTAAAACAACAATGACAGCTGCAACAACAACACAAATAGCTGGGCGTTGTGGCGGGCACCTGTAGTCTCAGCTACTTGGGAGGCTGAGGCAAGAGAATCACTTGAGCCCAAGAGTTTGAGGTTGCTGTGAGCTGTGATGTCACAGCGCTCTATGAGGGTGACATAGTGAGACTCTGTCACACACAAAAAAAGAACAGAGAACTAAAATCCAAACCCTCCTCATATTTCCATTTGATATTTGACAAAGCAGACAAGAAGTATTCACTGGGGGAAAGAATTCCTGTTCAATAAATGGTGCTGGGAAAACTGGATAGTTCACATGCCAAAGACTGAAACAGGATCCGCACTTCTCCACTCACAATGGATAACAGACCTAAACCTAAAGCATGAAACTATAGGAATTATAGAAGAAAAAATTGGAAAAACTCTTACAGATATTGGCCTAGGCAAAGAATTTATTAAGAAGACCCAGGCCAGATGCGGTGGCTCAAACCTGTAATCCTGGCACTCTTTGAGGCTGAGGTGGGTGGATTGCCTGAGCTCAGGAGTTCGAGACCAGCCTGAACAAGAGCAGAACCCCATCTCCAAAGATAGCCAGGCATTGTGGCTGGGGCCTGTAGTACCAACTACTCAGGACGCTGAGGCAAGAGGATCACTTGAGCCCAAGAGTTTGAAGTTGCTGTGAGCTATGACATCACAGCGCTCTACCCAGGGTGACAAAGTGAGACTCAGTCTCAAAAATAGACAGACAGATAGATAGATAGATAGATAGATAGATAGAGGATCTAGGGAGGGAGAGGTTGTCCTGGGTCATCCAGATGGGCCCCGTGTGACCACAAGAGTCTTTATTAGAGGGAGGCAGGGGCACCAGTGTTCATAGCAGGGGAGGGGACAATGGCAGAAAGAAGTTGGAGTGACACGCTCAAAGGGCCAAGAGCAGTGGCCTCCAGATCCTAAAAAAGGCAAGGAAATGGATCCTCTCCTGAAGCCTGGAGGCAGAGAGAAGTATCCAGGCAGTGGAAAATCCAGGGAGTATTTCAGAAGGAATAAGTGATTAGCTATCCCGAGCACAAAAGTGCTTGGGAGGCCAGCTCTGTGGCTCATCCTAACACTCTGGGAGGCCGAGGTGGATAGACTGCTTGAGCTCAGGAATTCAAGACCAGCCCATTTCTAAAAATAGCCAGCCATTGTGGCAGGCACCTGTTAGTGCCAGCTACTCAGGAGGCTGAGGCAAAAGGATCACTTGAGCCCAAAACACTGAGGTGACTGTGAGCTATGACACCGCAGCACTTTACCGAGGGTGACAAAGTGAGACTGTGTCTCAAAAACAAACAAACAAAAAAACTCCAAATGCAATCACAGTAACAATAAAAAATTTAAATTAAATAAATGGGAATTGATCAAATTAAAAGCTTCTGCATGTTCAAACATTCAAGGAAACAATCATTAGAGCCTGATAGCCAACCTGCAGAATGGGAGAAAATATTTGCATGTTGTACATCTGATAAAGGACCGATAACCAGAACCTACAAAGAACTCAAGCAACCAACAAGAAACAAACAAACAAACAAAAATCCAACCCCACTAGAAGGTGGGCAAAAGACATGAGCAGGAACTTTTCAAAAGAAGATAGACTAATGGCCAGCAAACATATGAGCCCAGCTCACAGCAACCTCAAACTCCTGGACTCAAGCAATCCCCCTGCCTCAGCCTCTTGAGTAGTTGAGACTACAGGCGCCCGTCACGATCCCTGGTTAATTTTTCTACTTTTAGTGGAGACAGGGTCTCACTTGGCTCCGGCTGGTCTCTAACTCCTGATCTCCAGCTATCCTCCCACTTCGGCCTTCCACACTGTTAGGATTAAAAATCCTTCTTGATAAAGTTTATCTACAAAAATCCTACAGCCAACATCATTTTTTTTTTTTTTTTTTTTTTGCGGTTTTTGGCCGGGGCTGGGTTTGAACCTGCCACCTCTGGCATATGGGGCCGGCGCCCTACTCCTTTGAGCCACAGGTGCCACCATTCTATTTTTTTCTTTTTTTTAGCAGACAGAGTCTCACTTTGTCACCCTTGGAAGAGAGCTATGGCCTCACAGCTCACAGCAACCTCCAGCTCTTGGGCTTAGGCAATTGTCTTGCCTTAGCCTCCCGAGTAGCTGGGTCTACAGGCACCCTCCACAATGCCCGGCTATTTTTGTTGTTGTTGCAGTTTGGCTGGTGCCAGGTTTGAACCCACCACCTTCGGTATATGAGGCCAGCACCCTACTCACTGAACCATAGGTGCCACCCAACATCATTCTTAATAGGAAAAGACTAAGTGATTTTTCCTCAAGAACAGGAGCAAGCGAGGCCAAGGTGGGAGGATCACTTGAGGCCAGGAGTTTGAGACGAATCTGTGTTCTGCTGCTGTGGAATTCTATAAATCTGTCAAGGTACTAGATAGTGCCGTGGAGTCTTCTGTATCCTTGCTGGTTTTCTGTCTCCTCGCTCTAATAATTATTGAGGGGGGTACTGAAATCTCCAGCTGGAAGTAGGGATTTGTCTATTTTTCCTTGCAGGTTTATCAGTTTTTCCTTTATGGATTTTGAAGCTGTTAGTAAGTGCATACTCATTCAGGATTTTTACATTGTCTTGATTAATTGACCGATTTATTGTTATGCATTTATCTTCTTTATCTTTGGCACAGTAGCCTCTCCTTCTCCACAGGAGATGTCCCAAGATCCCCAGTAGATGCCTGAAACCACAGATCGCAATGAATCCTACATATGCTATCTTGGTTTTATACATACACACATACCTATGATCAAATTTAATTTATAAATTAGGTGCAGTAAAAGAATAACAACTAAAAATAAAATAGGAGCTGGGCATGGTGGCTGAGGCAAGAGGATCACTTGAGCCCAAAACACTGAGGTGACTG
>NW_003852461.1:1128953-1135693 GCF_000181295.1 Otolemur garnettii | reverse complement strand
TGAGGGCAACATAGTGAGACTCTGTCTCAAAAACAAAACAAAACAAAAATAAACTCATCCTTCTTTTTGTCATGATGTGAGATGATAAAGTGCCTATGTGATGATCTGAAGTGAGGTGATTAACGTAGGCTTTGGGAAGTAACTGGAAAATTCCAGAAATAAATAATTCATAAGTTTTAAATTGTTCCCATTCTGACCAGTGTGATGAAATCTTGTGCTGTCCTGTTCTGTCCTGCCTGGATTGCTGTTAGTTACTGAGCGGCTGTCTCAGTTATCAGATTGACTGTGATTGTGTTGCAATGCTTATATTCAAGGAACCCTTATTTTACTCACTAAGGGTCCCCAACCCACAGGGTAATGAAGTCATATTCTCAGACCACCGTTGACCATAGGTAACTGAAACCTTGGAAAGTGAAACTACAAATAAAGAGGAAATACTATAGTGTACTTTGTTTTGAAATTTATTTGTCTGATATCAATTTAGCTACACCAGGTTTCTTCTGATTAGTGTCAGCATAGTATATGAGGCCTGACAATTAAGTTCACGAACTCATCCCTAGAAAAAGTGCTCCATCCCTCATTGCCGAATATCACTATGGTCACCTTTGAAGTCCTTTCCTTGGGAAGCTGTGCCTCGATGCCAGCACTGAGTCCACCCCTCAAAGCAATTTTGGAACTCTGTTTCTGGAATGGCCATCAGAGCTATTGTTGTATTGGCTACGATGTCCTGAATATCATCAAAATGTCTCCCTTTCCATATTTCCTTTATCTTTGGGTGAAGAAGAAAGCCATTGGAGGTCAGATCAGGTGAGCAGGGAGGGTATTCCAATGCAGTCATTTGTTGACTGGCTAAAAGCTGCCTCACAGACAGTGCTGTGTGAGCTGGTGCATTGTTGTGATGCAAGAGCCATGAGTTGTTAGCAAAAAGTTCAGGTGGGGTTTTTTTGTTTTTGTTTTTGTTTTAAGCTGGAGCTGGGTTTGAACCCACCACCTCTGGCATATGGGGCCGGCACCCTACTCCTCTGAGCTACAGGCGCTGCCCAGTTCAGGTGGGTTTTGTCTAACTTTTTCATGCATGTTTTTTAGCACTTCCAAATAGTAAACTCTTTATCAATATTTACTTAGTCGGCTATGCTTTTTTGGGTTTCTAAATACATTCTATTATGAACATTTGTGTTCACATTTTTGTGTAGATCTACATTTTAATTTCTCTAGGCGTGAGACTGCTGGGTCATGTAGTAAATATGTTTATCCTTCTGAGACGTACTATTTTCCACCATGTCTAAATACTGCTTTACAAAATTTTACAATGATGTGGCCAACACGTAGAGAATATTTTGTGAATATTTTTTTCTTTTCTTTGAGACAGTTTCAAGCTGTTGCTCTGCGTAGAGTGCTGTGGCATCACAGCTCACAGCAACCTCAAACTCTTGGGCTTAAGCGATTCTCTTGCCTCAGCCTCCCAAGTAGCTGGGACTACAGGCACCCGCCACAAAGCCCAGCGATATAATTTTTGTTGCTGTTGTTGTTGTTGCAGTTGTCATTGTTTTAGCTGGCCCAGGCCAGGTTTGAACCCACCAGCTTCAGTGTATGTGGCCGGAGCCCTACCCACTGAGCTACAAGCATCACCCTATTTTGTAAATATTTTGTAAAATTTTATAATGAATATTTTGTAAACAAAGATACATTTAGCTAAAATGTTCCATTTTCCCTATGTATGGTGACTCTAGGGTCTGCTTTTGGGACACCTTGTACTATTAGGTAAGGGTCTACCTTTATTCTTTTGTATATGGATATCCAGCTGTCTGGGACCATTTATTGAAAAGACTACTCTTTTTACAGTTTTCTTGGAACCCTTGTCAAAAATCAGTTGATTGTAGGGCAGTGCCTATGGCTCAGTGGATAGGATGCCGGCCCCAAATAATGAGGGTGGCAGGTTTGAACCCAGCCCCGGCCAAACTGCAACAAAAAAATAGCCAGGCATTGTGGCAGGCATCTGTAGTCCCAGCTACTTTAGAGGCTGAGGCAAGAGAATCACCTAAGCCCAGGAGTTGGAGGCTGCTGTGAGCTGTGACACCACAGCACTCTACCAAGGGTGATAAAATGAGACTCTGTCTCTACCAAAAAAAAAAAAAAATCAATTGATTGTAAATTGAGGGTGTATTTCTAGACCATACCACAACATTTTTTATTGCATGCTAGGCATTTTAATTTTTAATTTGTGAGGTGCTAGATATTTTTGATTTCCTATAAATATTTGTGAGCTTTGTTCTGCGACTGTCGTCAGGTTGCTTGGAACAGTTTGGTCCTTCGAGGTCTTGCTTTTAAGATTTATTGGGTGGGAGCAGAGCTCTGTTTAGGCTAATTATTACCTAGGATGAATTATTCTCCACTACTGAGGCAAGGCTCTTCTGAATGCCATACTCAATACCCCATGGATAATGAGGTTTTCCAGTCTGACTGGTACAAACAGGAACTATTCTGAGCCCTCTGTGGCCGTGCACATCAGGCTCCTGTAATTCTTTGCAGCGATTCTTTCCCTGGCCCAGGGATTTCATCCCATGCATGTGCTGCTCAGCACCCGTTAAGTATTCTCTTCCAAAAGGGTCACCGGGTACACCTCTGGGATTCTCTCTGTGCAACTTTCTCCTCTCCAGTGTTTTTTCCAGTGAACTCTACCTACCTTGCTTTCCCCAAACTCTAAGCTTCATCCTCTCGGGTCAGGGATTCTGCTGGGCTCTGCCCATGCTCTTCCCAGGCAGTAAGCTGGAGTAAGTATAGGGCTCACCTCACTTGTTTGGGGACCACCGATCTGTGTTACCAATAGTGTTTAGAAATGGTTGCCTCAGGCCCTCCCCCAACACTGCAGTGGCTCACGCCTACAATCCTAGCACTCTGGGAGACCGAGGCAGGAGGATCTCCTGAGCTCAGACCCCATCTCTACTAAAAATAGAAAAACTAGCTGGGTATAGTGGAGGGTGCCTGTAGTCCTACCTACTTGGGAAGCTGAGGCAAGAGGATCACTTGAGCCCAAGGGTTTGAGGTTGCTGTGAGCTGTGATGATGCCATGGCACTCTACCCAGGGCAACAGAGTGAGACCTCACAACCAACCAAACAAAACAAAACACACAAAAAACTGTTGCTTCTACATTCTGCCCAGGGTTTTGACAGGCAGCACGGCAAACCTGGCCTCCATTATTTCATCATGACTGATTTCTGAGTTCTTTGAACAAACAGAAGGAGATGCATTTGTCTTTGTTCAGGCTGCTAGAACAGAATATCACAGACTCAGTGGCTTAATTGATAGAATATTTTTCTCACAGTTCTGGAGACTGGGATTCTGAGATCGGGCTGCCAGCATGGTCAGGTTCTTGATGAAGGCCCCCTTCCTGGTTACATGGCCTTTCATTGGAGCAGAGAAGGAGAGGGAGAGGGAACCACCTGTTTCACCCTAACTATCTCCCGAAGGTCCAACTTCCAAATACCATTACACTGGGGATTAGGATTTCAAACATTTAGTCCCTAGCTGCTTTCTTCAGAGTTATCCAGCCACCATTTGGTCCTGGTGGTCCGCACTTGGCAGATTTATTCTCCCTCAGCCGTTGAGAATACAGGCCCATTATTTCTTTTTACAGTCTGGGAGACTGAGGCAGTGACTCCTATTCACCCCCGTAGGAGTGATAGGAATGAATGCAATGAAGGCCTGCAAAATCCTCCACTTTCCTGCTCAGCACCAGGGGAAAATACCTGGGCCTGAGAGTCAGTCTGGATTTTACACCTGCTCCCAGCCTTTCCCGGCACCCACCCCACTCTGCTGAGCCTATCTGCAGAGCACGTTGGAATTTACAGTGCACTTTATTTGGAGGAATGTTGTTATCCTCATTCCATCATCTTTACCCAGTTAATCAGAGAGGAGTCCTGGAACCTGCCACCCAGGTGTAGTGTAGCGCTTATTTAAAATGCAGGCTCCTGGGCCCAACCAGCTCTCCAGAGTCAAAATGGGGGTGAGGGGGAGGTTTTCTTTTTTTTTTAAATAGGCTCTTCAAGTGGCCTTTGGGAACTTCTGAGAACCACTGATCCAAACCCTAGTCAATGATTTCCAAACAAGTAAAAAGCTACAGGACTAGGCCAGGGCGGTGGCTCATGCCTATAATCCTAGGCAGGTGGATTGTGCTCAGGAATTTGAGACCAGCCTGAGCAAGAGCAAGACTCCGCCTCTAAAAAAAAAAAAAATCCATCTGGGTGTTGTGGCCGGTGCCTGTAGTCTCAGCTACTCAGGAGGCTGAGGCAAGAGTTTGTGGTTGCTGTGAGTTAGGACATCACAACACTCTATCCAGGGTGACACAGGGATACTCTGTCTCAAAAAAAAAAAAGCTCCGATACTTGCTAGATATGCTGGGGTTTTTTTGCCCCTAGACATGGAGTCTGTTACCCAGGGTAGGGTGCAGTAGTACAATCATAACTCACTGTAGCTTTGAACTCCTGGACTCAAGAGATCTTCCTGCCTCTACCTCCCAAGTAACTAGGACTACAGGTGTGTGCCACCACACCCAGCTAATTTAAAAAAAATTTTTTTTGTAAAGAAGGGTTCTCTCAAGGGTTCTCTCCTAACCTCAAGCAATCCACCCACCTCAGCCTCCCAAAGTGTTGGAATTACAGGTGTGAACCACCACTCCTGGCCCAGGTGTATTATTTTATTGGTGAATGGGCACTATACCTTTCTACCCCTAACCTCAGGAGTTAATGCGAATGTCATAATTTAAAAGGAAATGAATGCTGGGCACACCTGTAACCCCAGCACTCTGGGACGCTGAGGTGGGTAGGTTTGAGTTCAGGAGTTTGAGACCATCCTTAGCAACAGTGAGACCTCATCTCTAAAAATAGCCAGGTGTTGTGGCAGGTACCTGTAATCCCAGCTGCTCAGGAGGCTGAGGCAAGAGGATCACTTGAGCCCAAGAGTTTGAGGTTGCTGTGAACTATGATGCCATGGCACTCTACTGAGGACAACAAAGTGAGACTCTTGTCTCCAAAAAAAGAGAAAAGAAAGAAATGAATAAAAATAGTCTTTTTGATCATTTCACAAAAGGCTTTGAGATGACCAGGGAAACTTGATAAGCATTATAGATTCCCACACCTGGAAGGGGCCTTAAAGGTCGTAGAATCCAACCCCAACCTGAGGTTTGGATTGTCTATGTGCCAACCCTGCCAAATAACCACCAGCCTCTGTTTGTACACTTCTGAAGACTAGGAACTTGCTACCCCTCCCGATAGCCATGACTTTAGAATATGCCTTCTGCTGAGGATTTCACTCTGTCTCTTTCTACTTAGTCCTGGATCCAAAACACATGTCTGTCCTCTCTGCCCCAGGAAAGCCCTTCTGAAAACATTGCCCATCTGCCCTGAGGCCTCTCAAGCTGCAGAGGCGCAAAGCCTTTGGCTGTTCCTCCTGGGATCCAGGATTCCAGGCTCCAGAACAAGCCTGCCTGCAGAGCTACACTTGGCTTCCTCTCGTTCTGCTTGAACGACTGTGGAGCTGGACAGCCACCACACTGCTACAGCTTGGAGCCCTGGCGGCCAGGACTGCTTTAATTCTGCTGGCTCGTTCTTTGCACCTGTGAACAAGTGTCATGTCACCGTCTCTCCAATATTAAAATAGCTTCCTTCTCGGTCAGCTCCTCCTGGGCCTGGCTCCTCAGCCCCCGTCAGACTGCTGCATCTGTCTACCTTCTCTGCCCTCTGCACAGCAGGAGGTAGAGCCAAGTGCTCCCTCCATCTCAAACCCCCCCTTCTCTGGGTTTCCATCAGGGTGTCCTGATTTTCTCTCTCTCTCTCTCTCTTTTTTGAGACCAAGTCTCTCTGTCACCCTGGGTAGAGTGCTGTTGCGTCATAGCTCACAGCAACCTTAAGTTCTTGGGCTTAAGTGATCCTCTTGCCTCACCCTCCCAGAGTATTAGGATTACAGGCCTGAGTCACCATGCCTGGCCTCTGATTTTTCTCTTTGGCCATTTCTTTTTTTTTTCTTTTCTGAGCCAGAGTCCCACTCTGTTGCCCTGGATAGAGTGCTACAGCGTCATTATAGCTCATAGCAACCTCAAACTCTTGGCTCAAGCAATCCGCCTGCTTCAGCTTCCCAGAGGGCTAGGATTATAGGCACGAGCCACTAAGCTGGCCTCCCAAGCACTTTTGTGACTGAGATAGCTAATCGCTTCTTCTTTCTTTAATACTCGCTGGATTTCCCACTGCCTGGGTACTTTTCTCTGCCTCCAGGTCAGGACAGGGTCCATTTCCTTGCCTTCTTTTAGGATCTAGAGGCCACTGCTCTTAGCCCCTTGACCATGTCACTCCAACTTCTTGCTTCCATTGTCACCTCCCCAGTCAACTCTGAACACCCTGACTTCCTCTCATAAGGACCCTTGTGACCACACTGGGCCCATCTGGATAACCCAGGACAATCTCTCCTTCCCAAGATCTTTCTTTTCTTTTTTCTTTTCCTTTTCTTTTCTCTCTCTCTCTCGATAACCCAGGATAATCTCTCCTTCCCAAGATCTTTCTTTTCGTTTTTCTTTTCCTTTTCTTTTCTCTCTCTCTCTTGATAACCCAGGATAATCTCTCCTTCCCAAGATCTTTCTTTTCTTTTTTCTTTTCCTTTCCTTTTCTCTCTCTCTCTCTCTTTCTCTCCCTCTCTTCCTCCCCTTCCTGCCCTTCTTTTCTTTCCTTTTTCTTTTTCTTTTTTTTTTTTT
>NW_003852461.1:1125547-1128915 GCF_000181295.1 Otolemur garnettii | reverse complement strand
GCATCACAGCTCACAGCAACCTCCAACTCCTGGGCTCAAGCGAGTCTCCTGCCTCCGCCTCCCAAGTAGCTGGACTACAGGCACCCGCCACAACGCCCGGCTATTTTTTGGTTGCAGCCGTCATTGTTGTTTGGCAGGTCTGGGCTGGGGATTCGAACGCGCCACCTTAGGTATACGTGGCTGGCGCCTTAGCCGGTTGAGCTATAGGCGCTGAGCCTGCCCTTCTTTTCTTTTCCTTCCTTTCTTTCTTTTCCTCCCTCCCTCCTATCACACCTCTCTCTCTTTCTCTCTCTCTCTCTCTTCCTCTTCCTATCCCTCCTCCCTCCCTTCCTTCCCTTTGGACAGAGTCTTACTTTATCACCCTTGCCCTGGGTAGAGTGCGGTGGCCTCATAGCTCACAGCAACCTCAAACCTGGGCTCAGGTAATCCTCTTGCCTCAACCTCCTGAGTAGCTGGAACTACAGGCCCTTGCCACATGCCTGGCTATTTTTGGAGACAAGGTCTTGCTCTTGCTCAGGCTGGTCTCAAACTCCTAAACTCAGGCAATCTACCACCTGTGTGCTAGAATTATAGGCATGAGCCACTGCACCCAGACACCAAGATCCTTAATTTAATCATGACCACAAAGTCCCATTATGTTACTGTGTGACATATTCATAGGTTCTGAGGACTATGACCTGGACATCTTGCGGGGCCATTATTCGGCTAACCACAGTGGGTAATGGGTATATGGGGATTTGTTCTATTCTGAATTTTTTTGAATAAAAATTATGAAAGGAGGGCCAGGTGCAGTGGTTCACGCCTGTAATCCCCGCACTTGGGAGGCCGAGGTAGGTGGATTGCCTGAGCTCACAGTTTGGAGACCAGCCTGAACCAGAGTAAGACTTTGTCTCTAAAAACAGCCAGGCATTGTGGCAGGCACCTGTAGTCCCAGCTACTTGGGAAGCTGAAGCAAGAAAATCACTTAAGCTTAGGAGTTTGAGGTCGCTGTGAGCTATGATACCACAGCACTCTACCAAAGGTGACAAAGTGATATTCTCTAAAAAAAAAAAAATTATGAAAGAAAACCTGCTATTAACCCCAAGACTCTAGGTGTGCCAGACTTAGAAAATTTTGCTCCCTTATCCAGTAAAACTTCTTGAAATTTTTCTGTAGTTCTGTGTCTCCACTTCCACACCTCCCACTCTCTTTAATTTGTTCTAATTGGGCTTTGAACATTCCTCTCTCCCACGAACCCAACCAAAGGCACCAACTCCAACAGTTAATTACCTGTTCTCATCCAACTGGACCTCTCAGAGGCACTTGACACAACTCGCCATGCACTCTTTTTTTTTTTTTTTGGAGACAGAGTCTCTGTTGCCCTGAGTAGAGTGCCATGGCCTCATCATAGCTCACTGTAGCCTCAGACTCCTGAGCTCAAGTGATCCGCCCACCCTGGCCTCCCAGACTGCTAGCATTACAGGTATGAGCCACCATGCCTGGCCCAACATGCACTTCTTAATGAAACCTTTTCATTTCTAAGTTTATATTAAATATTCTCTTGATTTTATCTCCATGCTCAACACCTGCTCCTCTCTGCATGATTCTACATGTGGGAGGGCCACAGGCCCAATCTCGGTCCCTCTACTTTCCTCCTTTCTGTCCCTTGAATGTGCCAAGCCATTTCCCGTCCTTCACACTGCTCTTCCCTTCCAAGAGACCCTCTTCCTCCCGATGTCTGTACGATTAGCTCCTTTTTATCACACTTCTCAGCTCAAGCTTCCTCAGTGAAGCCTTCTGTAACCCCATAAATTAATTAAAAACCTAAATTAACTTTCCCCTTCTTCCAATACCTCGTCACCCTATTCCATTTTCTGCGTCTCATCACTCTGTGAACTTAACTTGCTGATTTACTGTTGTTACTTTGGTTTTTTTTGAGACAGTCTCACTAGGTCACCCTCAGTAGAGTACTATGGCATCACAGCTCACAGCAACCTCAAACTCTTGGGCTTAAGTGATTCTCTTGCCCCAGCCTCCTGAGTAGCTGGGACTACAGGCGCCCTCCACAATGCCCAGTCATTTTTTGGTTGGAGTTGTCATTGTTGTTTAGCAGGCCCAGGCCAGGCTCGAACCCACCAGCCTCAGTGTATGTGGCGGGCGCCCTACTCACTGAGCTACGGGCGCCAAGCCCTACTGTTCTTACTTTTTGTCCATCTCATCCTCTTAGAATGTAAGCTCCATAAAGGTAAATACCATTTTTTTGGCTTGTCCATTGCTGAATCCCCAGCCTCTGGTGTGTGTTAAATGTTCTAGATACCTTTTCCAATAAATAAATTATGGCTCATGTTTTTTTTTAATGACTACATGGAAAGAGAAATTGGCCTAATGTCAGATTCTTATGTAATGCTAACAAACTGAAAGATTCTGATTCAGTAAATACGGGTGAGGTCCAAGATTTTGCATTTTAACAAATTCTCCAGAAGATTCCGGGGCTCTGTGGAAGACTCCATAGAGCACACTTTTGAGAAGCACTGAGTCTTTGCAAGCATTATGTAGGCAGGCAGCATGGATTTAAAGAGGGATTAGCAGAATTGAGTGACTTGTTCAAAGTTCATAATGAGTCAGCAAGTGAATTCTAAGAAACAAGAAATTCTAATTTTAAAAAATAGCTTATTCTCACATGTAGATTAAACACACACAAAATTTACCCTGTGTATATTATGCTGATCATAAATTCTTAATCTTTGTCTCAATCATTAAAGCCCAGACTTTCCTAACTCCCTTTGAAAGATCAGAATGAGTTGCTCAGATCAAAACAAGAAATATTTGTTGAAAAGAATCTCCAGCAGAGAAAAATGAGATCCTTGAAAGAAAGGATTACCAAAAATGAAATCTTAGCTTTAAATGCACACTGTGTTTATAAAAGAGAAGTACTCAGAAGTGGCTCTGAATGGGTAAATGTGGCAGGAAGATTTGCCTTCCAAACTGATCAGAACGGGTAGATATTTGAGGAGTCATTCTAGATGCCATGTTCTGACACAGCATCGCACCCTAACAACAGTGGAGTGCTGGTGGCGTGTGTGTGTTGGGGGTGATCAAATTAGACTCGGGATTGAATAACAGTATATGCCAAGTTTAATAAGTACAGGTGGCTGTTGATTTGCACTTGGAATTTGAGAAGGTGTGCTACTGTCCATTCAAATGACATGTTAAAACTCTCTTTCTTGGGCTTGGCGCCTATAGCTCAACGGCTAAGGCGCTAGCCACGTACACCTAAGGTGGCGGGTTCGAATCCCCAGCCCGGATCCGCCAAACAACAATGACGGCTGCAACCAAAAAAATAGCCGGGCGTTGTGACGGGCGCCTGTGGTCCCAGCTACTTGGGAGGT
>NW_003852461.1:1124214-1125184 GCF_000181295.1 Otolemur garnettii | reverse complement strand
AAAAAAAAAAGAAAAGAAAACAATCTGCCCTGTATTTGCTTTTTTCATTTTATAAATTCCAGAAATTGGAGCTTTTGATATGATCCTGGCTAATGGAACCCTTTACAAAGGTAGCTTAGCTCTAAATAACAAATAAACACATGTCATAGCTGAGATCTACATATCTAAGACCCACCTAGATTACAGTCTTGGTTAAATTCCAGGATACTTCTAAATATCAAACCAATGTTCTCAATTTCTTAAGGCATTTTCTCTCTCACTTGTAAGTCTTGGTTTCAGCTCACTTTTTTTTTTTTTTTTGAGACAGAGCCTCAAGCTGTCCCCCTGGGAAGAGTGCTGTGACATCGCAGCTCACAGCAACCTCCAACTCCTGGACTCAAGCGACTCTCACTCTGTCACCCTGTCTAGAGTGTAGTGGTATTATCAAAGTTCACAGCAACCTCAAACTCCCGAGTTCAAGTGATCCTCCTGCCTCAGCCTCCCAAGTAGCTGGGGTTAGAGGGGTACGTCACAACACCCAGCTGATTTTTTTCTATTTTTTGTAGAGATGGGGTCTCACTCTAGCTCAGGCTGGTTTCACACTTTAGGTCTCAAGCAAATTTTCTGTTTTGGCCTCCCAAAGTGCTAGGATTACAGGGGTGAGCCACCAATTTAACTTTTGCAAAGAAAAACAATCTGGGCTCGGCGCCTGTGGATCAAGTGGCTAAGGTGCCAGTCATGTACACCTAGGGTGGGGGGTTTGAATCCAGCCCAGGCCCACCAAACAACAATGACAGCTGCAACCAAAAAATAGCCAGGTGTTGTGGTGGGCGCCTGTGATCCCAGCTACGTGGGAGGCTGAGGCAGGAGACTTGTTTGAGCGCAGGAGTTGGAGGTTGCTGTGAGCTGTGATGCCAAAGCACTCTACCCAGGCGGACAGCTTGAGGCTCTGTCTCAAAAAAAAAAAGAAAAGAAAACAATCTGCCCTGTA
>NW_003852461.1:1110255-1123389 GCF_000181295.1 Otolemur garnettii | reverse complement strand
TTTTTGGTTGCAGCCATCATTGTTGTTTGGCGGGCCTGGGCTGGATTCGAACCTGCCACCTTAGGTGTATGTGGCTGGTGCCTTAGCCACTTGAGCCATAGGCACTGAGCCTGGAGTCTGCATTTTAACAAGATCCCCAGATGATATGCATGCATGGCAAATGGCTTGAGAAGCACTGGTCTAAGGCAGAGGTCAACAAACTGTGGTCAGTTAGCCACCTGTTTTTGTAAATAAAACTTTCTTTGGAAACGGCCACACTCATTCATGTCTCATGCATGGCTGCTTTTGTGCTACAAGGGCAGAGCTGAAGAGGTGCCACAGAAACCTTCTGGCCTACAAAGCCTAAAATATTTATATCCAGCCCTTTATAAAAAGGTTTGTCTAGAAAGAGACTCTGCCTCTTTTTCAGGCAAATCACTGGTCTCAGTTAGTTGTACAACTATTGTGGAGATGCCAGTGGTTTACTCAATGGACTTAATAGTTGGGATCTTAATAAATGGTAACAATCCTTTAAAAAGGCAATGTAGGCTGGTGCCTGTAGCTCAAGCAGCTAAGGCGCCAGCCACATACACCAAGGCTGGCGGGTTGGAATCCAGCCCAGACCAGCCAAACAACAATGACAACTATAACCAAAAAATAGCTGGGCGGTGTGGTGGGCACCTGTGGTCCCAGCTACTTGGGAAGCTGAGGCAAGAGAATTGCTTAAGCCCAGGAATTGGAAGTTGCTGTGAGCTGTGATGCTACTGCATTCTACCCAGGGCAACAGCTTGAGACTCTGTCTCAAAATAAATAAATAAATAAAAAGGCAATGGAACATCTCTCTTTGGAGAAGGATGGAAAGGTGTATAAATTCTGGCTCTGCCACTTATAGTCTCTGTGAACAAATCACTTAACTTCAGGCTAAGTGGTTTTTTCTGTAACTCTGGTAACTATCTCCCATCTCCCTGCTCCCAAGTAGCAGGCCATCAATCAACGGTAACTTGTTCATAGGTATTTTCAGTTGGCCGGGCCAAACTGTAGTACAGGCGAACCGCCTTCCATGGTGCTTTGCTTTTTTGCACCTTGTAGACTGTGCGTTTCTTACAAATTGAAGGTTTGGGGCAACCCTGTGGCCAGCGTGTCTATCTGTGCCATTTTCCCCAATGGACTGTGTATCTGGTGTCTCTGGCTTACATTTGGTAATCCTTATACTATTCTGAACTTTTTCATTATTATCCTAGCTATGATGGTGATCTGTGATTACTGACCTTTTATGTTACTATTGCTATTGTTTGGGGACACCAAGAAACTTGTCCACAAGAGAACTAAATTGATAAATGGTGTACATGTTCTCACTGCTCCACCCGCTGGCCATTCTCCCATCTCTCTCCCTTTCCTGGGCTCCCCTTATTCCTTCAGATACAACAATATTGAAATTAGGCCGATTAATAACCTTACGATGAGGGCGGCACCTGTGGCTCAGTCAGTAGGGCACTGGCCTCATATACTAAGGGTGGTGGGTTCGAACCCAGCCCCAACCAAACTGAAAAAAAAAAAATAGCCAGGCACTGTGGTGGGCGCCTATAGTCCCAGCTACTCAGGAGGCTGAGGCAAGAGAATCGCCTAAGCCCAGGAGGTGGAGGTTGTCTACCGAAGGTGACAAAGTGAGACTCTGCTCAAAAAAATGAAATAACCTTACATGGTGATCACTCAAGTTAAAGGAAGAGTCATATGTCTCTCCTTTTAAATCAAAAGCTGGAAATGATTAAGCTTAGTGAGGAAAGCTCAGACAGGCTAAAAGCTAGGCCTCTTGAACCAGTGACCCAAGTTGTGAGTGCAAAGGAAAAGTTCTCAAAAGAAATCAAAAGTGCTATTTCAAAGAACACACAATGATAAGAAAGCGAAACAGTCTTACTTCTGATATGGAGAAAGTGTTAGTGATCTGGACGGAAGAACAAGCCGGCCCCAGTGTTCCGGTAAACCAAAGCCTAATTCCAAGCAAGGCCCCATCGCTCTTCAAGTCTATGAAGGCTGAAAGAGCAGAAGCGCCATGGAAGGAAAGTTTGAAGCTAGCAGGGTTGTTCCATGACATTTAAAGATGGAAGAAGTCTCCATATATACAAGGAGGAGGTGAAGGCCCAGAGTCAGGCCTGTGAACTGGCCTGAGTGGCAGTGGCAGGGACATTGGCACCCACAGTAATGACCCGTAGGGAGAATGGGTCAGTGCTGGCTGCTGGGACAGGGTGACAGCATGAGCGGTATGTGGGTTTTCACAAGTTTTTATCATGAGCAAGTATAAGCTAGTTGTCCTTGGCTCAGGCAGTGCTGGGAAGTCTGCTCTGGTTATACAATTTGTTCAAGGAGTTTTTGTTGAAAAACATGACCCTGTGATAGAAGATTCTTATAGAAAACGGGTTGAGGTAGATGCCTCACAGTGTATACTTGACATCTTAGATACTGCAGGAACGGAACTATTTACACCAATGCGAGATTTCGACGTAAAAATCCACAGCTCCCATTTAATGATTTACAAGATTTGAAAGAACA
This sequence comes from Otolemur garnettii, assembly GCF_000181295.1. Lineage (NCBI taxonomy): Eukaryota > Metazoa > Chordata > Mammalia > Primates > Galagidae > Otolemur > Otolemur garnettii. Next base: position 1,120,863 of record NW_003852461.1, on the reverse strand, counting down.
AATTCTCCAAGTTAGAGACCCTGATCATGTTCTTTTGATTCTAGTGGGTAATAAGCGTGGCTTGGAAGATGAAAGAGTTGCTGTAGGGAAGAAACTAGGTCAAAATCCAGCAAGACAACTGGAACAACCATGCATCCTTAGAATCATTTTCGAAATAAAAAGTAAATGTTAATGAGATCTTTTATGACCCAGTGTGACAAATTAATAGAAAAATCCCAGTGCCTTGCAGTAAATCATCATGCCAGCTGCTTTATTTTTTTTTTTATGCCAGTTGCTTTAATGCACTAAATATATTGTATCTCTGAGCCATGTTCTTCAGAACTGTTGCCTAATTCCAACTTTGTTAAACCTATCAACATCATACATGGACTTTTCTGTGGTGGTACCTTTAAGAGGTAGGTGAAAGCTACTGTGTTAGTTTGCATATTCTGATCATGTTTTAGTATCACAAGACATTTTTCCTTACATAATAAGTCCCAAGTATGCAGCTGGTAAAACCAGAGGCTACATCCAGTATTACTGCTAAGAGACATTCTTCATGCACCAATGTTATAAATGTATAAAACATGGTGTACTATAGACTCCAATGTCCTCCATACTTGCAGGGTTTATTTTGTTTTCTTTTTTGACCGGGGCTGGGTTTGAACTTGCCACCTCCAGTACACAGGGCCGGCACCCTAATCCTTTGAGCTACAGGCGCTGGCCTGTCCTCCATACTTTGTACTGGAGACTACAATAATGTAAATCAAAAGCACCACTATTTTAGCGTAATAAAAGCTCCTATATATAGTCCAGAGAAGTTCACTTCTTTGACACTCGTAGCTTATTGTAATTTTTAAAAAAGAAATTCAAGATTATTATCATAGTATTGTATAAAACAAGCACTTTAATACAGCTATATAGTTTTTAAAAAATTTAAAAACCTGGCTGGGCGCCCACAGCACAGTGGTTACGGCACCCGTCACATACACTGGGGCTGGCAGGTTCAAATCCGGCTTGGGCCTGCTAAACAATAACAACCGGAGTGAAAAAATAGCTGGGTGTTGTGGTGGGCACCTAGAGTCCCAGCTACTTGGGAGGCTGAGGCAGGAGAATTGCTTAAGCCCAAGAGTTTGAGGTTGCTGTGAGCTGTGATGTCACAGCACTCTACCAAGGGTTGACATAGTGAGATTCTGTCTCAAAAAAAAAAAAAAATTAAAAATTTAGGGGCAGCGCCTGTGGCTCAAAGGACTGGGGCACCAGCCCCATATACTGGAGGTGGCAAGTTGGACCCCAGCCCTGGCCAAAAACTGCAAAAAAAAAATAAAAAAGAAAAAAATTAAAAACCTGCGGAGTGACCTTGTTTTTTAAATGATAGTCCTTTCAGTATAATATCTTAAGATTTAAAATGTTGTATTTAATATCTATTGCCCAGGCTAGAGTGCCATGGCCTCAGTCTAGCTCACTGCAAACTCAAACTCCTAGGCTCCAGTGATCCTCCTGTCTTAGCTTCCTGAGTATCTGGGACCATAGGCACTTGTTATCATCTCTGGCTAAATTTTCTGTTTTTAGTAAAGACAAGGTGTCACATCTCGTTTGGCTCAGGCTGGTCTCAGAACTCCTGAGCTCACGCAATCCATCTGCCTCTGCTTCCCAGAGAGCTAGGATTACAGGTGTGAGCCGCCAGCACCTGGCCCAGACTCTTATTATACATTTACTTTTTTTTTGAGACAGAGCCTCAAGCTGTTGCCCTGGGTAGGGTGCTGTGGCATCACAGCTCACAGCAACTCTTAGGCTTAAGCGATTCTCTTGCCTCAGCCTCCCAAGTAGCTGGGACTATAGGTGCCCACCACAACTTGTGGCTGTTTTTTCGTTGTTGTTGCAGTTGTCGTTGTTTGGCAGGTCCGGGCTGGATTCAAGCCCACCAGGTCCAGAGTATGTGGTTGGTGTCCTAGCCGCTTGAGCTACAGGTGCCAAGCCTACATTTCCTTGTTTACATAGGGTACAATGTTTGTATTATAGTTGTGAGTACAGTGGGGGGTCTAAAAGAAGCCGCCAGAGATAGGGATTACTTTGATGGAGCTGGGCGAAAATTTACTTTATTTTCAAATAAATCTTTAATGACCTAACAATGTCTGTAAGTCAGTTCAGGCTTCTGCAGCTGTAGATTCTCTGAGCCCTTGCTCAGACACGTTAAGTGCATTTGCAATACCAAATATACAGGCTTGGTGCCTGTAGCTCAGTGTTTAGGGCGCCAGCCACATACACCCAAGCTGGTGGGTTTGAACCCGGCCCGGGCCTGCTAAACAACAACAACTGCAACAAAAAAAAAAACAGGCGGATGTTGTGGCGGGTGCCTGTAGTCCCAGCTACTTGGGAGGCTGAGGTAAGAGAATTGCTTAAGCCCAAGAGTTTGAGGTTGCTGTGAGCTGTTATGCTACAGCACTCTACCAAGGGCAATACAGTGAGAACTCTGTCTCAAAAACAAACAAACAAAAATACCCAATATACACACTTAGTATTTTTGCCTGTTAGTGATTATTTCACATGTGTAATGTTTTGGTTGAGATGTTAAATGATGGATGACTTCTTGGACATGAATGTGGGAAGTAATTTTAATCATGTAATTGGTCACAGGCCGAATTTGCAGTAACTATTGATGTCTTAACAATTCCTTGTTGCTTTTTTTTATTTTTTTGAGACAGAGTCTCACTTTGTTGACCTCTGTAGAATGCCTTGGCATCTCGAACCTGTGAGCTCAGGCAATCCACCCACCTCAGCCTCCCAGAGCGCTGGGATTACAGGCAGGAGCCATGGCGCCCAGCCTCCTTGTTGGTCTGTATGCATTATTTGGATGTGTGTGTTTGTCCAACATGGGTTTATCCAACAAGAAGCCACAGTATTTGAACTGACCAATTTAATGTTGCAACTACTTTACAGTGACAAATGTAAACTATAAATCTTCATTAAAGGGATGCAATTCTGTATAATTTAGCATTGGTACTTCAGTGAATTTGGGTTGCCATACAAGGGCCTGCTTAAAAAAGAAAAAAACGGGCTGGACGCAGTGATGTCTGTAACCTTAGCGTTTGGGAAATTGAAGCAAGAGGATCATTTGAGGTCCATCAATTAGTTTGTGAACAGCCTGAGCAACATAGTGAGACCCCGTCTTTACAGAAAATAGAAAAATTAAACGAGTGTGGTGGTGAGCACCTGTAATACAGCTACTTGGGAGGCAAGGGCAGGAGGATTACTTGAGCACAGTAGTTTTGAGGTTGCCCGGGAGCTGCAGGGACTAATGATGCCATTATACTCTAGCCTCCAGCCCAGGCAACAAAGATCCTGTTCCCTGTCCCCCACTAAAAAAAGAAAAAAGAAAGAAAGAAAATAGGTGCGAAATGAAGCAGAAGTGCTGAGGAAGATGTTATAGTAAGTTATCCAAAAGATCCAGTCAAGAGAATTGATGATGGTGGCTATACTAAGATTTCAATATAGACCCGACAGCCTTGAATTTGAAGATGTCATCTAAGATTTTTCCTAGTTAGAAGTCAGGCCTAGTTTCAAGGCTTCGAAAGTACAGGCTGACTCTCTTGTGAGGGGCTAATCCAGTCAGTGACTTTAAGTTCAAGTCAATGCTTATTTACCATTCTGAAAATCCCAGGGCCCTTTGGAATTAGGCTAAATTTCTTCTGCCTGTGCCCTGTAAGTGGAACAACAAAGTGTGGATGGTAGCCTGGTTTACTGAGTATTTTAAGCCCATTGTTGAGATTTACTGCTCAGAAGAAAAAAAAAATTCCTTTCAAAATACTACGGCTCATTGACACCCACAAGTCACTGCTCATTATGGCACCTGCTCACCCACGAGCTCTAACATACAAGACGTACAAGATGTTTTCATGTCTACTAACACGACACCCATTCTGCAGCCACAGATTAGGAGAAATCTTAACTTGCAAGTTTTATTATTATTTTTGAGACAGAGTCTTACTCTGTGACCCTGGGTAGAGTGCTGTAGCATCACAGCTCACAGCAACCTCAAACTCTTGGGCTTAAGTGATTCTCTTGCCTCAGCCTCCCAAGTAGCTGGGACCCCAGGCGCCTGCCACAACGCCCGGCTATTTTTTTGTTGTAGTTGTCATGGTTGTTTAGAAGGCTGGGGCTGGGTTCGAACCCGCCAGCTCCTGTGTATGTGGCCGGTGTCCTAACCGCTGAGCTACGGGTATCAAGCCAAGTTTTATTATTATTAAATACACTTAATAATAAAGCTACAGCTGCCATAGATAGTGATTTCTTTGATGAACCTAAGCAAAGTAAATTGAAAATCTGAAAGGATTTTCCATTCTATGGGCCATTAATACTTGTGATTCATGGGAGACTGTTAAGATAACATAAACCAGAGTTTGGAAGAAGTTGATTCCAACCCTCACAGATGACTTCGAGGGGTTCAAAACTTCAGTGGAGGAAGTAACTCAAGATGGGTGAAAAGAGCAAGAGAACCAGATTAGAAGTAGAGCCTGAAGATGTAACTGAATTGCTGAAATCTCATGACAAAATTTAAACGGATGAGAACTTACTTCTGATGGATAAGCAAAGAAAGTGGTTCCTTTTTTTTCTCTTGAGTCTGAGTCTCACTTTGTCACCCTGGGTTGAGTGCTGTGGCATCACAGCGCAACCTCAAACTCTTGGGCTCAAGTGATCCTCTGGCCTCAGGCTCCCCTCCCAAGAAGCTGGGACTATTTTTTAAAGATGGGGTCTTGCTGTTGCTCAGACTGGTCTCAAACCCGTGAGTTCAAGCAGTCCACCCGCCTTGGCCTTCCAGAGTGCTAGGATTACAGGCGTGAGCCACCACACTTGACCAAGAAAGTGGTTTCTTGTGATGGAACCTATTCCCGAATCTCTGAATCTGACGACTCCTGGTAAAGACGCTGTGAATATTGTTGAAATGACAACAGAGGATTCAGAATATTACATAAACCTAATTGATAAAGGAGGGGCAAGATTTGTGAGGACTGACTCCAATTTTGAAAGTTCTACTGCAGGTAAAATGCTATCCAATAGCATCACATGCTACAGAGAAATTGTTCTTGAAAGGAAGAGCCAATTGATGCAGCAAACTTCATTACTATCTTATATTAAGAAACTGCCACAGCCACCCCAAACCTTTAGCAACCACCACCCTGATTCAGTCAGCAGCAAGAATCTCCACCAACAAAAGGATCATGACTCACCAAAGGCTCAGATAATCGTATTTTTTAACAATACACTACTTGTAAATTAGAGTATATTCACTGGTTTTTTAGACATGATGCAATTGCGTACCTAGGAGACTATCATACAGTGTAAAGATAACTTTTATGTGCACTGGGAAACCAAAAACTCTGTGTGACTTGCTTTATTATGACATTTACTTTATTGTGTCTTGAGCAGAGCCCTGTAGATCTCTGAGGTATGCTAAGCTGCCCTTTTGGTTCACCTGGCCTTCTATCCCAAACCAAGGTGTCATCTCCTGTGGTCCCGGTCTATAATCTACAAGCAGAACTTAAAGACAGCAAAAATGTTTATTTGAAAAAATTACTATGTATTGAAAATATACATTAGAAATTATTACATACTTCCATACCCTTCCCCTCCCCCACCACAAAAGTAGAAATATCTGCTTGCTATGCTAATGCCATAGGTAAATTCAAACAACAGTAAATCAGTGTCAGTCCCCGGGCCTCCTACATTAGAGCTGGGGGGAGAAAGGTCAACCTGTAACTGCCAATCAATAGGAATTTAACAAGTCCCAGTCTTCCACAGCAAGGCAGACGTATTTCTGCTTTGAAGACGGAGAAGAGTTATTCTGTTCCTTCTCTGACTCCTCGAAAGCTCTCTTTTTGCTCTTCTTCGACTCCTGGCTTGAGACAGCTTCACATTTCAACAACGGCCCATGGCAGTCCGGGGCTTTCTCTCTATAGAACTGTAGTTTCTCTGAAGAGTTCATGTGGGGGTCTGCCAGGGGACACGTGACTGGAGCTTCTGCTGGAGCCCGCTTCCCATCTGTAACAGTGACAGGAGGGACAGGCCATCAGTGTCACTGGGGACATGACAAAGGCCCAAACAGGGGGATGTATGTGTTGGTTTTATGTTGTCCTGAGTGTCCCGTGAGGCAGCAGTGGCATCCTGGCTAGCACAGGTTGAGGGTACACATGGAAGTTTGACAGATTAGAATTCAAGTCTCAGATCTGCCGCTTCCTGGTTAAGTGACCTTGGACAAATGACTTCTCTGAGATTCAGTTTGTTTGTTTTTTGAGACACAGTCTTACTTTGTCACCGTTGGTAGAGTGCCATGGTGGCACAGCTCACAGCAACCTCAAACTCTTGGGCTTAAGCAATTCTCCTGCCTGAGCCTCCCAAGTACCCGGGACTACGGGTGCCTGCCACAATGCTCAGCTATTTTTTGTGGCAATTGTCATTTTTAGCTGGCCCGGGCTGGGTTCAAACCCGCCAACCTCAGTTATGTGACTGGCACCATGACAATTGTACTACAGGTGCCAAGCCCAGTTTTCTCATCTTTATAGGACAGAAAAGCATTTCATAAAGGTGATGAGAAGATAAATGAAATCATGTATATAAAGTGCTAAGTACAATGCTCAGTACACTGAAAGCTCAGAAAGTCTGGGGTCTGGGTGCAGCAGCTCAGGCCTATAATCCCAGCACTGTGGGAAGCCAAGGGGAAAGGATCACTTGAGGCCCACCCTGTCACTACAAAACATTTTTTTTTTGGCAGTTTTTGGCCAGTTTTGAACCCGCCACCTCCGGTATATGGGGCCAGCACCCTACTCCTTTGAGCCACAGGCGCCGCCCACTATAAAACATTTTTTTTAATTTTTAAAAAATGTTAGCTATTATTATTAAAAATCTGGACTTGACTGTCCTCTAAGAGCAAAATTTGAGGTGTAACGCCAGCAAGCAACACACCTCACTCTACCAGGAACGCCCTGCAGTCTTACTTTGCCGCCTTTGTGTCTCCTTCACTTCAACTTCATCAATTAAGTCCTCTTTTTTTTTAACTAGGGTGAAATAAACACAACCTCCAGTACACAATTTTAGGTGTACAATTCAGTGATGTTTAGTACATATTCACACTGTGGTGCAACCATCACCATACTGTCTATCTCCAGAACGCTCTTTATCTTGTCAAACCGAAACTGTGTCCCCACAATAACTCGCCCCTTCCCCCAAACCCCTGACAACCATCCTTCTTTCTCTGTGAATCTGACTGCTCTTACTAAGAATAATCACGTGGTATTTTTCCTTTTGTCACTAGCTTACTTCACTTAGCATAATGTCTTCAAGGTTCATCCATGTGGCACAGGTCAAAATGTCCTTACTTTTTAAGATTGAAATACAGTAGAACCTCTGCAAGTTGACCGGCTAAGGGACTGGAACAAACTCATCAACATACGGAGGTGGTCAACATAAGGAATTAGACCTACTGATACGTACATGTGGTGCACATCCAGTCTACATGAAGTCAATTTAAGGAGGTGGTCAGCGCAGGGAGATGGTCAGCTACAGAGGTTCTACCACTTGTTACATGTACAGTCCACATCTGGTTGACCCACTCACCTATGATGGACACTAGGGGTGCCTCCACTTTTTGGCTACACTTTATTCCTTTTCTACTGTACTCTGCTTTCGTGCCACTACACACCTTTTTTAGAATAAGATGGGATATAAACAAATGATTTTATGAAGCTATCTTCCTGGTGCTGGTGCAGAAAGCTCAGTGTGAAGTTATACTGTAAGCTACACTGAGGGAATGTTAGGTCTTGGTGATCCTAAGAGTCAGTACTATCATACTTTTCCCGCTGAGAGAGGACAGGCTAACTGCTGTAAGGGTATCAACAACCCAGGAGTAAAAAACTCCAAAGACAATGGAATTTCTCACAGAAGTGCCGAGCTGCTGTCCGAGGCTGTGAGTTTTCCCGAAGCTTCGTGGCTTCTGCAGTCACACGCTCCCACTGCAGAACGATCTGAAACGTGTGGGGAAAGATTTGAATCCGAACAAAATCTCAAGCTTTTCATCTCAGAAGTCTTTCTCATTCCCTCTTGCTCCCTTTCCTGAAACACAGCCCTTGTGGTAAATTTTACATCAGATGCCTGGTGATAGAAGAGCCCAGCCGAGGCTGCACCGTCTGTTCTAACGCAGGAGCTGAGTCAGAACACAGACGTGTGGGACATACGCATCTGTATGACTCAGGAAAATCCATCAAGCTGACTCCCCATTTTCATCTTTATTCCACGCTAAAAATAAACTCAATCTCCTTTAAACACTAAAACTTAACATTTTTAGTTATCATACTTTTTACACATTCCTAGACTCACTCTCATGTCTTAACATGCCAGCTATAACTCAAACTCTCTTATGTGTATAAAAATGCCCTTGTTTCCTTATTACTTCATAATCAATTTCTATATTTATTTATTTAGAGACAGAATCTCACTTTGTTACCCTTGGTAGGGTACTATGGAGTCACAGCTTACAGCAACCTCAAACTCTTGAGGTCAAGTGATCTTCTTGTCTCAGTCTCCCAAGTAGCTAGGACTACAAGCACCTGCCACAACACCCAGCTATTTTTAAGAGATAAGGTCTCGCTCTGGCCCAGGCTGGTCTTGAACCTGTGAACTCAGGCAATCCACCCGCCTCGACTTCCCAGAGTGCTGAGTTTATAGGTGTGAGCCATCATGCCCAGCCCCCATTTCTACTTTTTAAACTGTTACAAATGTATTTTATACACCACGAGTATCAAAGACTTTAAATTTAACATTTCTCATTGTAGCATGCAATGAAATGATCATAAAGAAAGCCAAGAGGCCGGGTGTGGTGGTTCACACCTGTAATCTCAGCACTCTGGGAGGCTGCAGCAGGAGGATCGCTTGAGCTCAGGATTTAGAGCTTGCAGTGAGCTATGATGACACCACAGCACTCCAGCAAGGGCAACAGAGCAAACCTCTGTCTCAAAAAAAAAAAAAAAGGATATAGTTCCAGAGTTAGCACTACCACTTACTAGCCAAGGGACTATTTCTGAGTCCTAATTTTTTCATCTGTAAAGTAAGGATTAATGATAGTACCTACTCTATTATAAGGCTGTGGTAAGGATTAAATGAGGTAACACACATAAAGGGTTTAGCACAGTGCCTGACACACAGACAGCACTTAATATTAATTGAAATCCCTTCTATGTTAATTGCCTAGTTATGGAAAATAGGGATCGATCTAATAGAACACTAAGACAGATTAACTGAACCTGCTGACTTAAAGAGCAAAGGGAAAACTGTTATCCCACCAGAGAAATAAGAATGTCAGGGGCAGTGCCCGTGGCTTACTGAGTAGGGTGCTGGCCCCATACACCAAGGGTGGGGGGTTCAAACCCGGCCCTGGCCAGACTGCAACAAAAAATAGCCATGCATTGTGGTGGGCACCTGTAGGCAGGAGGCTGAGGCAAGAGGATCGCCTAAGCCCAGGAGCTGGAGGTTGCTGTGAGTTGTGACACCACAGCACTCTACTGAGGGCAACAAAAAGAATGTCAGTAAGAAGAGCTGTTTGAGGTTGGACAGGAAGAAAAGGAGCATGGTCTGGACAAGCTGAATTTGCAGTGCCAGGCAGATATTTATGAACAATACTCGGGAATGGATCCGTGTCTGAGAGGTAAGGCGGAGGACTCATCCTCGCAGTCACAGTTAAAGCCCTGAGAACATTTAAGATCACTGGGGAGCGAGGAGCTATAAGAAGAGAGGAGGAATGAGTCACAGCCAGGGGAGAGTGAGAAAGGAGAGAAGTTGAGAAAACTCCCCAGGCATGTGTGTTTATACCTAACACTGCAGAAAAGCCAAGAACGGTGGAGGAGGAGATCACTGCCACCTCAGGAGGACACTTTCAGTAGAGCAGCGGAGGCCAGACCCAGACTGTCAGGGACTAAGAACGGAGCAGGCACGGAGGAGGGGAGAGGTGAGAACAGGAGACAATGCACAGTCACATGGGGTCAGTGAACAGGTCAGAGTAAGGGTGATGTACGTCTACACACGGAGAGGAAACGGCCAACAGAGGGGGCAACAGCGTAAAACGACCCATAATTAGCACTAAGTACCACAGAGGAACAGGAGAGCTCAGGGAAGAGAACTGAAACAAAAGAAAAGGAAAGGACTTGTCACTGGAATAAAGGGGGAAACTTGTTCCCCTGAGGAGGGCAGTGGAAAATGGTTGAAGAAATGGAGAACTTTTGAGACAGACGGGGAGAAGGTCGAGGCTTGTGAGATGGCCTCACTCTTTCGCATCACGTGATGAAAGTGCGGCGGAAGGGGAGTGGGTCAGCCTAAAACCATTTCCACAATGGGTCTATGAGAAACAGGTAATGCAACGCTGCCACGCCCCAGGGGCCAGCTGGAGTGGGACGGCTGGAAGCTGCGCTGGCCCAACCAATTTACTCAGGCCAGGCTGCTGAGGGTTTTACTTGACTCTTACTAGGCCCTGCAAGAGAGGTTCTGCTCTGGGAGGTCCAGGCAGGTAGACTGCCTGAACTCATGAGTTGGAGACCGGCCTGAGCAAGCACAAGACCTCGCCTCTACTTGAAAAAAAAAAAAAAA
>NW_003852461.1:1083041-1110141 GCF_000181295.1 Otolemur garnettii | reverse complement strand
AAAAAAAAAAAAAAAAAAAAAAGAGGTTCTGGTTTCTTCACTTTACAGATGAAGAAACAGTCTCAAAGTTGCTATGTCGTATAGCTACGCAGGCTCCAAACTCTCCAACTCTACAGCCTATGCTTCTACCCCATCACCTGCTACCAGACTGCATTAAGCCTTTGTATAACCATCCTATACCTACCCCAAAGTCCACTGGATACAACTGGGACTCACCTAGTGTTATAAACCTTGTCTGGCAATGCACTGGTAATTATTTCACCATGCATGTTCTGGACCAAGCTCTGTGCTTCTCAAACACAGGCTCCCCAGTCTCCCCTTGTGCTTACCTATAAGTGAGGGGACGCTACACCTGGGCAGCTGGATGGGTCCACTGTCATGCATTATGACTTGGAGCCAAGGACAGATCCAGGACAAAACAGTTTGGTGGCTCCTCTTGGCCTCAGCCAAGAAACATCGGTTAAAAGTGTCTGAAGTTGAGAAATGCAGCAGCCATAGGCCAGCCGGCACCTGCAACTTGTTCCTTTCTGACTTCCTACACAAGTCTGCACTTCACGGAGCAGAGAAAGATCATTAAGACAAGAGATGGCCGGGCACAGTGGCTCACACCTGTAATCCTAGGCACTCTGGAAGGCTGAGGCAGGTAGACTGCTTGAGCTCAGGAGTTCAAGACCAGCCTGAATAAGAGTGATGCCCCGTCTCTACTAAAAATAGAAAAAACAGCCAGGTGTTGTGGCAGGCACCTGTAGTCCTAGCTACTTGGGAGGCTGAGGCAAGGGGATTGCTTTAGCCCAAGGGTGTGAGGTTACTGTGAGCTATGATGCCACGGTACTTTACCCAAGATGACAGAGTAAGACCCAGTCTCAAAAAAGAAAAAAGACAACAAGAGGGCATCAGAGCAAATTGTCTCCCTGGTACCACTCAGGTGAAAGAAAGACAGAAGAGACACCTCCTCACTGGCTCTGGGAAGTAAGACATTTGCCTCAAAGAAAGGGAATAGTCAGATTGAAATCATTATCTGTGTGACACTGTGCACGTCTGTTTAGTTTATACACTCTACTAAGAGAATTTCTCCTCCAGAAGTTAAGTCAGACTGCTTTTTTGCATGACAAGCCAGCATTCACTTGTTTTCTGAGTCATGTGTAAGATGGCATTTTCTCCAGTAAGGATGACACACGATCTGGTGACCAGAGCATGAGATATTAGATCTGGCATCCAACACCAATTTCTTTTCTTTTTTTTTTTTTTGAGACCCTCAAGCTGTCGCCCTGGGTAGAGTGCCGTGCCGTCACAGATCATAGCAACCACAAACTCTTGGGCTTAAGCAATTCTCTTACCTCAGCCTCCCAAGTAGCTGAGACTACAGGCGCCCGCCACAACTCTGACTATTTTTTGGTTATAGTTGTTATTGCTGTTTGGCAGGTCCAGGCTGGATTTGAACCTGCCAGCTCTGGTGCATGTGGCTGGCACCCTGGCCGCTGAGCTACAGGCGCCAAGCCCAACACCAATTTCTTAAGTACATGCATCAGTTATAACTCATTAAATGTTTCTGATTTGACATGAAAATGTCAATTTTCAGCTAAGGAATACCAAGAAGATTAATGTTTGTTCAATGTGTTGGATAAGACACCAGGAATTAAAATGAGGAGCTGTACTACATGTTAACTGTAGGGGAGAAGAATCTGGAGTACCTGGTCAGCCCAGCCCTCTGTCTTGCAGTTACTATGATCAAATTCCTTCAGAGGCACTTTGGAGTGAACAAGGCCTATGTGAGTCTGGAGCTTGTGCTTGACGGCTTTGACATCCTAGTGAGGGAGAGATAGACCAGAAAGGTGAACACATTTGGCCACTTCTCACTTGCTTTCAGTAGCAAATAAAAACCATCATAAATACCAGCCCCTTGTAAAGCTCTAAACAGCAGAAGTGAAGTAACAAATTGCTGAATTCTGGAAAAATGAGAGAACGAACTAAAAGTCTTACCTTGAGCCCAGTCCCAGAGATATCTAAACAGTTCAGTTTTCTAAAAGAAAACAGGTATCCAATTCCTGCATCTGTGATCTCAGGATTACCTAGACGTCAAAAACAAGGCAGCTTTCTGTTGCATGTCACTGTGGCTAAAATGACAACTACAAATAAGCTCATAAATAAGCCCGGGCAATGACAGGGTTTAATTTGTAACCAGATGAAAACATACATAAACATGCACTAAAATGGTTCATTATACTTTAGTCACAAACATTTCACCTCCAAAGTAAAAGTATTTATTCATTTTTAAGATTTTCAAGGGGGGCCGGACATGGTGGCTCATGCCTGAGCCAGAGCAAGACCCCGTCTCTAAAAATAGCCAGGCATTGTGGCAGGTGTCCATAGCCCCAGCTACTTGGGAGGCTGAGGCAAGAGAATTGCATAAGCCCTGTAGTTTGAGGTTGCTGTGAGCTGTGACGCTACAGCACTCTACTGAGGGCGACAAAGTAAGACTCTGCCTTAAAAAAGGAGATTTTTAAGGGTACTTGGACACAGAGACTCTCACCACTCTTACTAACTTGAATTGTTTTCCAAATCCTTTCTTCTACACATATTACCTTCTCACATCAGAGAGTCCTGCATTTAGCACTGAGTGCAGGACTACATGCACAGTGCCTGGCACATTACTGATTCTCAAAAAAATATCTATTAAATTAATATACTTCCCTAGGTGGTAGGTCGGGCATTCGTTACTACCCTAATTTTACAGAGGCTAAAAGGTTCAGAGAGGTTAAATAACTTGCCCAAGAGTAATAGTTAATAGTAAAAATCAGGGCAAGGAAGGTCTCCTGACTTCTAGTCCCTGCTCCTTCTATACTTTCAGAACTGTACCACCCTGCCATATATTTAATGGATACTCAGTTAAATCATAAGTATCTCTGTCAACTTCTTAGCACTGGAGTTAGTATCTGCCTAATGCTTTTCATCAGGCAAATACTGGTAAAAAGGACCTAGATAAGAGACACCATGGATCAAAAACTCAAAGAAAATAAGGAAGATCCAAACATCCTTTATGGATGCTACGAATACGATGAAAGGCTGCCGTTGTGTGCACATAGCAAGTGGCATGGATGAATCAGCAGAGCTTTTCCTACCCTCAAGAGGTGGCAGTGTGCCAGAAAAGGCCATTTGGGCAGAGGTCAAGTCCTGCTCTGCCAATTACTGTCTGTGGCACTTAAGAAAGTCAGCTTTCTTTTATCACCTCAATGAAGAGAAAGCCAGATTATCTCTAAGGCCATTCTTCCAAACTTGACAATTTTTTTAAGAGACAGAGTCTCACTTTATCGTCCTTGGTAGAGTGCTGTGGCATCACGGCTCACAGCAACCGCCAACTAAAAGGCTCAGGTGATTCTCCTGCCTCAGCCCCCAAGTAGCTGGGACCACAGGTGCCTGCCACAATGCCCGGCTATTTTTTTTGCTGTTGTTGTTACAGCTGGGCCCAGGCTCGAACCCACCACCCTCAGTACATGGGGCTGGCACCCTATTCACTGAACCATAGGCACCACCCCTAAGTTAACAATCTTGTAATTTCTTTTTCTTTTTTTTGAGACAGAGTCTCATTTTGTCACCTCATAGAGTGGCATCATAACTCACAGCAACCTCAAACTCTTGGGCTCAAGCAATCCTCCCCCTCTCAGCCTCCCGAGTACCTGGGACTATAGGCACCTGCCACAACACCTGGCTATTTCTAGAGATGGGATCTCACTCTTGCTTAGGCTGGTCCCAAACTCCTGGGCTTAAGCAGTCCACCTACCTTATCCTCCCAGAGTGCTGAGATTATAGGCATGAGTTTTTTGGGGTTTTTTTTTATGAGATAGGCTGTGCCCAGGCTGGAGCACAGTAGCACCATCAAAACTTACTGCAGCCTTCATCTCCTGGACTCAAGTAATCTTTTTGCCTCAACCTCCCTAGTAGCTAGTATGATAGGCATGTACCCACCATACCTGGCTCACTTTTAAATGTTTTATAGAGACAGGGTCTTGCTATATTGCCCAGGCTGGTCTCAAATGTCTTGCCTCAAGAAATCCTTTTATCTTGGCCTCCCAAAGTGCTAAGATTACAGGCCTGAGTCACCACACCTGGCCAATCTTATAATTTCCAATAAAACTTACATGATAGGTCTAATAATGTTAGATTTTCAAGGCCTCTTTTCATCACTCGAACTGGTGCTGTCATTTTCCGTACCCCAGCATCAGATAAACAATTATCCTTCAAGTGGAGCTGAGTTACACTAGGGAAACAAAGTCCATAAATAAATTACTAAGAGTTTAAGAAAATGTAGGGATGATATATTTTGAAAATATTTAAAAATATAAAATATTCTCTATGCTCCGATATTTCACACCCAAAGCGTTTAACAGAGTTAAAAATCTTTTGGTGTTTCAGTTACCAAGGGAAGGTTAATTTAGGTATCAAAGTGTCATGCAGTACTAACCTCAGATGGCAGAGGGCACTACAGGTACATGGTTGGATGAGGGAACAGGCTTCCATTAAGGGCATAAATACACCTTGTTTAACACAATAGCTGCATTTCTGACTCATTGTATGAAAACCAAAAACATTCCAAATATGTCAGGAAAGTTTGCAAAAGAACTCCTTTTATAAAATAAACAATCCTCTGAACCAGCTTTATAAATGTAGATTTTTCAGACTGGGTTTATAAGGTATTTCCAGAACCCATCCATCCAAGTAACTTGAAATTGCTGTATTATTATGCTTTATCCTTTCACACAAAATACCTTTGTATGGGGCTGTATGTAGGCGTCACTATCAGAGGCAGGCCCCAGTCAGTCAGACCCAGGTTTATAATGCTGTTATCCTCCTGCGTGTCTATGAACCACAAAGGAATCAAATCATTTGGCCTCCTCTCAGCTGGCCAGACTTGGTAAATAAGCTATACGTATATGGTATGAACTGGGATATTTATTTAAATTGTGGTTCTTGAAAAGAATTCATTTGGCTGGTCTTAATAGTTCCATTTTCTTTATAATCATAGCTCACTGCTTATTAAAATAGTAAACGATAATGACTGTGAGAAATGGTGTAACTTCTCATCTTTACTGGAATAAACTAGGACTGGCCAAATACAGGATAAAAATCATCTTTCAGCTTAGATAGCTTTGAGTGCTAGATGTTGAAAGAACAGTTACTTAGGAAAAAAGTCAACTGACCAACTTTCCTATGGGTTGTCCTGTCTGTACTGCTTGCGCCAAAGTAAATAGAGAATGAAAATATTTTAGGGAAAAAAATCAGCAAATAAACATTAGAATAGGGAAGAATCACCACTCCTCAAGATGATCATCTTTTTTTTTTTTGAGACAGAGCCTCAAGCTATCGCCCTGGGTAGAGTGCCGTGGCATCACGGCTCACAGCAACCTCCAACTCCTGGGCTCAAGCGATTCTCCTGCCCCTGCTTCCCAAGTAGCTGGGACCACAGGCGCCCGCCACAATGCCTGGCTATTTTATTTTGGTTGCAGCTGTCATTGTTGTTTGGTAGGCTGGGGCTGGATTCGAACCCGCCACTTTAGGTCTATGTGGCTGGTGCCTTAGCCGCTTGAGCCACAGGTGCCGAGCCAAAATGATCATCTTTTAAAAAAATACTCAAGTGATTCATCTACAAACAGCAGCAGGTCAGCACCTAGACAGGGCTTCGTTGGTGAGGTGTTCTAGAAGCTCATGCTCGTCTCCAAGCTTGCAGCAGGAGAGGTCCAGGCAGGTCAGCTCCCGGAAAGACTTAATCTCTTCAAGTTTCTCTGAAATCACCAGATACCTGCAGAGCATGAAGAGCCATCAACTACTTTTTTCTTTCTTTGAAAACAGTATTAGTCACGGTTTTGTGCCATAGTCCAGAGGCTCCAACCTTTTGGGCACCAGGAACTGGTTTCATGGAAAGGTAACTTTCCCACAGGATGGAGTGGGAGGGGGTCTGTGAGGTGGGGCTCAGGCAGCAACTCCAGCAATGGGAGCAGCTACGATCAGATGAAGCGTCACATGCTGGGGCTGCTCCCCTCCCGCTGTGCAGCCCAGTTCCTCACAGGCAATGGGACCAGGCTGCAGCCCAGGGACTGGGGATTGCAGCCATAGTCAGCGCCTGGTCAAGGCACAGTACTATGTAGCAAGGAGATTTCATTGCTTTCTCTCTGGACACAGTTTGTTTAAACTACTAAATGCCTTGAACATCTTTTTACATGATGGTGGAATAAAATTTTTGAATAAACCAAAGTATATGAGCAAAGGTAAGTCACAAGAGACGACATCTGCTCCGTTATTAGATAGACCTCAGTGCTGAGACTCTGAGAATTACTAAAATTCGGGATGCTCAAAATTTTAATGACCCTTTCAAAGTTGCTTTTCATCTAATGCTTGCTATCTAGTGATCTGAAAACTGAAATAAGGCCAAGCACTCTGAGCTCTAGTCTGTGCATCTCCAAGAATATAATAAGAGATACTCAACAGATCACGTTTTATCCTTTCCACTCAGACATGAGCACATGCCCACTCCACTGTGTCTATTGTGCTAACTTTATTCCAAAAGCAAGTGTAGCAGGACTGCTATAAGGCTGGTCCTAACCTAGAAGGTTATTAAGACAAACCCTGGGCAGGAGCAGCTTAATTACACTGGCCCACCTTGCCAAACTGTCATCAGGAAGCACGTGGGGGGGGGGCCTCTAGAGAGGAAAAGGAGATGAAATCGACATTCCACAAACCGGGATGGGGCTCCACCCTGCTTTATCGTTGTTCGTCTATTTCAGATGAGGTCAGTGAGAAAAAATGAAAGGGATTAGGTGTCACAGGAAACAGAGAGGAGAGGAACCCAGGAGGACAGGGAAATGACTTGTGGTTTTCTTATTTTATGTTATTGTTTTGAGACAGAGTCTCACTTGGTCACCCTTGGTAGAGTGTCCTGGCATCTTAGCTCACAGCAACCTCAAACTCTTGGGTTCAAGTGATTCTCTTGCCTCAGCCTCCCAAGTAGCTGGGACTATCGGGGCCTGCCACAGTGCCCAGCTATTTTTTAGAGACGGGGGTCTCACTCTTGCTCAGGCTGGCCTCGAACCAGTGAGTTCAGACAATCCACCCACCTCAGCCTCCCAAGTGCTGGGATTACAGGTGTGAGCCACCGTGCCCGGCAGATTTGTGGTTTTCTCATCCACTTTCCTCTTGGATGTCTAGAAGTTTCCACAGTAAATGGTGTGCTTGGATCAGTGGGGTTAAACTTAAAAAGAGTTCGAGTCATTCTTCTAACAGCAAGATCATAATTGCCAAAAAGATGGAATAATCAGAGGGCAAGAAGGGAGTTCGATCTTCTTTGTTCTTACTTCCAGCCAAAATAAGATGTACTCAAACTAATTACTGGCCTGACTGCTAGGTACAGATGGCTTGCGGCGCTGACATCCCTTTTAAACTGTGGAACCTAAGCTGCCTGGAGACTGAGCTCAGCTGGGTACACAAATGAGCCTTATTTACTCAGATGTATTTTAATTGCACTGTAAATAAGGCTGCTGTTTTCCATCTTCCAATCAGAGTTGAAGTGTGTTAATAGGGATTTAGGGGATTACTGGCAATCAGAGAAAGGAAAACACACATCCTTTGATCAATTAACCAAAAGATGTTCAGTAATTCTGAAACAAGAGTTCTCTGCGAAGGACCTAACACTGTGTAGAGTGATTAAGAAACATTACAAACACAAGGCTAAGGAACCCACATGCTAGGCCACAGACCTTACTAGATGCTACTCTAGCACATAATCAAAGCTCAGTTCTGGCTTACAACAAATCTTCCAATTTGCCCATTAAAAGGTTCAGAGCATTACAGTGGAGAAGCAACAGGAAGACATGTTAGGACTGAGTTTGGACTCTAACAGCTCAAATTACTTGTGTGATTCTAAGAAATTCACTTAACCTTACTGAGCCTCAATTTCTCTGGCTACAAAATGGAATTATTATTTACTTCTTATCAGGATATTTTGTTTCAAAAATAAAATTTTTGAAAGTACATGGCATCTGGCTTGGTGCCTGTGGCTCAAGTGGCCAAGGTGCCAACCACATACACCTGAGGTGGTGGATTTGAATCCAGCCCGGGCCCGCCAAACCACGATGGCTGCAACCAAAAAAAAAAAAAAAAAATATAGCCAGGTGTTGTGGCGGGCATCTGTGGTCCCAGCTACCTGGGAGGCAGAGGCAGGAGACTCACTTGAGCCCAGGAGTTGGAGGTTGCTGTGAGCTGTGATGCCATGGCACTCTACCCAGGGGGACAGTTTGAGGCTCTGTCTCAAAAAAAGAAAAGAAAGTACATGGCATCTCATAGGCCCTCATCAAATAGTAGCTATTACTACTTCAGTAACACAGGGTAATATTTTAAGGAAAACACACTTGCCTCTCTGTGACCACCAGTGGGATTAAAAATAACCAGAGTTTCTACATAAGGGAGGAGAGTTGGTAAGGTTGGAATCTGGTTGCAAAGACACTGGCTTCTGGTAGATAGCTTTGTGACCCAACCCCCAAATTAACAAGTACCTGTCCCTACCCAATTTATCTTATTTTCATTTATTTTTTCAAGCTCATTCCCTTTGACTCGAACCCTTTGCGCTAGTGAAACTTCTACTGTTGCGCCTTCAGCTCTGGGTTGCAAATGTAACCCCAAATCTCCTGCCCTCTATTCTCCTTTAAGGGCTCAAAGGGAGAAGAGAGGCTTTTGATCACAACTGAAAGTCTTACTCCCATCTGAACGAGACAGTGAAGTCTGGAATTGTTGCCTTAAATACGGGCAAAAAGATTATGTTAAAAATGTTTTACATTTTATTATTATAAATGTAATACATACTCACTGTAGAAAAATTAAGAAAATATGGAAAAGTATAAAAACATAATACCAATTTTAATCCCACCATTTAGACTCCATTTTGGTGGGTTTCTTTTTCCTTTCTATTTATCAGATATATATATATATATACACATATATATAATCTACTTAGAACATTACCTTAATAATTGTACTTCTTTATATGAGTATACCATATTTTGCTTAACCAATTCCCTACTGTTGATCATTTAGTTTTCAAATTCTTTTTTTTTGAGACAGAGTCTCAAGCTGTCATCCTGGATAGCGTGCCTGGTGTCACAGCTCGCAGCAACCTCCAACTCAGGCTCAAGTGATCCTCTTGCCTCAGTTTTTCTAGTTTTAGAGGAGATGGGAGGGTGGGGGGGTCTTGCTTTTGCTTAGGGTGGTCTCAAACTCTTGAACTCAAGCAATCCACCCACCTTGGCCTCCCAGAGTGCTAGGATTACAGGTGTGAGCCACCATGCCCAGCCCAGTTTTCAGATTTTCACTAGTAATACAAACAGTACTATAATGAATGCCCAATGTAAAATTATTTCTTCCCATCTCTGATTAGAGATTAGAATAGACTCTTAATAGGTGGAATTTAAAAAAAATTTTTAAAAATAAGTGGAATTAATGGGTTAAACAAATGGTATGATTTGTTTTTTCTTTTCCTCTGTGTGATGGGATGGAAGTTTTTAAGGCTCTTGATACATATTGCCAAACTGCTTTCCAGAATTGCTACAGTAATTTATGTGCTCATCAAATGTGAATGAAAGTGCTATTCTCATCACAATCTGAACAATCTGTCACCAGAACAGCATGCAGACACCACAAATGGAAAATAGTGTGGAAAATACTTGCGCTACAAGCAGAGATGGGTAAAGAAAAGAATATGAGTTGTACAAAGTGTATATTCTCACATGTATACATATTTGAAAATGACTACCAACATGGGGTTGTGAATTTTGTTAATATTACAGTTTTATATATTTTCTCAACATACTGCATTTATAAAATAATTTTAAAACAAGGTATATATCATAATTCTGCTTTTTACTGTTCTGATTTTTCTATAACAAACAGAAATAACTTGGAGTAAATGTATTTTACATGTATAGCTACTATGAAATATTGCTTGACCTTTTCATTTAGGCAAGGTAATTTTTTTCCCTACACTTTTAGCAGCCCCAAGCCCAGCCAAGACTGAGACCACAGCAAAGAGACAGAGCTTTCTCTATGGCAAACAAGGTGTTTGTTCAGTTTGTAAGTCCCAGGTTCTGTTCTTTTCTGTTTCTTTTCCATCTATTGTGCATTTTCTTTTTAAAGTACAATATCTGACTCGGCGCCTGGGGCTCAGGTAACTAGGGCGCCAGCCACATACACCCAAGGTGGCGGGTTCAAATCCAGCCTGGGCCCGCCAAACAACGATGGCTCCAACCAAAAAATGGCCGGGCGTTGTGGTGGGCGCCTGTGGTCCCAGCTACTTGGGAGGCTGAGGCAGGAGACTCGCTTGAGCCCAGGAGTTGAAGGTTGCTGTGAGCTGTGATGCCACAGCACTCTACCCAGGGGGACAGTTTGAGGCTCTGTCTCAAAAATAAATAAATAAATAAAGTATATTTATTTATAAATAAATATCTGGCCTGAGGTGAAACCATAAATTCTATCAGCTGCTTAAAGAAAGATTATCTCTTCTTTATTTTTATACGTATTTTCTGAGACAGGGTCTTGCTCTCTTACCCAGGCCAGAGTGCAGTGTCATCATACACAGCAACCTCATTCTCCGGGGCTCAAGCAATCCTCCTGCCTCAGCCTTCCAAGTAGCTAGGACTATAATGCACGTCCCACCACGCCCAGCTGATTTTTTCTACTTTTTGTAGATAAACAGCACCTCACTATTATTTCTTCTTTATTTTTTTAAGTACACGAGCTTATGTTTTCTGATATGACTGTCTCTTCTTTTTTTTATACACTTCTAATGGTATATGAAAGCTTTACACCATTTAATGGTCATATCGATGTGTGTCTTAATATTAAGTGGCTTTTCACCGTTTCTAATCACAAAAACATTCATGTAGTGGTATACTATAAAGCTATGTTAAAAACTTACAAGTATTAGTGATACGTGCTTTTCAAATGATGTGAAAAAGCAGAGTACAAAGCAGTGTATGCAGTATGCTGCCATTCGTGTAACAAAGGAGAGCGCTATCTAACCATGTGTACAAATATCTCTGGAATGATATAAAAGAACCGTTCCCGAAGCTGGCTTGGGGGGAAAACAAGTGATGGGAGGGAGTCCTATGTTTCACCTCATCCTTGTATGTTTGTGTCTGAACTGTTTGCCACGTACATTTTTATTACTTTTTTGTATGTTTTTTAAAATTAGATGTTTTGAAAGGGTTTTTACACAATGATGGAATGAAAATTAAAAATAAACAAACAGAAAGTACACAAGCAAAGGCAAGTCACAGGAGACAACATCGGCTTGGTCAGAAGACAGACCTTGGTGTTAGGACCTTATCTGAAAATTTCCAAACTTTAGGACATTTGGAAATTTTAATCACTCATTCTTTTATGTATTTGTTTATTTATTTATATTTGAGACAGAGTCTTACCATGTCACCCTTGGTTGAGTGCCGTGGCGTCACAGCTCACAGCAACCTTCAACTCTTGGGCTTAAGCGATTCTCTTTCCTCAGCCTCTCAAGTAGCTGGGACTACAGGTGCTCACCACAATGCCCAGCTATTTTTTTGTTGCAGTTGTTTAGCTGGCCGGGGCCAGGTTTGAACCTGCCACCCTCAATGTATGTGGCTGGTACTGTAACCAGTGTGCTACAGGTGCCGAGCCCACTCATTCTTTTAAAGTTACTTTGTATCTAAAGGTCAATAACTAGTAGGCTGAAAACTAAACAGGACTAAGAACTCCGGGCACATTTCCAAGAGCACATCAAGACATCTTGTCTTTTCTATTTTCTCTTACTAGAAAGTTGGTGGAAGAGCATTTTCTCCCTAATGGATAAGCTGTGGCAATCAACTAATCCTTATTAAATGTTTTAAAGATAGGCTCGGCGCCTATAGCTCAACTGGCTAAGGCGCCAGCCACGTACACCTAAGGTGGCGGGTTCGAATCCCCAGCCCGAACCCGCCAAACAACAATGATGGCTGCAACCAAAAAATAGCCGGGCGTTGTGGCGGGCGCCTGTGGTCCCAGCTACTTGGGAGGTGGAGGCAAGAGACTCGCTTGAGCCCAGGAGTTGGAGGTTGCTGTGAGCAGTGAAGCCATAGCACTCTACCCAGGGGGACAGCTTGAGGCTCTGTCTCAAAAAAAAAAAAAAAAAAATGTTTTAAAGATAAAGGTGGGCAAAGTGGCTCATGCCTGTAATCCTAAGACTCTGGGAGGCCGAGGCAGGTGGATCACCTGAGCTCAGGAGTTGGAGGCCAGTTGAGCAAGAGCAAGACCCTCCCCCCCCAAAAAAGCCGGGCATTGTATTGGGCGCCTGTAGTCCCAGCTACTTGGGAGGCTGAGGCAAGAGAATCACTGAGTCCAAGAGTTGGAGGTTGCTGTGAGCTATCATGCCACAGCACAGCACTCTATCAAGGATGACAAAGTAAGACTCTGTCTCAAAATAAAATAAAATAAAATGTTCTCAAAGTAAAGCTAACTGTGGTCTGAGATGAAAGGAGGGGGAAGAAAGGCAGAGATTTTCCTCAAAATGGCCTGTCATGTGGTATTTGAAGTTCTAAACTGAAGTGCTAGTTGATGGGGTGAACCCACTAAGCTTCAGAACTTGACACAATTAACACCTACTAAAATAAAATACTCAATGTCCTCATCAGAACACTCACCTGTTCCGCAAACACAAGGAGCAAAGCACCAGACTTCCATAGGCCTCGGTGAATTTCTGTAAAGCCCTCAGCCCCGCCCCTGGCTCTGTGAATTTCTGTCTGGCTTCAGCAGCAGAGAACAGCTTTTCCGCAATCTGCTCAGGAAAGCCAATAAGGGAATCAATGTGATCGACATTGTCAGAGATGAAGCCCAGAACAAGGCTGAAGAGGGATTTGGCGGAGTACCGAAGATTCCCCTCCCGGGTGTATGTGAAGATGAAATGATCAGTCTTCTCTTTATGTGCAGTATCCTCTTCCCTGTTCATACAAAGCTCCACAGAAAAGCCTTTGGGAAACAATCTGAAAGGCTTCGGCTTCTGCAGGCCACTCCTGACGCCTTCCAGAGCCAGATCGACCATGTGAAGCTGCCCATTTTCTCGCACATAGATGGGCCCTGGGTCCAGGGGGCTTTCCGAGTTGAGGTAGTAAGACATTGCTGTGGTTTTGACTGTAAAAGCAAGGCGTAAGAAAGTAATTCCAATTAAAACACCATCTGTAAAATGTAACTTCGTCTTACTGTGCCCAGAGCTTAAGAGACAGGCCTTGTGACTGGTATGGGAAAAACGAAATTTACCCGTCGCCTGGGAACTCCGACATTTGAGGTTATCTCTATCGTCTCCCCCGGAATACTTCTTCCGACTTTCCCCTTTTTCATGTCTATCTGGTGATCTACCCATTTTTCTTTCTTTCTTTTTTTTTTTTTGAGACAGAGCCTCAAGCTGTCCCCCTGGGTAGAGTGCCATGGCATCACGCTCACAGCAACCTCCAACTCCTGGGCTCAAGCGAGTCTCCTGCCTCAGCCTCCCAAGTAGCTGGGACTACAGGCGCCCGCCACAGCACCTGGCCATTTTTTGGTTGCAGCCATCATTGTTCTTTGGTGGGCCCGGGCTGGGGATTCGAACCTGCCACCTTAGGTGTATGTGGCTGGCGCCTTAGCCGCTTGAGCCATAGGCACCGAGCCAATCTACCCATTTTTCAAACCCCAGCTCAAACCTCATCTTTAAAATTCACCCTGAGAAAGTGATCACATGTGCAACAAAGATTCATCTACATGGAAATTCATGGCAGTGGTTTATAGCAGCAAAACAATTAGAAAAAACCAGTATGTCCAACAACTGGAGAGTTATTATATAAATTATGATATATCCATACCATGAAATGTTATAAAGCCACTAAAATGGGCAGCACCTGTGGCTCAGTGAGTAGGGCACCGGCCCCTATACCGACGGTAGGCAGGTTTGAACCTGGCCCCAGCCAAACTGCAACAAAAAAATAGCCAGGTGGGTGGGCGCCTATAGTCCCAGCTACTTGGGGGGCTGAGGCAAGAGAATCGCCTAAGCCCAAGAGCTGGAGGTTGCTTGAGCTGTGACATCACAGCACTCTACCGAGGGCAACAACAACAACAAAAAAGTAACAAAGCCACTAAAATTCTAGAATTTCTAAGAAGCATTCATACACAGAAAAAGATAGGAATACACTAGCACAGAGGCTGAATTTATTTTTTTTTCTAATTCAAGAAAAAGACTAGAAATAAATAACTCCCTTGCTAGTTGGCACCTTCTACACACTTCTTTGTTGCACTTGGCTCACTGTTCTGCTATTGATTTGTTTCTGGGTCTGCCTTCCGCTGCTTTCAGCCCCTTGAGAGGAGGGACCATGTTTAATTCATCCAGACTCTGTAACACAGTGCTCTGGCATGTTACAGTCCACAAGCAGATAATCTGTGGAACTACAGTCAACTCATTTGCTAAATCTTATATAGACCCTAACAGAAGGATTTTCTCAGCCACAGCTATTCTAGCCCTTGGAAGCATCACATCTCTAAGGTGCTATTAGGGCACTTTCAAGGTAAGGCAAAAACAAAACAGTTGGGCATTTCTGCAATCACGTGGGTAACACGCTCTGCCCAGGACTGTTTTTCCGGTAACGGTGAGATTTCAAAATACGTGAGAAATTGTATGTTAAATAAAATAAAGATATTTGGTTATCATTTCTGTGATTCGAAGGGAGAAGGTGAAATTTATTTAACATAGGCCTGACAGTATCCTTGAAAGACTGAGTTTTTCTCGGCTTCTCCTGCATCAGTGCAAGGCCACAATGTGGCCCTGAAGCCGCTTACAAGTGTCAGCAAACAAGTCAGAAATCAGAAATGGTGAGTCTCTGGAGATCAAGTAATGATCATCTGTGGGAATCAGTACTAGCCACACTTCTTTCAAGGATAATTGTGTGTGTAAAAGCACATCAGGGAAGAGGGCCCTGCCTAGCCCTAGAGAGCCTCCCCCTTTCTGGCTCATCTCCTTCTGCCCTACTCTCTGGCCATGCCACACTACTCAGGTTAACGTGCCACGTTCTCGCGTCCCACTGGCCTTCACCCATTCTGCTTCTTTTGGCTACAACAACCTCCTCTGCCTCCCTGACGTAGCTAATTCCTACTAATCATTAGCACTCAGCTCGACCATCATCTCTCTCCTGGGAAACCTTCCCTAACCTCTGCACCAGTTAGCCCGTCTGGTTTTCCCAGAGCACCTCACGTCTCCTACACAGCACTTGGCACCGTGTATTATGTCTGTTTACTTGTCTACACACCCACAGCTGTGAGCTTTTGAAGGCGAGGTACTTATTTACCTTCCTTTTCCAGGCACAACATACTGCCTAGTGCTGAGTGAGCCCTCAAAAGGTACTTGCTGAACTGAATGAAAGGAAGGATGAGACCCCAAAGGGACAGACTGAGTGCTCGGAGTTGCAGGGCCTGCTCATACGGTCGCTAGGAGCCAGCTCCTCTGCCAGGCAACAGCTGCAGGCTCCTCCCCCACTTGCCAGCCCCTTCTGCAGGTGGTGGAAGCCAAGCAGATGATGGGGGTAGACTGCTACTGGTACTACCAGGGGAGTTGGGAGGCAACTAAACTAAAAACCAGAGAAAAAACCCCTGTCACAGTGCCAGCTCTTCTAACCAATACTCTTCCCTTGCCAGCATTCACAGTGCCGCTAAGAGACGCCTCATTTATTCTAAGCTCTTCTTCCAGGAGGGGTAAGCATCTGGCTGCTCTGTACTTGAATCCTGATGAGGAGAGAAAGCAGATCTCCTTCGGTCTTTTTTTTTTTTAACGACACAGTTTCACTCTGTTACCCTCAGTAGAGTGCTGTGCTGTTACAGCTCACAGCAAAGTCCAGTTCTTGGACTTAGGCAATTCTCTTGCCTCCCGAGTTAGCTGGGACTACAGGTGCCTGCCACCATGCCCGGCTATTTTTTTGTTGCAGTTTGGCCGGGGCTGAGTTCGAACCTGCCACCCTTGGTATATGGGGCCTGCGCCCTACTCACTGAGCCACAGATGCCGCCCCTCCTTTGGTCTTTATCCCTGTAATTGGGCATTTAGAGCCCTACTCTACTTGTAGATCAGAAAGCAGACAACAGGCATAAACTTAAAAAGCAATGATTTGATTTTAACAGTAAAAAGGGAAATTTTATTATAATGGATCAATATACTGTGAATTCTCGGGGCAATGAAATAGGGTCTGCCCACCTGTACTACGTATTACATCTTACACCTCAGGCCTTCCACAAACTTTGGACTAAATGGACAAATGGATAATGGAGGGAATAGAGATGAATGACCACTTCAGATGAAAATCAGAAAAGTCTGATTCCATCCAGTAGAGGGCACAAGCAGCTTGAATGCAAACTGCTTCTTATAATCCTGGCAGCTTTGGCTTCCAGGGATCATTTCAAAAAAAAAGACAAGTTCTGCCTATATTTTATCTTTAGATTACTCATCAAGTACCATTTCTTTCTAAAGGCTGAAAGAAGTCCAATTTCCTGAAGAGTAAACCTGTATCACTCGTCCAGAAGCTACTGAAGGAACATTCCCTGAACTGGTTCAGGGAATCCTGGTGACCTTTGATTTCTACTACTAAATGTATGCATCTTCCGTTCTCCGAAAAAGGAGAATTAAATTAATGTTTAGGTGGCTCACTCCTGTGATCCTAGCACTCTGGGAAGCTCAGACAAGAGAATCTCTTGAGGTCAGAAATTCAAGACCAGACTAAGCAAGACCCTGTCTCTACAAAAAAATTTAAATATTAAAAAAAATTAAAACATAAAAATAATGTTTAAGCCCCTCAAGGCTAAGGGAACTGTAAAGGGAAGAGAATTCTACACAGAGTTTTTGTACTTGGCTTCCTTTGGCCCTGGCAGTTGTACAGGGTGGCCTATTAAAAACGCATCCTGTCAGGAGACAGGGTCTGTTCTAAACCATAAAAACTCGATCCAAGGCTCGGTGCCTGTGGCTCAAGTGGCTAGGGGCGCCAGCCACATACATCTAAGATGGCAGGTTCAAATCCAGCCCGGGCCCGCCAAACGATGACGGCTGCAACCGAAAAAAAATAGCCAGGCGTTGTGGGCGCCTGTGTCCCAGCAACTTGGGAGGCTGAGGCAGGAGACTCACTTGAGCCCAGGAGTTGGAGGTTGCTGTGAGCTATGCCCAGGAGTTGGAGGTTGCTTGAGGCGCTGTCTCAAAAAAAAAAGAAAAACCTCGATCCAAATTGGAAAATTAAAATGATGAATATCTGCAAGAATCACAAGGTCCAGTGTTGATCTGTAGTAGCTATATTATACATTAATTAGATCAACCAAAGCAGTAGCATTCAGATAGTCTCTTTCCTGTGTCATAGAAAAACACCCTATTAGTGTATATTCTAGTATTGGGTCACAAGCAAGCCAAAGTTACTACAAAGCACATTATTTCATGAAAGGAATGAAATATAGCCACACCATATTAAAAACTCAGTTCTTCACAGCCTAGTTTTTTAGGACTTAAAGCCAGTTTACCAAGCAAAACGCTTCACTATCCCAGCCAGTCAGGTGGATTTGGGGGGTGGAAGGGGGGAACAAGGTAACAGAGTAAAATTGTGAGTTCACTCTATGGCCACCTAACTTAAAGACAAAAGGAAAAAAACACACCTAACTTTGGTAAGTAAAGCTAGCAATCCCCCCTATGAATACTAAGTTACAGTAGTGATACTGGAAGTAATGGCTACCATTTATTAAGTACCTACCAGTTAGTAAGTACTATATAAAATGACCCCCACATAATCATCAACAAACCTATGAGGTCAGCATTGCCATTAATAGACAAGGAGAACCAGAGAAATAAAGTGAACTTACTCCAGAACGGACCTAATAAAGGCAGAACCAGAATTCAATCCCAAGGCTGTATATTCATTCCAAAGCTCAAGCTCTTTCCATGGCATGATGCTATCTTTCAAGAATAAAAATATGACATCAGCCTTAAGGATCAAAAAAAAAATGTTAAAAATTAATCTCACCCACCTGTTTGATCCCTCTGGCACTCACTGGGTTCAAGCTGGGGGGTGGGGGTGGGGAGACGAGATAAAAAAACAGTGGGCATCTGAAGAAAGAGTTGGTGGGAACAGAGCCAGGAGAGTTACAACGAGGCCTCCCGTCTTCCCTCTGCCAGGGCAAAATTTAGCCATCCACACCAGGAAAACATCTGTCAACAACGGCCTTCATCCCAAGGCTGCAGGCACCTACCGTTTATTTGAAAATGTAATATTCTTGAGAAAATCTCCCGCACTAAAACTTTAACAGACGCTAGTTCAATGCTATCAATAACTGGCTAACAATCCACCTTCATTGTTCTGTGTCCCCGCCATTATTCAATTTTCAACTCTCCTCACTACTTCTTTTTTCCAGTCATTTGCACTACCCTTCTTCCCTCAAGCTCTAAAGGTTCGCATCACTCCCAGCTCCCCACTTCCCCACGAGAACATGCCAAACTCTCCCCATCTTGACAGGCTTACCAACTCTAGAGCTTCTCATACAATCCAATCCCCACACCAAAAATCCTAACCTCCCGCTCATATCTCAAACCTCATGCACTTCCAATTCTTCCATGCCCTTCTGAAATGGGGCTCGCCACGTCCCCGAGACCCAACCTTCCTCCCCTTCCTTCCCCACCCCTCACCATCCATTCTTCCCTTCCACTCCCGTGCCTTCCCTCTCCTAGGACCCCAATCTCACCATCCTTTCCCTTGTTTTCTGTTTTCAACCTTTTAAAATCCCCTTCCTTCACAATCTACAACCCCAATTTCTTCCCTCCCTACCCCCAAGACCCCACCTCTTCCCCTGTTCCAACCCTAGCTCCTTTCTTCCTCACACCTCTGAAATCTCATTCCTTTCCCCCCTTGCCCAGGACAGCAATTCTTCGTCCCTCCCTCAATTCCCACGCATGCCCCTCCTCGAGTCCACTCAAGCTAATCCTGCTCCCTCTCCCATCCTGGCCGCGAACCCCAGTTCTCGCACGCCCCCGCAGCCTTCCCCAGCACCCACACCCCACCCTGAAACCCATCTCCCACACCCCAGTATCCTGCTCCTCCCACCTATCCCTCAATCCACCCCCCTGCCCCGTCCCTCCCATGCTTCCCCTCCCCCACTTCCACTCCCGCCCCCCCCAAGCAGCCCTGCGCCCCGAGAGCGGCCCAGCCCGCGGCCGCCACCTACCTGTGCCCCTACTCGGGGCAGCAAGCGGCAGCTCCTTAGTGGCAGTTCTCTCCTTCCGCCGCGCAGCTGACGCGGGAGCTGCTCGGCACCCGGGGCACAAAGCTAGGGAGGGTGGGACACAGAGAGGGTGGGAGGAGGGAGGAGGGAGGGCCGGGCAGGGAGGCGCGCGTGCGCGGGGCCGACAAGCGGGGTGGGGGCGGGGCCGAGCCTAGGGGCGTGATCGCGTTTGGGGCGGGCCACCTGAGGGTGAAGGGCTCACGGTCGGCGGAGGTGGGCACTGCGCGTGCGTTCTCGTGCGGGGGCGGGGCCCCGGGGTTGCGTGCTGCGGGGATGGAGCTGAGTTAAGGGACGGTGGCCGCGCACGCTCTAGTACTTGTCTGGGAAAAGGCGCTGGGGCGGGGTGGCGCAGCCTGGCCTGCGAAGTAGAGGGAAGCGGGAGGGGGCTGGGCTGAGGGCGGTGTGGCGCTGGGAGGCGGGAGGGGAGGTGTGCTCGCGCCCGGGAACTCCGCCGAGGCCGCGGCGCGGGGCGGGGCGCGCGGGAGGTCCGCCGCCAGGACGTCCGTGCGCCCGGAGCTAACGGGAGGCCCAGGCGAGTGGGTCGCCGGGGCGGGGTAGGCGTGCGCCGGGAAGGAGGGATCCTGGCGGGGACGGAGGGGGGTCTGGTGGGGAAGGGAAGCGAGCGAGAGCAGAGGGACTGGTGCGGAGACGCGCGGAGACGGACAGCGGGAGGCGCCAAGGGTCATCCTCGAGAGGTGTCGGGGAGGGGAAGCCTGAGGGGCCTGCTCGCTCCCCTTGACCCTGAAGACGCAAGGCCCACGCCAGGAAGCTTTTTGAGGGCAAAAATAGTGTTTTGACTCACAAAAGGCGAAAACGATTGCAAGTCGAAATTATTAAATCTATCAAAATGTAAGATGTCAGCTGCAACGAAACCCACATCGTTATGAATTCTGTTTAATGTCTGGGGCATTTAATATATTTTTTACACAATGTGGTGCATGACCTCCACAAGTATGAATGTTTAGGCCCCTTGGAAGGTGCTCAGATGGCTTTGAATTGAGAAGAAGGATCTTGGGTGGAGATTAAGAAGGTGGTGTCAGGGCTGCTTTGTCTTGGAAACTACAGGCCCTGGTCTTGCCAGAAGCTCTAGGAAGGGCCTGGGAGCTAAAGATGAAAGAGTGAGCGGGAGATAAAGTCACTGGCCTGCATTTGGAGAACAGCATAAGATGTCGAGAAACTCCAGGGCAGGGATTGTAAAAAATGGAAAGCTGGTACCCTAGAGTGCACCAGTTTTGGTAAATGGAGACCTTGAGGGAAATTGTGTGTATTTAGAGCCAGGCACACCTTGCTCTAAAGGGATGGGGAGTTAGTCCGCAACCCAAACCTGAACTTTGGAGTTGTGGGAGCAACCTGTCTGCTGAGTTGTACCATGGATTTTAGGCTTTCTCATGGCCTGGTGTGGTGGCTCACACCTGTAATCAATCCCAGCACTCTGGGAGGCCAAGGCAGGAGGATCACTTGAGTTCAGGAGTTCCAGACCATTCTGAGCAAGAGCAGTGCCCCCATCTGTACTAAAAATCGAAAAATTAGCCAAGCATTGTGGTGGCACCTGTAGTCCCACCTATTCAGGAGGCTGAGGTAGGAGGATCACTTGAGCCTGGGAGTTGGAGGTTGCTGTGAGCTAGGGTGAGGCTGAGGCCATGGCACCTTAGCCTGAGCAAAAGAGTGCCAGGATCCAGAGGGCTGGTCAACTGAGGAATTGACCTGGAGAGTTTTTCCCCAAAGAAGGAAAGTTTAAAAAAAAAACAAAACTGGAGAGAGTTTAAAGAGAACCCAGTCTCTACCAGTTCTACTTGTTATTTAAATAATTCTACCCAGCACAGAAAATGGAAAGAATAGAGGGGGATACAGTATGTATGAAATGAGTTTTATCAAGCAACTTAGATAAGAATGTGAGGTAAGAAGAGAAATGAGAGTGTACTTGGACTTGGAGAGTGTACTTTCTTTGCTATTCACATATTCTATATCAATCCTAGATAGATTTCCCTAAAATGTAGTTTGTTTGTTTTTTTGCAGTTTTTGGCCAGGGCTGAGTTTGAACTCGCCATCTCTGGCAAATGGGGCCGGCACCCTACTCCTTCAAGCTACAGGGGCTGGCACCCTACTTCTTTGAGCCACAGGCGCTGCCCAAATGTAGATCTTTTTAAAAAGAAATTCTCCCTGAATCTCCAACCTCCACATTTCCCCCCCCCCAAATAAATTAGTCCAGGATTTCCCTAGCTTTACACCATTCGCATTTGGGGCCGGGTAATTATTTTTAGGAGTGGAAGCTGTTGTGTTCGTAATGGAATTTAGCATTCTCTTCTACCATCTCCAGAGTTGTCAAGTGTGCCTTGGGGGTCACCATCACCCCTGGTCCAGTTGAGAACCATTGGACATGACAAAGCCCAGTGTCTTGTCTTGGCTTTTAAGATTTCTTCATTATCTTCTCCTAGCTTGCTTTCCCAGAGTTTGACTCAAAAGAACTACCAAAGTAAGAATAATTTCTTTGGTTTCCTCCATACATTATTACCTACTCTTCTTGGTACTTTCAGGGGTGTAAGAGATTTTAAAGTCATTACTTGGATAGAAAGTTCTGGCTCGGCGCCAGTAGCTCAGTGAGAAGGGCAGCGGCCACATAACACCCAGGGGTTGGGTTTGAGCCCAGCCCAGCCTGCCAAACAATAAGGACAGCTGCAACAAAAAAATAGCGAAGCACTGTGGCGGGGGCCTGTAATCCCAGCTACTTGGGAGGCTGAGGCAAGAGAATCGCTTAAGCCCAGGAGTTTGAGGTTGCTGTGAGCTGTGATACCACAGCAGTCTACTGAGGGCCACATAGTGAGACTCTGTCTCAAAAAAAAAAAAAAAATAAACTGAACATCTGTGATGTCTTCCTGCTTAGAATTTGCACTTGTTGAGTCCAGCTCACCTACTAGGAGCTGTGAAAAGAAAAATTTTAATGTTTTTCCATTTGTGAGCACTACTAATACTTAGAATTGTTACATTTCTCTTACCAAATTATCTCTTTTTTTTTTTTTTTTTTTTTTTTTGAGACAGAGTCTCACTTTATCACCCTCAGTAGAGTGCAGTAGCAGCATAGCTCACAGCAACCTCCAACTCCTGGGCTTAGGCAATTCTCTTGCTTCAGTCCCGAGAAGCTAGGACTATAGGCGCCTGCCACAACACCTGGCTATTTTTTTGTTGCAGTTTGGTCAGGGCCGGGTTCAAACCCTCCACCCTCTGTATATGAGGCCAGCACCCTACCCACTGAGCCATAGGCAGCGCCTAAATTATCTCTTCTTGAAATGATTCAGCCCCTAATCTTTCAACTTTCTCCGTGTAATGTGATTTATAGGTCATGAACTGTTTGTCCTTGAAATACTATCAAGCCTGCCAGTGTTTCACTTAAAACATACACCTTACAACTGAACACAGCATTCTGCATGTGTATCACACACACTATGTTAGCACAGAGCATGTTATACTATTAGTTGCCTGCTTGTCCATCTTTCTTGATGCTGAGCTTGAAGACAAAAGCCAAGGCTTTGCCACATGTTGTATTCTTTGTGGTGTAAGCACAGTGCATACCCCTTAACTTCAAAAGGGCATTGGTTTGGTTGGGCACAGTGGCTCACCACCTGTAATGCCAGTACTCTGGGAGGCAGTTTGGAGGATTACTTGAGGCCAGGAGTTAGAGAACATCCTGAACAAAAATGTGACCCAGTGTCTATAAAGAATAGAAAAAATTAGCGTGGGTAGTGGCCAGTGCCTGCAGCCCTAGTTACTAGGAAGGCAGTTGAATTGTTTGAGCCCAGGAGTTTGAGGTTGTAGTCAGCTTAGGATGACACCACTGCACTCTAGCCTAGGCTACGCAGGGACGCTCTTGTCAAAAAATAAAAAGCCAGGGGCAGTGGCTCATGCCTGTAATCCTAGCACTCTGGGAGGCCAAGGCTGGTGGATTGCCTGAGCTCATAGGTTGGAGACCAGATTGAGCCAGAGTGAGACCCCATCTGTAAAAATTGCCAGGCATTGTGGCAGGTGCCTGTAGTCCCAGCTACTTGGGAGGCTGAGGCAAGAGAATCGCTTAAGCCCAAGAGTTAGAGGTTGCAGTGATCTATGACACCAAGCACTTTACCAAGGGCAACAGAGTGAGACTATCTCAAAAAAAAAAAAAAAAAAAAAAAGAGGGCCTTAGTTGATACTCAGAAATTTTGCTGGAATGTGCTACCTCTTTAATTTGTAATATAATCTGAATAGCATTCCTTTACCTTTGGGGCAGGTCTAGTACACTGTGTGCCCTATGTGGACTTTGTGACCAACCAGACCTGTAAGTTTTATACATCTAGACCAGAGGTTGGCAAGCTTTTTTGTAAAGGGTGAAATAGTAAATATTTTATGGGCCCTCCAGTCTGTCACACCTACCTAACTCTCATTCTAGCACAAAATCAGCCGTAGGTAATACTATGTATGTAAATGAAAGAGCATGAACATGCTCTAATAAAACTTTATTCATGAAGTATGAAAATGTAAAAAACACTTTTAGTTTGTGGGCCATATAAAAACATGTTGGCAGGCTAGATTTGGCTTCCAGGCAGTAGTTGGTGACTAACCCTAACCAGACCAATCCTTGTATGATTCATTTTTTTTTAAGTCTTGAGTGTTGGCCTTTACTGTTATCCTTATAAAATATCTTACTCATTGCGCTTCTAACTTGCTCATTTCATTTTGAGTGCTAATTCTGTCATCTAGCGTTTTAGCTGATATCCCAGCTTTGTGTCATCTGCAAAATTAATACTATTTGCATCCATATAAAAGTTGCATACTTTTTGTGTCCTTAATTAGTAAAAATGTTGAATGAGATGAGGATAGAAGTCTTCTACAAATTCATTTGGTTCTATTAATCACCATTGAAAGAGTTATATTATAAATACCTACCTAAAATATTGTCTATCACCAACCCATATTTCTCCATCTGGTCTACAAGGTAACTTGAGAAGCTTTGAAGCTTTTTTTTTTTTTTTTGAAGCTTTTTTGAAATGTTCTAATCTGTAGGAATATCATCAAACAAGAACAACAAAAGAAATGTATAGGCTTGGTATTGATATAACTTGTAAACTATTGTTATTTTAATAATTTTAGAATTTTATTAAGAATTAACATCCAAGTTTGTCAGTCTGTATTTGCAGGAATTGACTGTGATTCTCCTCTTCGATCTAGGGACTGACAGTGTTCATCCAACACTGACCTGTTCTCTGGTATCAATAGTATTAACAGCTGTGGTTAGGAAAAGTTGGTACAAATTAAAAAATTAGATTATATGTCTTTTTTTTGTTAACCAATGTTATCACACTTTTAATACTATAAATATTAGATTTTTAAATTATTAGTGTAATAGAGTACATTATGTTAATATGGTGTACAAAACTTAGAAATGGATTTCTGTAAAATAGAAATTGTAAATAATTAATATAAATTATCAATAGTAGCCCGTGCAGTGGCTCATGCCTGTAATCCTAGCACTCTGGGAGACCGAGGCCGGTGGATCACCTGAGCTCATGAGTTCAAGACCAGCCTAAGCAAGAGTGAGACCCTGTCTCTACTAAAAAAGAAAAACTGAGGCAAGAGGATCACTTGAGCCCAAGATTTTGAGGTTGCTGTGACTATGATGCCAGGGCATTCTACCAAGGCAACAAAGTGACACTCTTGTCTCAAAAAATAAATAAATAAATAAGTGATCAACAGTGACTCAACGTGTTGAAAATCTAAATACAATTATTGAATTTGCAATTGTCAAAAATTTTATGCTTACATTTTACCATTTCCAGGATCAAATAATCCCTGTCTTGTACATATTGTTCCACCAACCAGAAAAATAAGGGAAGCTCTCCAACTTCTTGATGTTTAAATACAAATTTGATTCTAAAATCAGAAATGAACTGAATGACAAAGGAAAATTACAGGCCAATGTGACAAAAATTCTAAGTATATTATTAACCGAATTTAAGTGTGAATAAAAATAATAATAAACCCTGGACATATGCATAGAGTTTATGCCAAGAACTGGGTATTCTATAACATTAGAAAACCTCAACTGATCACATTAACACATTAACTGCCATACACAAAAAAAGAAAAGTTTTCCTTGGGGCCTCAGTGTTTTGTTATGAAAATAGGACAAAAACTTCAAACAAAATGATTCTAAAATACACATTAATAAAAAAGTAACATAAAAACTTGAAAATTAGGGGTGGCACCTGTGGTTCAGTGGGTGGGGTGCCAGCCCCATACACCAAGGGTGGCAGGTTTGAACTGCCAGCTAAAAAAATAAAAAACTTGAAAATTAGTAATATAAAAAGAAATTTGAAAAATAATTCATAACTCATGTGGCAGTTAATGTGTTAACCTATAGAAAAATCCATATGATCATCTTTTTTTTTTTTTATTTGAGACAGAGCCTCAAGCTGTCGCCCTGGGTAGAGTGCTGTGGCCATCACAACTCACAGCAACCTCTAAATCCTGGGCTCAAGGAATTCTCCTGCCTCCACTTCCCAAGTAGCTGGGACTACAGGCATGTACCACAATGTCTGGCTATTTTTTTGGTTATAGCCATCATTGTTGTTTAGCAGGCCTGGGCTGGATTCGTACCGCCAGCTCAAGTGTATGTGGCTGGTGCCTTAGCCACTTGAGCCACAGGCGCTGAGCCCATATGATCATCTTAACAAATGATAGAAGTGTGTTTAAAAGAAAAAAAAACAACCAACTAGAAAGAGATGGGAATTTCTATAACCCACAATGAATATTATCTAATAAAATCTACCATG
Organism: Otolemur garnettii; assembly: GCF_000181295.1. Lineage (NCBI taxonomy): Eukaryota > Metazoa > Chordata > Mammalia > Primates > Galagidae > Otolemur > Otolemur garnettii. The sequence continues at coordinate 1,084,039 of NW_003852461.1, read as the reverse complement.
AAAATGACATCTAATGATGAAATTTTAGAAATATTTCATGTATGGTCCAGAATAAGGCTTTTTAAAATGTTAATTTTAAAAAATCCCATATGCCTTAACCATAAAAACTATAAAATGAGAGTAAATCTAACAAAAGAAGTAAAGATGTGTTTGGAGAAAACAAAAACCATTTAAAGCACTTAAATTCTAAGTAAATAAAGAGATATGGCAGATCCATGGATTTGAAAACTCAAACATGTCAGGTCTCTCCAAATCTATAGATTTAATTGCATTGCAAACAGTATCTCAAAGGTTTTTTTAAATGTAACTTAACAAAATTATTTAGAAACAGGGTCTTCCTCTGTCTCCAGGCTGGAGTACAGTAGCACAATCTAGCTACAGTAGCCTTGAACTCTTCCCAACTCAAACAATTCTTCCACCTCAGCCTCCCCAGTAGCTGACACTGCAGATGCACACCACCACAGCTGACTAATTTTTAAAGACTTTTTTTGCAGAGACAGTTCTCACTATGCTAATCAGGGTAGTCTTGACCTCCTGGGCTCAAGTCATCCTCCCACTTTGGCCTTCCAAAGTGCTGGGATTGCATTCATGAGCAAACGCACTGGCCCCAATTTTTTTTCTAATGATCAAGGTACAGAGCAGAGAACCAAACTAACTTTGATAATTAAGTAGGGAAATTTACCTTACCATATATCAAGATTTATACCTTCTTCTGTCATTTTGCTTTGAGCAAATGTCTTTATATTTAGAATGTGTCTCTTGAAAGCAATATTAAGTTGTTGAAGTTCAGTCTAATAATCTTGTGTTTATCTTATGCATATCTAAATAATTGATGTAGTTGTGCTTAAATATATGTTCTTACTCTTTGTTTTCTCTTTGTCCTATTTTTCTTTTTCCTTCCTTTTTTTTTTTTTTTTTGTGGAGACAGTCTTACTTTGTCACCCTGGGTAGAGTGCTGTGGCATCACAGCTCACAGCAATCTCAAACTCTTGGGCTCA
>NW_003852461.1:1076965-1080922 GCF_000181295.1 Otolemur garnettii | reverse complement strand
CCTTAGCTGCTTGAGCTACAGGTGCCGAGCCATCTCTTGATATTTTTATTGTCTTTTTTGTTTGTTTGGTTTTTTTTGAGACAAAGTCTCACTTTGTCACCCTCAGTAGAGTGCCCTGGTGTCATAGCTCACAGCAACCTCAAATTCTTGGACTCAAGTGATTCTCTTGCCTCAGCCTCCCAAGTAGCTGGGACTATAGGCACCAGCCACAATGCCTGGCTATTTTTAGAGATGGGGGTCTCACTCTTGCTCAGGCTGGTCCACCCTTGGCCTTCCAGAGTGCTGGAATTACAGGCATGAGCCACTGTGCTCGGCCAGTTTTTTTTTTTTTTTAAGACAGAGTCTCACTATGTCACCCTTGGTAAAGTGCTGTAGCCTTACGGCTCACAGCAACCTCAAACTCTAGGGCTTAAGTGATTCTCTTGCCTCAGCCTCCCACCTTGCTGGGACTACAGGCGCCCGCCACAGTGCCTGGCTATTTTTTTGTTGCCGTTACCATTGTTGTTTAGTTGGCCCAGGCTGGGTTTGAACCTCCCAGTGTGGGTGTATGTGGCCGGCACCTTACCCACTGAGCTGCAGGCACTGCCATTGGCCAATGTTTTTATAATGCACTACTCACTTTCTTCTCCTCTTTTGGGACTTCAATTACACGTATTTCAGATTAGTTTGATAATGTTTCATAGGTATCAAGTACTCTGTTTTTTTCTTTTCATTTCATTTTGGATCATTTTTCTTAACCCTTCTTTGAGTTCACTGATCCTTTACTCCACTGGGTCCTGTCTGATATTAAACCCATCTGATGATTTCTTAGTTTTAGGTACTGTATTTTTCAGTTCAAGAATTTCCATCTTGTCCTTTGTTAAGAGTTTACATTTCTCTGCTAAATTGCTCTACTCACAGATGGCACACATAGCTCAGTGGATAGGGCGCTGGCCACATAGACCGAGGTTGGTGGTTCGAACTCAGCCTGAGCCTGCTAAACAACAATGACAACTGCAAGGGTGGCACCTGTGGCTCAGTGGGTAGGATGCCAGCCCCATATACCAAGGGTGGTGGATTCAACCCAGCCCTGGGCCAAACTGCAGCAATAAAAATATAGCCAGGTGTTGTGGCGGGCGCCTCTAGTTCCAGCTACTCGGGAGGCTGAGGCTAAGAGAAACGCCTAAGCCCAGGAGTTGGAGGTTGCTGTGAGCTGTGATGCCACGGCATTCTACCAAGGGTGATAAAGTAAATCTCTGTCTCTTAAAAAAAAAAAATGACAACTGAAACAACAACAACAACAACAACAAAATATCCGGACATTGTAGCCAGTGCCCGTAGTCCCAGCTACTTGGGAGGCTGAGGCAAGAGAATCATTTGAGCCCAAGAGTTTGAGGTTGTTGTGAGCTATGATGCCATGCCACTCTACCAAGGGCTATATAGTGAGACTCTGTCTCCAAAAAAAAAAAAAAAAAAAATGCTCTACTCACCTATTTTGTCCATTATTTCTTTAAATTTTCTAACATATTTGTAATAGTTATCTTTGTATCCACCTGCTAATTCCAGCACCTGAGTCATCTATAAATCTGTTTCTAGGGACTGTATTTGGTGGGGTTTGTGTTTTTAAAATATTACAAACTTAAGTATAATGGTTTTCCCTGGAGAGCATATACCATTTCCTTTGTTTGGTAGCTAGCATAAGGGACAAATCACTTCAGTCTAACTAGGAATTGTGCTGGGTTTGGACCAAGTGGCAGTTTTAAATAGTTTGAGTTTACCTTAGTTTCAGATAACGGAGAATGAGATCAGTTCCCTCCTTCTTCAGGGCTATCGTATCTAAGTACCAGAGACCAAAGAAATCTTTGTTTCTCCGTTCCCACCCAGTTTCCTGGCTTTACATAGGATTTCTTATCAGCAGTTGAGCTGAGTGGGAGTCAGGTTGTAGCTGTACTGTACTTAGCTGCACTTCAACACTGCTGCATACAGCATCAATCTCACAAAGATAGTAATGAGTGAAAGAAGCCAGATGCAAGTAATATAAACTGTGAGCGTCCATGTATATTAAGTTCAGGCAAAATTAATCTCTAGTGTTAGAAATAGGACCATGATTGCGTTGGGAGAGGAAGGGGAGGAGGTAGTAGTTGGAAGGGGGGGAGCAGAAGGTTTCTCAAGTGTTCTGTTTCTTTACCTGGGTGGATTTACTTTGTGAAAATGTATTGAACTCTATACTTATGATTTGTACCTTTTTCCATATGTATGTTATAGTTCAATAACAATAAAGGAAGTGAGGGGGACTCTTGTGCAAACACACACACACACACAAAACCAGGTTTAAAAGAAAAATCAAGCCACAGACTGAGAGAAGATATTTATAACACATACAACAAAGGATTTGTATCTAGGGTATTTTTAATTTGAAGATTCCCATAAATCAAAAAGAAAAAGAGAAAAAAAATAATAAAAAGACAACCCGATAAAAAAAGAGTAAAGGGTTAGAAAGAGCAAATAACAGAAAAGGCCTGAATGGCCATGAACATGTGCAACGGCTTTAAACTTCACTCACAGTCACGGACATGGCAATGAAACCGTATTGAGATGCTATTTCTTACTCGGCATTAAACTTCACTCACAGTCACGGACATGGCAATGAAACCATATTGAGATGCTATTTCATACTCGGCATTAAACTTCACTAGCAGTCATGGACATGGCAATGGAAACCATACTGAGATACCATTTCATACCAGTGAGATGGCTAACGCCAAAACGCCTAAGAATGCCAAATCGGTGAGAGCATAAGGAGGCAGAACTCTCATACGCTGGCCAGGCACAGTGGCTCACCCCTGTATTCCTAACACTTTGGGAGGTGAAGGTGGGAGGATCAATCACTTGAGCTCAGAAGTTCAAGACTAGCCTGAGCAAGAGTAAAGAGCCTGGCTCTACTAAAAATAGAAAAATTAGCTGGGCATTGTGGCCAGTGCCTATAGTCCCAACAGGCAGGAGGATTGCTTGAACCGAGGAGTTGGAGGTTGCTGTGAGTGAGGCTGACACCGCTGCACTCTCGCCCAGGCAGGTGACAGAGTAGACTCTGTCTTAAAAAAAGGGGAATGGGGTGGGACACAACTACAACAGGGACTCTACCTAACAAAGCAAACATTGTAACCTAATTGTTCACATTAATCTGAAATTAAAAAAAGTAACCCATATACTGCTGATGAGTAATGCTATTCATTATAATTTAGAGGTGAAATTAGTGACTTGAAGGCATACAGAGTCTAAGTTTCTACAATTTTACTTCTGTAGAGAAAGGTTCTTTTACCATGAGGACTCTTTTCCATGTGCATGAGTATATATGCATAAAGATTTGCATAATGAATTTGTTTATAATAGCAAAAAATTAGAAATAAATCTAAAGATCTAAATCAGTGGTTCTCAACCTATGGGTTGTGACCCCTTTGAGGGTTGAACGACTCTTTCACAGAGGTCGCCTAAATACATCTTGCATTTCAGATATTTACATTACGATTCAGAACAGTAGCAAAATTATAGTTGTGAAGCAGCAACGAAAATAATTTTATGGTTGGGGTTCACCACAACATGAGGAACTGTATTAAAGGGTCGCAGCATTAGGACGGTTGAGAACCACTGATCTAAATGTTCATTAATTGGAGAATGGAAAAATACCTTATAGCAGTTAAAATGAATAAAGTAGATTATTATTAACATGATAGAATCATGGGAACATACTATTAAATGAAAAAAGCAAATACCAAAAGGACGTATACACTGTGGAGTCATCTAAATTTAAAAATGTACATATCATTTATGGATATATATATGATAAAAATATAACAAGGGTGGTGGGTTGTACCTATAATCTCATCTAATCATGATTGAGGTGGAAGGATCGTTTCAGGCCAGGAGTTCAAGACCAGCCTGGGCCACATAGTGAGACGCCATCTCTTAAGAATTAAAAGC
>NW_003852461.1:1070948-1071865 GCF_000181295.1 Otolemur garnettii | reverse complement strand
AAAAAAAAAAAAAGAAATACAATTCCTAGGTAAATGAACTACATGTGTTACTTTGAGCAAAGTATATACTACCTCTTGAGCCTCAGTTATTATTCTGAAAAAATGGGGATAATACTATCTTTCCTGTCCACTTCAGAGCTATGAGAAAATAGATATAAAATAGTTTGGTTTTTTTTTGAGACAGAGTCTCACTTTGTCACCCTTGGTAGAGTCCCGTGACGTCACAGCCCATAGCAATTTCCAGCTCTTGGGCTTAGGTGGTTCTCTTGCCTCAGCCTCCCGAGTAGCTGAGACTAGAGGGGCCCACCTCGACACCCAGCTATTTTTTTGTTGCAGTTTGGCCAGGGCCGGGTTCAAACCTGCCACCCTTGGTATATGGGGCCAGACTGGTCAACAAGCATGACCCTTGTATGGATATTGTCTGTAAGACGTACACTTGATAGAGTGGGTTGAAAATAAAAGATGAAAAAAGTACACCCTGCAAAGAGTACACATAAAAAAGTGGCTGTGGCTAGATTCCTATCAGACAAAGCAGAATATAAGATAAGGAGTAAGTATTACAGAGATAAAGATAGTGTTTTACAATATTAGACGACGAATTCATCCCAAAGAGATAGAAATTCTAAGTATATATAGACCTAATAATAGGTCTTCAAAGTACATAAAGTGATAACTAATAGAGCAAAGGAAGAAATAGACGAAGCCAGCATCATGTGTTGGAGTTTCTTTCTTTCTTTCTTTCTTTTTTGTTTTTTAGAAATAGGGTCTCACTCTGTTGCCCAAGCTGGAATGCAGTGGTGTGATCCCAGCTCACTGTAACTTTGAACTGCGGGGCTTAAGCAATGTTTCTGCCTCAGCCTCTGAGTAGCTAGAACTATAGGGAACACCACCATGCCCAGATTTTTTTTTTTTTTTTT
>NW_003852461.1:1064355-1069251 GCF_000181295.1 Otolemur garnettii | reverse complement strand
TGTAGTAGTTGTAGCGATATAAAGATGAGTAAGAGAGAGTGGCTGGACTCAAAGAACTCAGCATCTAGCAGGAGCATAAAAACTGAAGAGATTTTTAAGCCCAGATGTAGAAAGACAGGCTGAGTGTGAGACATTTGCAGAAGAGGAAGGAAGTGATTTTGATTTGTTGGGGTTAGAGAGATAGGACCAAAGTGAATAAACTTTGCAAGGGGAAGAAGAGTTTTTCAGGTCAAGAAAACCTCATGAACTAAGGTCTACAGAAGCATGAGCCTGCCTGACATGTTTGTAGAATTTTGAGTGACCCAGTGTGACTGCAGTGATGAGAGAGAAGACATTTGAGTGACGGAACCAGATTGTACCGTTTTAAATGCTGTTCTGAAGAGTTTCGATTTATAGTCAGTAAGGGACTACTGAAGGTTTTAGACAGGCCTGACACCAGTTCTGTGTGTTTGTACTTCAGAAAAGAGGACCTGGTGTAGTAAAGAAGGATCATTAAAGTTAGCTAAAGATTAGGGGTAGAATTAACAGAAAGGAGTTGTAAGGACTCAGTAGTCATTTATTTTTTAAAAATAGGTACTTATTAGAATTTCTTGAGTATTTGGTTCTTCTTCTTCTTATTATTTTTTTAATTAACAACAGGAATCCAGAAACGTTTTGGACAACCACAGGAATGTTTCCCCAGGAATTTATTATTTTTTTTCACAAACATGTGAAGATTGAAAGGTTTATAATCCAAAGTTACTTCGGTAAGCAAATCATACATTAATTTTCTTTTCTTTCTTTTTTTTTTTTTTTTGAGACAGTCTCTCAAGCTGTCACCCTGGGTAGAGAGTTGTGGCATCACAGCTCACAGCAACCTCCAACATTAATTTTCTTTATTTATTTTTCTGGTGCTCCAGGTGAGGCGCATACTTTAATTTTCATTCTTTAATTTTTCCATAGTCAGAAAGCACATATGTAAACTTTTGGCAAAATTCTGGTTTTTCTTTACAGCTTGGAATCCAGTTTTATTGCTGGAGTGAGAGAGTGAGGATTGTGGGTTAAGTGCCTTGAGCTCAATTAGCCTCTCAGAAGCTGCAAATTTGAAACTCTTCCAAAACGGATAATAATTTCCATGCAGTTTACTATGTGCAAGTCTTTGGCTAAAGGCCTTATTATGAACCTGAGAAGCCAGAATGCCAGATGCTAGGTTCCATGACATCTTTACTCTAGATTATATTTGGCCTGGGTCTCTCTGTAAAATTCTTGCTTAAAAGTGGAATACCAAGGCTGGGCATGGTGGTTCATGCCTTTCTTCCTAGCACTTTGGGAGACCAAGGTGGGTGGATTGCCTGAGCTCAGTAGCTCCAGACCAGCCCAAGCAAGAGCAAGACCCTGTCTCTAAAATTAGCTGGGCATTGAGGTGGGCGCCTATAGTCCCAGCTACTCGGGAGGCTGAGGCAAGGAATCACTTGAGCCCAAGAGTTTGAGGTTGCTGTGAGCTATGATGCCATGGCACTCTATCTGGGGCAACAAAATGAGACCATCCTCAAAAAAAATAAAAATAAAATAAAAATGGGTAATCCTAATTATTCACACTGAATAGTTTTGATTCTTTTGGCATTTTCCGAGGGATTTAGGAGGAGAATCTTCCATTGGAACAGCATTCTAACTGTATGTATTTTTGTTTGTTTGCTTGTTTTTATTTTTGTTTTTTTCTTTCCTGGAGACAGCATCTCACTCTGTTACCCTGAGTAGAGTGCCATGGCATCATCATAGCTCACAGCAACCTCAAACTTGGGCAATCCTCTTGTGTCAGCCTCCCAAGTAGTTGGGGCTTAGGTTGAGGCACCTGCCACAACCCCAGCTAGTTTTTCTACTTTTAGTAGACAGAGTCTCACTCTTGCTTAGTCTGGTTTCGAAATCCTGAGCTCAGGCATTTCACCAGCCTTGGCATCTCTGAGTACTAGGATTACAGGTGGGAGCCACCACACTCAGGCCTTGTATGTGTTTTTTAGTTTATTTTTAGGAGCAGGGTCTCACTTTGTCACCCAGGCTGGAGTGCAGTGGTACAATCATAGTTCACTGCTACCTGGAACTTCTGAGCTCAGGGGATCCTCCCACCTTAGCTGAGTAGCTAGGACTACAGACACGTGCCACCATGTTGGCTAATTTGTTAATTTTTTTGTAGCAATGGGATCTCACTATGTTGCCCAGGATGGTCTTGAACTCCTGGCCTCAGGCCATCCTCCTGCCTCCCAAAGTGCTGGGATTATAGGTGTGAGCCACTATGCCTGGCCTGTTTATTTAAGGATAAAGTGTGTCAGACAAAATCGTGACACACAGAATACATCCCAGATGGTTCACATGAACAGCCCTTATTGATGGAATTGCTTATAAAATTATGGCCCGGAGTAAGGGAACAAGCTAGGGATGATGAGGCCCTAGGAACTGGCTCTAGCACAGAGCTGCTACCACCCATGGGACCAGGGAAGGAAATGGTATTATCAGAGCCCAGTGGGAGCAGCCTGTGCAGAAGAGCATGTGGGCCAGGAGCCATAGGCTTACGGGGACTGTTGACTACTTGGCATCAAAGCAGGGTGGGGGTTGGAAATAAAATAGCCTGACCTCACTTTCCTACTTCCCTTCAGTCTCCTCTGTGTGCCTCCCATTGGCCAAATCCAATCAGAACCCAGGGGTCAGTGAGTCCAGGTGATAAGAGTTCACAGAGCTCAGGCCCTCACAGCACAGAACGGGACAGAGAAGGGGAAGGATCTGGAGTGATAGAGACTGGGTTGGGGACAGTGAAGAATAAGCAGGGCAGGAGGAAGATGACTGCATTCCTGGCAAGTCCCTCCCCTGTCAGTCATTGTAGAGGCTCCAGAGTCAGACAGACCTAAGTTTGAATTCCAGCTCTGGCACTTACTAGCTGCGTATCATTTAAACCTTGCCTGGCTTCTCTAAGCCTGTTTTCTCGTCAGTAAAGTAGGTTAATAATACTTTACTCATAAGGTCATACTCAAGAGGAGTGAATAAATATGCTTGACTCATCATAGGCTCTCCATAAAAAGTTTACAGCAAGACCATCAATAGTGCTTTTATTAGTAGTAATATACCAAAAATATGGATGATACCAAATTTTAAAAAGCTCTTCTAGGGTGGTGTGTGGTAGCTAATATCTGTAATCTTAGCACTTTGGGAGGCTGAAGCAGGAGGATCACTTGAGGCCAAGAGTGTGAGACTAGCTTGTGCAATATAGCAAGACTCCATCTCAACAAAAAAATTAAAAAAAAAAATAAGGTGAGCATGGTGGCACATGGCTATAATCTCAGATACTCTCAAGGCGAAGGCAGGAGGATTGCTTGAACTAAGGAGTTCAAGGCTGTAGTGAGCTATGATCATGCCACTACACTCCAGCCTGAGCGAGAGCCTATCTCTAAAACAATGAAACAGACCCAAAAAAGCTCTGTGTTGTACGGTTGCAAACATTTATAAGATCATAGTTACACAAAAGTACATTTTACCTTAGGCCCTGAGGCTTAGGGGTTTATGGCAAAAATCCCTAAGAGTTTTATTACGGAGTGAGTAACTTCCAGAACACAGTGTTCCACATCCTGGTCCTCTGGGTAGTCCTACCAATGCCTGACGGTCTCAGGCTGAGGGGGAAAAATTAGGGGCAACAACACAGAGTCAGTTGTCTAACTAACTATTTATTTTGTTGATTTACAATCAGTGCGGACCTTAAAGATCGAAAAGACCACAGCTAAAGATCCAGTTGATTTTGAACAGTGGATTGAAAAAGGTATGTGCTTGTTTTACCAGCCTGTTCTGAGCATGAGGAGTAGGTAAGAGGCCCGTGGCTCTCCATTTCTAGTCCAGCTCATTTTGGTGAACACAGATGACTTCCTTGATTCTTGTGACACATTTAGGGCCTAGAAAGACCCAGGGGTGAACACCAGACCGCTTCCTCACTTAGTGGTTACATGTCACTTAATTTTTCTAAATTACAGTATCCTCATCAGAAAAATGAAGATGATACCTGCCGTTTAAATTTTTGGTAAACTAGTGTCTGGCATATAATAGACAATAAATATTAATTTCTTCTCTCCTTCCTTATTAACAGTGCTAGTTAAATGTCATCAGCAGGATTGATAGCCTCTAATTAAGCCTGTTGCCTTCCTCTGTCTCTTTCCCCTCACAAATACCATGAAAACAATAGTAAAAGAATAAAAGAGACATAAACCCACAAGGGCAAAAAACAAACACCAAGAATCAGGAAACTAAAGCAAATGTGAGAGATGAGTATATGTTATATGACTGAGGGAAAGCAGAGGAGCAGTTAACTGCATAGCTGAACAGCTTAGGTGATAATCTACGCACCTGCCAAGGAAAATAGCAGTGAGAAGCAAGTCGGTTTGCCGCACTGAACCCCAGACAGGTTAGAACTCGAAGGTAACCGGTACCGTGGAAAGTATGAGTGAGACACAGGCCAGAAAACAAGGGCAATTAGTTGAATGTCTGTACACAGAGAAGTTGGACTCTAAGTACCTCCTTCTATCCCACACAGCGAGGTGACCACTCTTTTCTCTCACAGACCTCTCCCACCAGGGAGATGACCAGGAACAGTGGATGTTGAGAATCAGGGCTTAGGAGACCAGGAATAGTAGAGAAAGTGAATGAGAGAGACAAGAGGTTGAGAACAGGGTAAGTGGAAGCCTGCATGTTGAATAGTGAGTGGTGGTAACACCAGCCTGCGCTCCTGTGCTCTGCTATTGATGTCAGCAACCAAGACTGTGCCTCCAGCTAGGAGACTAGAGGATTCATCTTTGGAAAAACTGAATAGCCCCAGAAAAAAAGAGCTATAGATATTGACAAAGACTAGCTCATTCCTGGTCACCCCATTGAAGTACACCAATC
>NW_003852461.1:1061869-1063442 GCF_000181295.1 Otolemur garnettii | reverse complement strand
TTTTTGAGATAGAGTCTCACTATGTTGCCTTTAGTAGAGTGCTGTGGTGTCACAGCTCACAGCAACCTCAAACTCCTGGACTTAAGTGATTCTCTGGCCTCAGCCTCCCAAGGAGTTGGGACTACAGGAGCCCACCACAATGCCTGGTTGGTTTTTGTTGCAGTTGTTGTTTAGCTGGCCCAGGCCGTGTTCATACCCACCAGCCCCGGTGTATGTGGCTGGTGCCAAGCTGAGAGACTTAATTCTTAATCCTCAACTATAAAAAGACATTTGAGGGGACAGTTGGGGACTGACTTTTATATGACACTGAGGCATTATTTTTAATGTTAGTATGATAATGGTGGTATGATTATATAAAGAATTATTATTTAGAAATGGATAATAAGGTTTTTATAGGTCAAATGTCATAATTTCTTAGACTTGCTTTAAAATGCTTCAGCAAAGAAAGTTTAATTCGGCGACACCTGTGGCTCAAAGGAGTAGGGCACCGGCCCCATATGCCGGAGGTGGTGGGTTCAAACCCAGCCTCTGCCTTTTAAAAACTACAAAAAAAAAGTTTAAACTACTATGATGAAATTTGGTAATTATAAAATATAGATAATGGGCATACATGGGAATCATTATGTTCTTTCTTCTTTTGCATATGTCTGAAATTTTCTTATTTTTCATAACTAAAAAAACCAACAAAGCGAATGACAAAGGGTTTATCGTGAACTCTTGGTAGAGGTTATACAGGGTGGCCATAAAGTTCATGTGCAGTTTAAAATAGTGTACAGTTTAGAATTGCACGTGAACTTTGTGGCCACCCTGTATAAGAAAGAAAATATGATTATAAGTATTACTTATTTCAGCAGTAAATAAATATTTACATAGACCTAATAATGTAAAATGTTGACTTCAAAATTGAGAGGAAGGGTAAGGAGGGAGAAGTTACAGGAGGAGGAGGATTTAAGAAACCTAAACTTTTTTTTTTTCCTTGAGACAGAGTCTCACTCTGTCACCCTCAGTAGAGTGCCATGGCATCATGGCTCACAGCAACTTCAAACTCTTGGGCTTCGGAGATCCCCTTGCCTCAGCCTCCTGAGTAGCTGGGGCTACAGGCGCCTGCCACCATGCCCAGCTAGTTTTTCTATTTTTAGCCCACCAAGAAACCCAGACTTTCACCTACCATAATACAAAGTCAATAAAAAAATCATAAGCAAGAAAAGGCATATAAGCATATTACAGTTCCAGGAAAGACAGCTTAAAGAATTAAAAACGTTTCCTTCTAGGCAGCAGGATGGGAGAGAAAGAAGAGACAAAGCAAGGAATTACTGTTTTTCATTATCCCGTAGAAGGGTAGGGAAACAGAAACACATAATCGTACTCCCTAGAGAATTCCCTTTGAGTACTACAGAGCTTTTAAATTATGTATGTTAATTTTATTTATTTATTTATTTATTTATTTTTTTGGATACGAGTCTCACTATGGGGGCATCACAGCTCACAGCAACCTCAAACTCTTGGGCTTAAGTGATTCTCTTGCCTCAACCTCCCAGTAACTGGGACTACAGGTGCCCACCACAACGCCCCA
>NW_003852461.1:1057089-1060572 GCF_000181295.1 Otolemur garnettii | reverse complement strand
GTTGAATTTGTTTTTTAGACTTTGTACACACAGAGGGGCAGCTTCAAACTGAAGAAATTTTGGTAAGTCAACATACCTTGTAGAAATAAAAATTACCTTTAACCAATACAGTGTATTTAGATTTTAGACCTATCTCTGTAGTCACACAGTTAATAAATGTCCTCGGGATATTATGGATTTTGTACCCAATCAACCAACAAAGACGATTATTCTTGGTAATATTATACGCTAAGTTGTAGCATTTAGAAATCACTCTTTTGTCCATCATAGAAAGACAGCAAGGATAAAGCAACTCATTTTTTGTTTTTTCTTTTCTCATTCATTTATTCTGAAGTAGTTATTGGCATTCCTTTGTTTTCTTGTCTTCAATTGTGTAGGCCTTTTAAAATAGGAAACAAAAAAGGTTGAAATGCCAAAATTGGATGTTGATTTAAGCATGAAAAGACAAGAGAGATTGGGATAGGGGAACTAGAGCATAGGAGCAGCAGCAAATAAGCCAGAGAGAGGTGGGGCGGGAAGAGAAGCCGTGTTTTTCGACAACATTCCATGGGCTTTGCTCGTCAAGTGGAATGAAAGCCGGTTGACAGGACGCTGCTGCCTCATCAGGAGCTCCTCTGGCCTGCTGCTTTGTCAGGCCCTGGGTTTAGACAGAAACAAAGGAAAACAACTGAATGTGTATTTTTTTTTTTTTTAGGTGATAGTGTTTGCTTAATTAAGGTTTCTCTAAGTGGGGGTTAAAGTGGTACCTTCTCCACTAAGTCTTTTCTTCACAATTTGCCAGAAGTTTGCCAAAGATTCTCTAGCAAGTTTTTGAATCCTGTGAATTCCTTTCTCTCCTACCAAAAATTTGCCCAATAACTGGGGAGGCCAGTGAGGTCCCCCCACATGATTAAGTATACTGGGCCGGGCAAGGTGGTTCATGCCTGTGATCCTAGCACTCTGGGAGGCCAACGGGGGTGGATTGCTTGAGCTCAGGAGTTCGTGACCAGCCTGAGCCACAGCGAGACCCTGAGAACCCTGACTCTAAAAATAGCTGGGCCTTGTGGCAGGTGCCTGTAGTCCCAAGCTACTTGGGAATCTGAGGCAAGAGGATGGTTTGAGCCCAAGAGTTTGAGTTTGCTGTGAGCCACGGCATCCTACTGAGGGCGACAAAATGAGACTCTTATCTCAGGAAAAAAGAAAAAGATTAAATATACTTAATTTTATCTTCCTGTTTTTTGCATCTTCATCAAGTAGGTTATGAATAGTAAGCCTCTGCTTGCTTTGGGGTTTTGTTTCAAAACTCACTGCAGGTCAGGGAGGGTTGTAGCATTAGAGAAAATCTGTAAAATAGGAAGAGGGAATGGGAGGCTGGAAATCACTCATAGTTTTTTTTTTACCCTGTCACAATAGCTTTTATAAACTGATTTTCTTCTAATTGTTGATCATATGCATCGTATACAATAATAATGTGTGGACAGTTTTGTGTCATCTTTTTTAAATGAATGTTATATACAAGCTTCATAGTTTTAATTTAAAAATAACACCTACCTGTTGGCTTATATTTAACTCCTCTGTCATTGTAATACACAGGGGAACATCTTATGTATGTTCCTGCCATCATGACCATCACCTTTCTGATTATTCTCTAGGAATAAAGTTCTGGGAATAGAAGTGGATAGTATATACATGTAAAACCATAGTCATGTTTCAGGATAGTATGTGTATATTTCTTTTTTTTTTTTTCCCTGAGACAGATCTCACTTTGTCACCCTCAGTAGAGTCCCATGGTGTCACAGCTCACTGCTCTTAGCAACCTCCAACTCTTGGGCTAATTAAGCAATTCTGTTGCCTCATCCTCCCAAGTAGCTGGGACGACAGGCGCCCGCCCCAATGCCCAGCTATTTTTGTGGTTATAGTTGTCATGTTGTTTGGCAGGCCCGGGTTGGATTCGAACCCACCAGCTCCTGTGTATGTGGCTGGCACACTAGCCACTGAGTCATAGGCCCCAAGCCCAGGATATTATGTTGTAAGGCAACATTAATCAAAGAAAACCTCTTATCATGAAAAATACTTTAGAAAGACACTTTGAAAATACTGATAAATGTGCAGTTGCAATTTTTAGCTCTAGTTGCTATTTTTCATCAAACCAAGGCTGATACTTAGCTAATAAAACTGCACCAGAACAACTGTGATATGTGGCTGACCTCTCTTCTGAATAGTGTATCTTATAAATTGTTATATATTTAGAATATTACTCTTGGATCAAACCGTTTCTTCTGCTGACTGCCTGTTAACAGTCAACTAGGATTGCTAAATGCGTCCATATTGATTTTTCCCCTACAGGTAAACGATGGCTACGCCACTTACTTGAGATTTATTATTGTTTCGGCCTTTGATCATTTTGCATCCGTGCACTGCATTTCTGCAGAGGGAACAGTAATCTCAGAAGTTATTTGATTTCCTTGCATGATTTTTTAACAATATATTTATTTAAACATGGAGTTGTCAGTGATATACTTTATTAAAAGGATTTGTATCAATCTGTTTCAGTTTTTGTTTATATTCTCTTCAGTATTGGGGGGTAAAGGAATTCTGTTTGTATCAGTCAGCAGTGCTGCCTACCGGGGAGGGTTTGAGAAAGGTTTGGCTTTGATACACAGCTTAATCAAGGAAGTGACGATACATGAACATTTAACTGATAATTGTCTCTCCACGGCATCCAGTACAGTTCTCTTCAGATCTCAGTGTACTAATTTTTTAATTTATTGATTGATTGATGCAGAGAGCTAAGTGAGCAATATAGACAGAAGACAACGTGAGAGTTCAGGGAAGAGAAAATACTTCAGGGAAGGTTTTATTGAAATCATGGAACCTGAGTGGGCCCTATAAAACAAGTCTTTTTTTTTTTTCCAATTTTATTCTGATTTTGTTTTTTCGTTTTGAGACAGAGTTTCGCTGTGTTGCCCTCAGTAGAGTGCTGTGACGTCACAGCTCACAGCAACCTCAAATTCTTGGGCTTAAGCGATTCTCTTCCCTCCTGAGTAGCTGGGACTATAGGCACTTGCCACAACACCGGGCTATTTTTTGTCACAGTTGTCATTGTTTAGCAGGCTTGGGTGGGGTTTGAACCCACCAGCCCCAGTGCATGTGGCCAGTGCCCTAACCACTGAGCTATGTGTGCTGAGCCATTTTTTTAAAAACTCGGAGAAAGGCTTGGTGCCTGTAGCACTTTGGTTATGGCACCCGCCACATACACCGAAGGTGGTGGGTTGGAACCCGGTGTGGGCCAGCTAAACAATTGCAACAAAAAACCAGCCAGGTGTTGTGGCAGGCACTGTAGTCCCAGCTACTTGGGAGTCTGAATCAAGAGAATTACTTAAACCCAAGAGTCTGAGGTTGCTGTGAACTATGACATCACAGTACTCTACTGAGGGAGACATAGTGAGACTCTGTCTCAACAAATAAATAAATACTCAAAGAAGAGTTAAGAAACAAATAATC
>NW_003852461.1:1055935-1057069 GCF_000181295.1 Otolemur garnettii | reverse complement strand
ATTTTTTAATTTATTGATTGATTGATGCAGAGAGCTAAGTGAGCAATATAGACAGAAGACAATGTGAGAGTTCAGGGAAGGTTTTATTGAAATCATGGAACCTGAGTGGGCCCTATAAAACAAGTCTTTTTTTTTTTCTCAATTTTATTCTGATTTTGTTTTTTCGTTTTGAGACAGAGTTTTGCTGTGTTGCCCTCAGTAGAGTGCTGTGACATCATAGCTCACAGTAACCTCAAATTCTTGGGCTTAAGCGATTCTCTTCCCTCCTGAGTAGTTGGGACTATAGGCACTTGCCACAACACCCGGCTATTTTTTGTCGCAGTTGTCATTGTTTAGCAGGCTTGGGTGGGTTTGAACCCACCAGCCCCAGTGCATGTGGCCAGCGCCCTAACCACTGAGCTATGTGTGCTGAGCCATTTTTTAAAAAACTCAGAGAAGGGCTTGGTGCCTGTAGCACTTTGGTTATGGCACCAGCCACATGCACCGAAGGTGGCGGGTTGGAACCCTGTGTGGGCCAGCTAAACAATTGCAACAAAAAGCCAGCCAGGTGTTGTGGCAGGCACCTGTAGTCCCAGCTACTTGGGAGTCTGAATCAAGAGAATTACTTAAACCCAAGAGTCTGAGGTTGCTGTGAGCTATGACATCACAGTACTCTACTGAGGGAGACATAGTGAGACTCTGTCTCAACAAATAAATAAATACTCAAAGAAGAGTTAAGAAACAAATAATCTTACTTTCAGAGATAACCATCATTGGTTTTATTTTATATTTTTTGATATTTTGGAGAGGGAAGGAACAAGGTGGGACAGATTGGGTGGAAGTAAGACTTCTTTGAATAGATCTTATTATATAATTTTGACTGAAATATAAACAACTAATATAGCCAAAAATTAAGTTAAAATCAATTATAAAACATCTAAAACAAAAAAAAGCATGAACCTGACTTTATTACAAGTTGGTAAATTAAACACACAGGAGAAGAGAATTCTTTTAAGTGGCCTAGTATTTTGTGTGTGCAGGGGGATTAGTTTCTCACGGCTGCCATGACAGTGTACCACAAACTTGGTGACATAAAGAAATTTATTTTCTCACAGTACTGGAGAACTTCCACAGGATGGAAGTGCCAGAAACCCC
>NW_003852461.1:1050229-1054869 GCF_000181295.1 Otolemur garnettii | reverse complement strand
CCTGTAGTCCCAGCTACTTGGGAGGCTGAGGCAAGAGAATTGCCTAAGCCCAGGAGTTGGAGGTTGCTGTGAGCTGTGACTCCACAGCACTCTACCAAGGGCAATAAAGTGAGACTCTCTCTAAAAAATAAAATAAAATACAAAAACAAAAAGAAATGCAAGTATAAAATCAAAGTAATTAAGAAAATGCCTATCTGATTTAATTTTAATTGAAAATATCAGTATAAACTCACTCAACTTTAAGAATACATGTTTTGGCTGGGCACAGTGGCACACATCTATAATCCTAGTATTTGGGGGAGCCTGAGGAGGGAGGTTTGCTTGAGGCCAGGAGTGCAAGACCAGCCTGAGCCAGAGCAGGACACTGTCTCTACAAAAAATTGAAAAATTAGCTGGGTGTAGTGGTGTGCACTATAGCCACTCAAGAGGCTGAATGCAAGAGGATTGCTTAAGCCCAGGAGTTTGAGGTTGCAGTGAGCTATGATGATGCCACTGAACTCTAGCCTAGGCAACAGAGTGAGATCCTCTCTCTGAAAATAAAATTAAATAAAATAATAAAATATATATTTCTAAAGTTTGTCCACTGAAAAAATAGAAGCAGCCACATCCATGTATCAGTGGGCATATCACGTACCCAAATTGTGGTCTCCAAGTACCTTCACCATTAATGGATACCAAGGCTGTTTGGAAGAATGGCTGATTTCAAGCCTGGAATAAGCCAAGAATTGACAAGATGAGCCTGGGATATTTTGTTGTGCCAAAGAGTAGAAACTAACAGATCATGTCAAAGGGAATCAGAAGCCAGCCTTAAGGCACTCCTGTCGGCAGAACTGTGGCAATTTGAGCAGAAAAATAAAACACGACGGTTGATCAAACTCATACTTAATAGATTTAAGAATGAATTCATATTGATATAAGAGAAACAAGACAAAAGAACAAAACACAACCCTCGTTGGACTTCATGGGAAGTAACAAGGACAAAATTTACCCTTTAAAAATTTGTATTTAAAAGGAAAGAATTGGGCATCTGTCATGTTCACACTGAATTTGCAGGTTACTAAATTAACCCTAGTAGATGAGAGAAAGTTCTTTGCAGAAGAATTCCTGCTAATTAATGTAGAAGTGCAACAAAATTAGAAAAAATTGACATACGGTGCAATCATCAGCGGATGAAACCCACATTGAAAAGTTAGCGGGGAATTTTATAATGCAGGGAGCAGGCTATTACCCCCAGAATCTACTGATCGACTAAAATGATTTAACCAGCATATCAGCTTTTGTTTATTGCAAACTGCTTCAAAACATACTTGCTTATCATTGTGATGGATGTGTGACTTAGTTCAATGTAAGCATTTCACATTGTATATCAAAGCAGTACCCTGGACCCCATAAATGCATCCGTGTACAAAGTTATGATTTAATAAAAATAATAATGGATCTGCTGGCAGTTTTTTCTGGTTTGTTGTTGCTTTGCTCTCTCTCTGGTCAGCTGGCAACGCATGAGATCTAGAGACTCTAGGACGCCCTCACTGACATGTCTCTCGGCTTGCAGGTTAGTTGGTCTAGGTGGCCTCCACTGGGACTATTTGTCTGTGCGCTGAGTTGTTTCTCATCCTCCAGTCGGCGAGCCCAGGCTTCTTCAGATGGAGTCTCAGCATTCTAAAAAGTAGCAAGAAAGGAAAAGCCTCGATGTACAAACACCTCTTGAACTTTACTTGCCAACAGATGTGCTGTTGTCCTTTGGACCAAATCATGGCATGCGGCCATGCCTAACGTCAGAACAAGAGGGGTCTACGCAAGGGTGAATACAAGGAAGTATAAACAGACCGGTGGGCAGGAGGGAGTGTTTACTGCCACAGCCTACACAACTGACATGGCATGCCTCAGTGTGACACTCTGTGCTGCACACAGATCAACCTATGAAATACACTTGCCAAAATTACTGAACTGAATCTAATCAGACTCTAGAAATAAATTCCATTTTCAGGAAATTCCGGGGATAGAGGAACAAGTAAAAGGACACCACAAGGAAGCAAATAGCCCGGTAGCCATTGATGCCTCTCACTGAAATGTCCACATCTCTGCTTGTCCTGCATATGGTATGATCTGCTTCCTGGCCTTCTTTCTTTGGGTCGTGGCATGTGACCAGTGCTGGCCAATGAGATAAAGAGTAATTGACTCCCACGGTGAACATTTGTTTTATTTTATTTTATTGAGACAGAGTCTCAAACTGTTGCCCTGGGTAGAATGCCATGGCATCACAGCTCACTGCAACCTCAAACTTGGGCTTAAGTGATTCTCTTGCCTCAGCCTCCCAAGTAGCTGGGACTACAGGTGTCCACCACAACGCCCAGGTAATTTTTGTTTGTAGTTGTCATTGTTGTTTGACAGGCCTGGGCTGGATTCAAACCCGCCAGCTCCAGTGCATGTGGCTGGCACCCTAGCCGCTGAGCTACAGGTGCCAAGCCAGGGTGAGCATTTAATTACCAACATAAGACCCTTCAGAGTTCTTTCCTTCATCCCCCATGATGGCCAGCAATGTTCTATGTAGTAATTACTTTATCTACCCGGGTCTGGGAGTGAGACTGATGATGTTTAACAGATAGCGAGCTCCCACTCATTCAGAGATAGAGTGGGAAATAAAGGTCATTGTTTTAAGCCAATGAGATTTGGGAATTGCTCGTGGCCATGGTATAACATAGCTTTCTAACTGATACAAACACAAATCTAGAACATGGCTCACCTACAGGACAAGTGACCTGGTTTCTTCAGCAAATTGGTGGCATAGAAAATGTTCATTAATTAAGGAAGAGGGTCCATTCTAGATTCAAGGAGACATAAAGGCCCCTTTAATCACATGTCATATGTGGATCTTGATGGAAACTGATTTGAATAAACAAATTGAAAAAGGACAAGTTAAGAAAACCGAGGAAATTTGTGAACTGGGTATTATTGCTCATTTCGCCAGGAGTAACACTGATAATATGTATGAAAATGCCTGTGCTTTTTAGAAATTTGCATGGAACTATGTGTGGGTGAAATGGTAAGATACCTGGGATGTGCTTTAAAATACTAGAGCACAGATTTTTTTATAATGGAAAGTGGGTTAGTTGAAGCAAATGTGGCAATAAATTA
Organism: Otolemur garnettii; assembly: GCF_000181295.1. Classification (NCBI taxonomy): domain Eukaryota; kingdom Metazoa; phylum Chordata; class Mammalia; order Primates; family Galagidae; genus Otolemur; species Otolemur garnettii. The sequence continues at coordinate 1,051,734 of NW_003852461.1, read as the reverse complement.
ATGAGTCTGGGTGATGGACATATGGAGGTTCCTTGTGCTTGTCTTTCTGCTTTTATTGTATGCTTGAAAGCCTCAAGCTATCTCCCTGAGTAAAGTGCCGTGGCATCACAGCTCACAGCAACCTCCAACTCCTGGGCTCAAGCAAGTCTCCTGCCTCAGCCTCCCAAGCAGCTGGGACCACAGGTGCCCGCCACAACGCCCGGCTTTGTTGTTCAGCCGTCATTATTGTTCAGCAGGCTAGGCTGGATTCAAACCCGCCACTTTAGGTGTATGTGGCTGGTGCCTTAGCCACTTGAGCCACAGGTGCTGAGCTGAAACTCTTCCTAATAAAGAATAAAAATAAACAGTGTGATAGAGGCCATCCTTGCGTGTACATAGGATGGAATCCCATGAGATTCCAAGATGGACATTAGTCCACGTTAGGAACAGTTTTCAGGCTCCCAGTTCTTCCTGATACGTTGCTAACCAAGATTAGTTACACAGATTTACTCTTGGGAAGGTAAGTGGAGGAGAGTAGGGAAGGCGTTTCAAGACCACATTGCTGTAATCAAAGATGTGAAGGTGAGAACTTATTCACAAAACACATTTGGGGAAAGATGAACAGGTAAGTCTAACTAGAGCGAAGTCTAAAACCACACATTGCAGCTAGATCACAGGCTTTTAATGTTTTCAGATATCTTCTTGTAACACTGGAACCCTTTAAGTTTTCCGAGAAGGAATGTGAGTTAGAACAATTGTGTTTACGTTCAATAAAACGAAATGCTGAGGGTTTTCTTCTTGCCGAGTGCCTAAACTGAAATGTCAATAACTCTTCCCGTGATAAACACTGTGGTAAGGCTTGCAGGCTCGAAGGGGTCTCCAGAGGGTATTTCAGTGATCTCTTTGGCACAGAGAGTCTTTTCTCTCTGTCTTTTGTGGATACAGAAAGCAAGTGATCACTGTAGTATTTGCAATACAACTTTCTGTCTGACATTTGAAAACACGAGCCTTCATCTTCATCTTCCTAGGCTTTAAAAAATTCATTTTCACCTATGAAACTATTCCAATTTCAGAAAACAGATAAGACACATGGCTTTACCTTTTTGCTTTGTTTTGATTTTCATTGCTGAACCTCATCTTTTTAATTTAAAGTCTCATTTGTCCTCAAGTGACATCGTCTATCCCCCCCCCACACACACTGGGCCTTTTCTCCACCTGCCCAGGGCTTCCTGACTGTCATGGCACTGTGTGTGTTGCGTGACTGAGGCTTCTGTGTTTGCCATGTCCTCTGGGATCTGTATAGCTGGCTTCCTCATTTACTTCACATTGTTACTCACGATTTCCTCTTTGATTGGGTGTGGTGGCTCACACCTGCAATCCCAGCACTCTGGAAGACTGAGGCAGGTGGATCACCTGAGCTAAGGAGTTTGAGACCAGCCAGAGCTAGAGCGAGATCTCATCTCTAAAAAACAGCCAGGTGGGGCAGTGCCTGTGACTCAAAGGAGTAGGGTGCCGGCCCCATATGC
>NW_003852461.1:1047951-1048802 GCF_000181295.1 Otolemur garnettii | reverse complement strand
TTGTAACTTGTCCCAGACAGTGAGCCTTCTAAAAGACAGTGTGTGTCAGTGTACAAAGTTTTGAACGTGTATGTAGTCTTTGACACAGAAATTCCATTTCTAGGACTGTATCTTGAGGTCACTAGATGAAGGACAAATGGACAAAGATTCATAGCTATGCAACTGATAGGATTAAAAAAAAAAAGAAACAGCTCATACCTATAATCCTAGCACTTTAGGAGGCTGAGGCAGAAGATTGCTTGAGCCCAGAAGTTTGAGGTTGTAGTGAGCTGTGATGATACCACTGCACTCTAACCGACAGAATGAGAGCCTGTCATAAAAAAACAAAGAAGAAAATTGGAAGCTACGGTGCATCCATACAATTAGAAAGTATGATAATATATGCAGATAGCACATAAGGTCTGACAGTTCTTGAAATCATCCTAGAAAAAAATGCACCAAACCTCATTGCTGAATATCACTGCGGTCACCTCCGAAATAGTCCCCTTGGGAGCTATGCACCAACACCAGTGCCAAGTCCACCCTGCAAAGCAATTTAGGAACTCTTTTTTCTGGAATGTCCATCAGAGCTGTCGTATGAGCTCTGACAATTAAGTTTGCGAAACTCATCCTAGAAAAAAGTGCTTTCTCCATCCTCTTGCTCAAAACTCCTTATTTACAGCAAAAAGCACTAGGAAAGAAAAGATGCCATTGTCGAGGAAGAATTATACTTCTAACCTCTCCCATCTAACTGAGACTCGTACTTGCTGAGGACTGTGAAGTCAGGATTTTGGTGAAGAAAGAGGCCGAGAACTGGCGTATGTTCTCCCAAACCCAGAGCCTTCCCTAAACATGTCATAGTTAAAGGCTTA
>NW_003852461.1:1043095-1047134 GCF_000181295.1 Otolemur garnettii | reverse complement strand
ACAGCAACCTCAAACTCTTGGGCTTAAGTGATTCTCTTGCCTCAGCCTCCCAAGTAGCTGGGACCCCAGGCGCCCGCCACAATGCCCCGCTATTTTTTGGTTGTAGTTGTCATTGTTGTTTGGTGGGCCTGGGCGGGGTTCGAACCTGCCAGCTCTGGGGTAATTGGCCAGCGCCCAAGCTGCTGAGCTACAGGCACCAAGCCACTGAAGGGCATTTCTACGAGCCCCATTGCAAAGGAAGTAGTGAACTTAGTAACAGGGTATTCAAGACAACTAATCCAAATGGAAGCTGCGGTTGCCCCAGCTGAGTCTTCATCCTACACTACGTTCTGGCAAATAACAAGCCCCATTAAAGCAGACTAATAATCAGAAAAATCCCAGAAGGGGCCTGCTTTAGGTCAGGTTCCCTAGAAACAGAGCCTGAGACAGGAATTGTGGTAAGAGCAATTTACTGAGGGAGCACTTTTAGGAGAAACATCGAAGGAAGTGAGGGAAACAGGATAAGGCAGAGGGAAAAGGTAATCACAAATGTGGCTTCAGCTGAAATCTAGTCTTCGCCTGATCCCGTAGGGACGCTGGAATACAAACAGCGCCCGAGAAGTATACTGCCCCACCTTACCTGTGTACTCAATTCCATCAACCACTGGCCGTGGGCCACATGCAGGTGGAGGACATAATCTCTCAGTCATTTCTGGGTAAGACAGCTCCTGTCATAGGGCAATTCTTAGGGAAAGCTGCGTCTGTGAGTAACTGGCAGCAGCCAACCAGCAGCTGGCAGATGAGTGCAGTGGTCAGTAAAGGGCACTGGGCCGGGCACCAACATCTACTACAGCAGTGGCTCTCAAAGTGTGGCTCCCAGGATAGTAGCATTAGCCTCAGCTCAGAACTTGTTAGTAACGCGGATTCACTCACTCAGCCCCAGATCTGCTGGATCAGAAACTCTGGGGGTGGGACCTAAGAACTTGTCTTTTAACAAGCCCTCCAGGTCATCTCATTGCCTGCCAAAGTTTGAGAATCACTGTACCGCAGGGGCCCATGAGTAGAAATTATACAACAAAAGGATGGAGGGGGAGAAATTAAGAAAAATAAGCCAGATAAAGGACATTTGTTGCAAGAGAAATTGTGCAAATAATATATCTAATTGAGACCCATCTTGTTATCTCTTGAAAAGAGGAAAAGAGCTCAAAGAAGAGACTAGACGAAAAATGATGAGACACAGAAGACAAAAGTGAGTTGTCAGAGCTAAGAAATGAAGAGGAAAAAGTTTCTCAGAGGCGAAGGCACATGAGAAACAAAGGGAGGGTAACAGTGATCCCAGTCTCAGGTCTCATTAGGAAAACTGAAATCACTTCGACACTTACAGCAGAGACAGAAAGAATAAGAATTGACTACAAAATGTTGAAAAGGCTGTAAAATCAAATGGAAAAATGCTATATAACCCTGAGCTGGAGCCCATCAGCCACACTCACTGTTGACCTTTGGAGGCGCCCTCACTGATTCTGAACAGAAGCCCCCCAGCCACCATGGCTGGTGATTCCAAAGCTGCTACCTACAGTGAGTACACGGTCATCTGCAGTCCCTACAGTCAGAAGGGCAATAACAAGACCCCCATCTCTCAAAAAAAAAAATTAAAAATTAGCTGGGTGTGGTGGCACGCACCTGTAGTCCCAGCTGTTTGGGAGGCTGAGGCAGGAGGATCACTTGAGCCCTGGAGTTGGAGGCTGCAGTGATCTGTGATGACACCATTGCATTCTAGCCTGGGCAAGACTTCCTCAAGAAAAGGCGGTGAGGGGGGAATGGCTTCTCCCTTCAAATTACTTTTTTTTAGAGACAGAGTCTTGCTCTCTTATCCAGGTTAGACAACAGTAGCATGATCATAGGTCATAATCCTTTTTTTTTTTTTAAGACAGAGTCTCACTTTGTCACCCTGGGTAGAGTGTCATAGTGTCATAGCTCACAGCAACCTCAAACTCTTGGGCTCAAGTGATCCTCTTGCCTCAGCCTCCCAAGTAACTGGGACTACAGGTGCCTGCCACAATGCCCGGCTATTTTGTTGTTGTTATAGCACCCAGTTATTTTTTAGAGACTGGGTCTCACTCTTGCTCAGGCTGGTCTCAAACTCCTGACTCAAGCTATTTACCCACCTAGGCCTCCCAGAGCGCTAGTATTACAGGTGTGAGCTACTGTGCCTGATCAGCCTCAAACTCTTGACCTCAAGTGATCCTCCCACCTCAGCCTTCCAAAGTGCTGGGATTACATTGGTGAGCCACTATTCCTGGTCCCAGCCACCTTCTAACCTCCTACCACTGCTTCCCATGAGCAGAGCCTAAGGAGAAAGCAGCTGACAAAGGAGTCTGGGAAATGCAGTTTTCAGGCTTCTATGATAGATCCTTGACACAAGGAGAACATGGAAAGTGGAATGGATGAGAACCAACAAACTATCTAGCACAACAATAAACAAGATTTGTTGTTCAGAGTAGAGGGACTGAGAAAACAAATCACAACATGAAATAGAAAAGATCAAAGATTTAAACATGGTTAAAGAGAAGAGAATAGTTATAGAGGAAAAGGGGATCCAATGTATCCATAATTATAGATCCTGGCCGGGTGCGGTGCCTCATGCCTGTAATCCTAGCACTCTGGTAGGCCAAGGGGGGGTGGATTGCCCTGAGCTCATAGGTTTGAGACCAGCCTGAGCAAGAGTGAAACCTCATCTCAAAAAATAGCCAGATGTTGTGGCAGACACTTGTAGTCCCAGCTACTCAGGAGGCTGAGGCAAGAGGATCACTTGAGTCCAAGAGTTTGAGGTTGCTGTGAGCTATGATGTCATAGCACTCTACCGAGGGCAACAAAGTGAGACTCTGTCTCAAAATAAACAACAACAAAAAAAAATTATAGATCCTGAGTCAGAGACTAGGGCAAGCTGGACCTTGGGGTGGGTGCCTATAGTCTTATCTACTCAGGAGGCTGAAGTGAGAGGATTGCTTGAATCCAGGAATTTGAGGTTGCAGGGAGCTATGATTGTGCAACTGCTCTCCAGCCTGGGTGACAAAGAAAGACCCTGTCTCAAAAATATACATATATATTAGGACAAGTACAACAAAATATATTCAAAGTAAGAGAAGAAAACATCTCTGAAATTTTTTTAATTAAATCTTAGACTCAGAAGAGGATATTGTATTCCAGGATATGGTCTGACAATTACGTTTGCAAACTCATCCTAGGAAAATTTCTACATACCTCATTGTTGAGTATCACTATGGTCACATTTGAAGTACTCCCATTGGGAATGTACATACCAATGCCAGTGCCTAGTCCACCCTTCAAAGCAATTATGGAACTCTTTTTCTGAAATGCCATCAGAGCTGTCCTTGTATTACCTTTCATGTCCTGAATATCATCAAAATGTCTTCCTTTCAATATTTCTGGCCATTGGGGTCCATATCAGGGGAGTAGGGAGGGTGTTCCAATACAGTTACTTGTTTACTGACTAAAAACTCACTCACAGACAGTGCTGTGTGCGCTGGTGCAATGTCGTGGATGCAAGAGTCTTGAGTTGTTAGCCAAGATTTTCCTGATTCTTTATTGATGTTTACTTGATGTGCCACACTTTTCATTATCAGCTGATGATTTTGATGTGTAATTCAACAAATTTCTGTAATGTTCTCATTAGTTCTGTTCATTACTGGCCACCCTGACCTCTCATCAGTGACACTTTCTCTCCGCTCAGAAAAATGTTTAATTCATTTATACACTGCTATTTTCTTTGTGGCATTATCCCCATAAACCTAGACTAACATGTTCATGATTTCAGTGCTACTTCTGCCAGGTTTAACAAGAAATTTAAGGCTCAGCGCCTATAGCTCAACCGGCTAAGGCGCCAGCCATGTACACCTAAGGTGGCGAGTTCGAATCCCCAGCCCGGACCCGCCAAACAACGACGGCTGCAACCAAAAAATAGCCGGGCGTTGTGGCGGGCGCCTGTGGTCCCAGCTACTTGGGAGGCGGAGGCAAGAGACTCTCTTGAGCCCAGGAGTTG
>NW_003852461.1:1040331-1043017 GCF_000181295.1 Otolemur garnettii | reverse complement strand
AAAAAAAAAAACAAGAAATTTAAAGTTTGTTCATTGCTGTAATTCAAGCTGTGACATTCTTGTGATGGTACACAAAACATGCAACAATAACAAACGCCACTTATCAAGACACTGCCACAAATTGACATGGACACAGCTGTGAGACACTGATATACCAAGGTTATGAAATATTACTGATTTGTTTGTACAGTGCTGCCACAAGCATACGGTGGCAAGTTTGCAAACTTAATTGTCAGAACTTGTCTTTGATATAGTACAAATCAATGCAGAAATATTTCTTGGTGAAGTTACTGAACTTCAAGTATAAAGAAAGAATCTAACAGGTTTCCAGGCAGAATAAAAGCAACTGAAGTGCCAGGAAGAGGCATCAGGCTGGCCTCAGACTTTTTTTCTCCCTTTTCTGCTAGAAGACAGTGTAGCAATGTCTGTAAGTCTCTGGAGGTGAAACCCAATACTCAGCTGTATGTTCCTCAGGCTTAACACACTGGTGGTCACAAGCATGTAAAACTTCAGGGAATTCAAGGGTCCGTGTGCCCTTGACAAAACTACTAGAGAATTTCAGTGCTCTAATCTGTTTAGCAGATTAGATATCCTAATATCCTTCCTCAATCACTGAACACTGCTGGATAAAATATTTTAATATGCCTTTTTTAATTAATGACAGAGCTTACCAGAAATAAAATACTCTGTGTCCAGAAAGGAATTGAGAGCCCTACTCTAGAAGGGAGGGAGGTGAACAAGCATTGACGTCATTGGCCAGTCTGGGGGGTGCCTGCTCATTCCTGGTAGTCAGAGCTTTGGTTTCCCAGGCTTCCTGCCAGGCACAGGAGGCAATGTCTAGGTGTGCCAGTTCTCATATAAAGCCAAGTACCCCAAAGGGCGTCCTCCTCAGGGAACAAGCAAACTAGGGGGGAGCCCTTCCTCCAAAAGCAGACAGACATGTTGTGACGATGTATTGTCTTTCAATCAGGTGGTGTTGTGAGTGCCAACTCTACTCATATCCGCGTTAACAAGCTGCTTTCACTTACCACGTTAGCCAGAAAGAATGAATTCCTTCTTGATATCCAGATCCAGAGAGGTTGCCTTCAGAGACAAAAGCCCCTTCTCTTGCATAAATTAGAATTGAGCCCAAAGCTCTTGCAGTCTCCTGCACATATTCTGTTTCCCCCTTTGCCTGTGTAGTTCTCCCACTTGAAATGCTCCTCTTCCTTCCCAAGTTCTCCAGGTGCCATCCCAAACTGTGGGCATACTGAGCATCCTTGAGAACCAAGCCCAAATGCCACAGCTCCATACAGCTGTGCTGGATCGACTCAGTTCAGAGAGGGCTGGCTCTCCACTCTGTGCCTTCTGGGCATTTATTCTCGACCTCAGCTCTAACATATGTTCCACCTGGAATTATGGTCCTTGCAGTGTGTGTGTGATCCCCGTGAGATAAGGCTGCTGGAGAACAAGAGCTGTTCCTTGCCCATCTTTGCATCACCCTGCAACCCGCAAAGAATCAGTGCTCAAGTAATGTTTGATGCATTGAATTGAAGAAAATTGAATGGAAGACCTCAGGTCTGTATTTATCTGAAAACTCCTCAGTTCCGGCTATTATTTGCTGGAAAATTGGAGATTTCTGTTGCGCTGATAGTCATGAATGAGAGGATCATCTGAGGAGGGACTCAGGAAAGCATCGCCTTACATGCTGTATCCTTTTGTGGAACTTAATTCTTAGGAAGGACAGGGCTCAGCTGTGCTTCAGTCCCAGTATTGTCACAGCTTCTCATTTGCAGGAGAGCCTCACAAACTTGTGCCTGGATCGGTCAGTTGTGGCAGGGTGGAGAATTTTTGTCCAGTGTTCCTACTGTCCTGTCCTCCTTCCATTCCCCAAGTCCCCCAAAAGGAGGCAGTCATGAAACAATAAGGATGACCATCATAACAATAGCCGACATTTCCGTGATATCTTCTCCAAGCCAGGCACAGTGCTGAGGGCTTTACTCAGGAATCTCCTATCTGCCTTTGATAGTTCAAAATATTGAGGCAGCTTAAGCAACATCTCACAGCAAGAACCCTGGCCTTGAAATTAAAATCTAGATTTGTATCTTGACTTATTTGCTAGTTCTCCGAATGTATGCAAGTTGCCTAATTCTCTGAGCCTTGATTTTCTCTTCTTTAAAATGGGGGTAATCTCTTTGGGATATAGAGAAATTCAATGAGATAACATTTCTGAAAGTGCTTGTGCCTGGGAGATGATTAGTAATAATTACTTTTAAAAAAGGAAAATAACCAAAAAAAAGGGAAAATAATAGTATTATTAATATTGTATGGGCGGTGCCTGCGGCTCAATGAGTAGGGTGCCGGCCCCATATACCAAGGGTGGGTGGTGGGTTCGAACCTGGCCCCAGCCAAACTGCAACAACAACCACAACAAGTAATAATAATTATATTAACATTGTAGTAATGACAGCAGAGCCAAAGATAATGTGTTTTCACCCCAGCAAAATGTCTCCCAAGGCAATGGGGAGTCACATTATGAAGGTAGCTTGATTCTAATGTGAAAAATCATTTCCTTCCAGCAAGAGTTCACATGAAAAAAAACCACATTTGATGTGTAAAACAGAGATTGAGCCTTCTTCCCATCAATGAGGGCCTTCCAGGTTATGGTAGTCTCGCTGATCAGATTACATTGGGCTATATGAAACCA
>NW_003852461.1:1035714-1040311 GCF_000181295.1 Otolemur garnettii | reverse complement strand
CGGTGCCTGCGGCTCAATGAGTAGGGTGCCGGCCCCATATACCAAGGGTGGGGGAACCTGGCCCCAGCCAAACTGCAACAACAACAACAAGTAATAATAATTATATTAACATTGTAGTAATGACAGCAGAGCCAAAGATAATGTGTTTTCACCCCAGCAAAATGTCTCCCAAGTCAATGGGGAGTCACGTTATGAAGGTAGCTTGATTCTAATGTGAAAAATCATTTCCTTCCAGCAAGAGTTCACAAGAAAAAAAAACACATTTGACGTGTAAAACAGAGATTGAGCCTTCTTCCCATCAATGAGGGCCTTCCAGGTTATGGTAGTCTCGCTGATCAGATTACATTGGGCTATATGAAACCAGAAAGGTAATGCACATTGGAAACGAAAATGTAAAAATCACACTGAAGCCATCCCAAATAGCCTGATATATTTTAATCATTCTGTATTAGCTTGCTGCATCTTATAACATTTTCTTTCAAATCAAGTCACAGCTGTGTGTACTTTGGGCTGTGGCCGTCATAAACAAATATGAAAAGAAGCAGAGTTAAAACAGGCAAACGCCAATGCTTATCCTCATGACTACTAGGAGACTTGCAAAGAAATCAGAGCAACAGAAAATTCAGAGATGAGCTTCTACTTAAGTGAGTCCCAGTGCCTGTCGTCTGGTTTGGTCCAGGTTGTAATGCTTTTGGGAAGCCAATCTGCCCCTCTAAAGGACTCTGTTGATGAGTGAGGATAGTGGAAGATTCCATGGTACAGAGAGCCACAGTTACATACTCACGATGATAAAGTGAGTATTCTCCTCTTCCCTGGTAAAATTAGCGACACGTCACCATGGAAACCCACCCATCACTAACCATCGACTGGTTTAAATCTTTTGGCAAGGAAAGAATCATTGCCTTCTCTCTTTGCTATTCCCTCCTCTTCCAATTCCTCATCTCTTCCCTAACAACTGGAATTCTTTTTACGCTTAGTTCTAAAAACCAAGTTAGTGCTCTACATGATCAATTCCATAAATGCAAATTGAATGCAATGAATCCACCTACAGGAAGGGATGCCATATTGAACTACTCGGTATCAGAGTGGCCGGAGAGAGAGTCCATACCTCAGAAGTACGCCCCTGGAGTGCAGCTGCTCCCTCACCTGAGGCAGAGTGCAGTGAATGTGGTCCCCACAGTGGGAGCAGGGTGAAGTTATACCTTCTTTAACAGCTCACTTGCCTCAACGGCTCAAGTGTTACTTTACTTTTTGATCATAACAATTAATCCTGATTGGGTGTGGTGACCTGCACTCCCTAGCTGGGAGTTGTTAGGCTAGATTAGAAAAATCTGAGCTAGTAATATAGCTGGGGACACAGGTCAAAGGTAAAAGCCAGTTGTCTTGGGGGAAACAGCCAAGCCTCAAGGAGTTCCCTTTTTGGTCACCTAGAATTGGGAGATCTGTCCAGATTAATTGTCGAACTTTTCCAGAACAGCACGAACTTCCTCTGGTTGGTAGTTCCAAGGGCCGGATTTACCCTGCAAGAGAAATGAATCAGGCATTCCTAAATTTCCAGCTTGCAAGAAACATATGTGTAGGTCTGAAGCTCAGTTGTAAGATCTAGGCAAATGATATCTATGTGGGAGTCGCCAGAACAGCACAGTCAATGGCAGAAGCAACCATGAGGTAGATGAGATCCCCAAGGGGAGCTTGTAGAGTAGCAGCAACAGTCAACAGGAAGACTGGACAGAGAAGTAGGAGGACCCTGGAGGAGGTAAAGTGACATAGGGCTTTGGACGGAGAGAGACTATGCAGATAAGCTTCTCTTCCGTAATCAGACCTTCAGACTGTCCTGACCGCCAGACCTCATGTCAAGTTCTACCCATTTTGCACCAGAACCACCTCTGCCTCTCTAATCCCACTGCCGTCCATCAGCCTCTTCATCCCCGTCCTCAGCCTCTGCTCCCTGCAATTCCCTTTTACACCCAATAGTTGGGAACTAAGTTGGAGCTGATCATGCCTCTCCCTCCCTCAAAACCCTTCAGGGACTCTCCTTTGCCCTGAGATGAAGGCCAAGTTCGTTGGTCCCTATAACGTGAATGCCCCTAATATGCCTCTCTTTGGGCCTTCCCGTCCCTGTATTTGCAATGGTTTTCATTCACCCTGCGGCCGGCTCCTTATCCTTCAAGTCCCCAGCAATTGCTTCCTCCTCTGAGAAGCCTGTCCTTCACCAGCGGTGGGAAACAGTCTGAGAGCCAAATCGGTTCCCTCGCCTCACACCCTTTCCTTTACATATCGTCTGTGCCTGCTTTGGGGGCTATAACAGCAAAACTGAATCATTCATTGCGGCAGGGATTTTTGGCCCACAAAGTTGAAAATATTTGAAAATCTGGCCCTGTGCAGAAAAGGTATGCTGACTCTGGCTCTGGAGCCTCCCAGCACCTGGGATACTGTAACAGCCTGTGTGAGATGTAACTCTTCCTTGTCTCCTAGACTGTGAGCACCTTGGAGGAAGGCACGGGTCATATTCAATTCAATTTTGCCTTCCCAGTGTTTGCACAGGACCTAACCCAGGGTAGGGACTCAGCCCAGCTTGTGGCAACATGCTTAGAACCATGTCACAGGGTACAGGAAAAGAAAAAGGACCCGAATTCTTATACTGTGACCCTTGGCACCCTGGGGGTTCATTTGTAAGCTGTTGCTTATTTTGCCTGAATAAGTGGGGCCATCTTGATCTGTGGACCCAGGACCATCCACCTGGTTGTGTTTCATTTACTTCCCAAGGCTTGAAATTCAGTAGCTATAAAAATTAGTTTCTACCCTCTCAAGGGAGGCCAACGGTATCTAAAGGGTCAGGGGCTATACCTCCCTCACCTGGTCAGGCTGGAAGTCTCTGGAGGAAGTAATCCCCAGAAAGAAGGACCCGTTTCCCTGCTTCCCCTGTGGAGGTCAGACCACCACAGGGCTCCCTCTCTTTGGGCCTCCTATACCCCCTCCCGCCCTTCATATGGGGGGTGGATTTAGAATTGAAATCTGAGCCTTGGCCAGCATAAGACCTTGGGCAAGTCGGTCCCCCATTCATGAAATTAAATGAATGTAAATGAAAACAACATTCTTTGTCTCTCAACTTAAAAGCAAACCAGGACTGGGCTGGTCACCTGGGCTCAGATGGCAGCCAGGAGGGTGCAGTGCCACTCCAAATGCCAGGGACTTTCTCATTCGTGCATGATGTCATCCCCTCTGAGGTAGGGACAAGCACCCCCATTCTTTTTTTTTTTTTTTGAGACAGAGTCTCAAGCTGTCGCCCTGAGTAGAGTGCCATGGCGTCACAGCTCACAGTAACCTCAAACTCGTGGGTTTAAGCAATTCTCTTGCCTCAGCCTCCCAAGTAGCTGGGACTACAGGCCCCTGCCACAACGCCTGGCTATTTTTTTGGTTGTAGTTGTCATTGTTGTTTGGCAGGCCCGGGCTGTATTTGAACCCGCCAACTCTGGTGTATGTGGCTGGCACCCTAGCCTCTGATCTACAGGCACCGAGCCTGGCCCCCCTACTCTACAGAAGAGGAAAGTGAAGCTCCAAGAGGTAACAGGACTTGCCCATGGTCACATGGTTGGCATATGGCTGGACATGATTTGAATCCAGGTCTGCTTGATATATATTGTCTGCGGCTGCTTTTGTGCTGTAGCAGCAGAGGTGCCCCCTCCCAATCACAAAGTGCTTACCCTCCCTGGGCCCCTTGCCTTCCCCAGGCCCCTGTCCCCGGTCACCACCTTGTAGAGGATCCTGCCCTCCTGGAGCACGTAGAGCCTCTCTGGCAGTGCCGCGTAGAGCTGGCTGCTCTGGTTCTCCATCGTGTCCACCACCACAGGGCACTGGGGACTCCTGGCCAGCAATAGGTGGGCTGCCTGCAGGCGGTCCTGGAGATTCTGGTGAGTCCTGATGTCCACGTTGTTCTTAAAGGCCCAGCCATCTACAATAGAAAGGCCGGGCACCAAACCCCATGGCATGGCACACGCTTCCTGAAGACTAAATACCCCCCACTTTTAACTGAGGCTCTCAGATAGAGGTGCTCTTCTCCGTGGGTTGGCCCAGCTTCTTATTATGCTGGTATGTGTGAGGTCATATAGCAAGCTGCCCACTGACCCAGAACGGATGCCCAGGGCTTTGGACTGCCAGGCCTCTGCTCTCCAATGTGAAATAGTCCAATAAAGCAGGACTCATGCATATGAATCACTTGGAGACCTCATGAAAGGGAGATTCTGATTCTGTCTGTCCAAGGTGACACTGAGAATCTAACCAGCTCACAGGACACCAAGACTTCTGGTGCCTGAACCATACTTGCAGAGGCAAGGGTCTAGGCCACTGGTTCTCCTAGTGTGTGATCCCCAGACCAGAGGTGTCAGCACCACCTGGAAGCTTGTTAGTAAAGCGAATTCTCAGGCCCTACTCTTGACCAACCAGGAATGGGGTCCAGCAATCTGTGTTTTAACAGCTTTCCAGATGATTCTAATGTACACCAGGTTTAAGGGCTACTGCTCTAGAATCTAGACAATTTCCCTCTCCTAATTTTTCTCTCCCACAGTGTTCTTTCCAAAATGCAAATCTGACCTCCTGC
>NW_003852461.1:1033517-1035415 GCF_000181295.1 Otolemur garnettii | reverse complement strand
TATCTGTTGTACAACACAGGTAGTAATTGACTGTAACTGGAGACATATACATATTCTAATACAGTTCAACTCATTCATTCCATTCTTCTGCAGCTCTGGGGTAGCATTTAATAGCACCGCAGTGGGATGTCTTCCACATACAGTATTATGGTATTTCTTCAAGTAATTGCTAAAAGATACAGGGTCTAATTGTTCTCTAATGCTCATACCCATTTTGCATAGATGATCTATAAATCTCGCCCTGGGATCCATCATAATAATTCTAATGAAAACTTTGACCCCAGGGGCAGAAATCAGAAGAGAGCACAAAGAGATTAGTAGAAAATGCTAGACATTTACTGAAGAATTTTCCAAATTTCTATTCTTTTGATTCACTCAGAGCCCCAACCAGTACAGGAATAATGGCAAACCCATGCTATGGCTTTCCATGGTTTAGCCATATAAGGCAAATGCATTTCAACACTTGTGCATCTTCATCTGTCTGCAGAGACATGTGTTCAAACATTCCCGTCTTCGATAGTTTTCTGTAAATCTTTGGCCAATAGAAAGGTCATACAGAGCTGACCTATATATGTCTACACCAGAAAGTGCACATTGAGAGAAGGACAAGTGATGACCAGGCCCAAGGATGAGAATTACCCGGGTATTAGGTGGGGACACAGGTTTGTAAGCACGTACGGCATAGGACCCACAGCCTGTGCAGTAATGCCTCAGCCGGTGTTCTCAAATACGGTGTTTGTGAAAGCCAACCTTCTCACTGTGGAGTCAGCATGGTCCTGAGGTTGTGTACCAGCTCCCAGGATGGCTGGCTTCCCGCAGACCACTCAGTCCGACATCTTAGTGCCTGTGCCACTTATGGTGCATGAGGCTGACTCTTAGTTCGGGTTTGGATACTACGACTTCTGCAGCTATAGTTGTCCCTCTACTGACATGATAAGCCAGGCAGGGTATGCTCAGATCCAGCTACAACGGCTAGCCTAGCAATGACCCTTGTTCTCACCCCGTCCTGAGCAGTTATCATGCCATCTATTCACACCGCCTTCCAGCCTGCCACCCTACCTGGCCTTTAGAGACTCACAACCAGGGGCCCACATGTTGAAAAATAGCCTCAAACTGCTGATGGCCTTGCCCTTCTGGGGGGCCTTGAACCTGGATAATGTGGTCATGGATCCTCCGGCAGCATGTGGCCTGTGTTTGCAATAATAGTTGCCTCTGTGGGTGATGTGAGTGCTTCCATCTGCCTGTGGGGTTGGCTTCACCTCCTCACTGCTTCAGAGTCTTTTAGCTCAGTCCCTTCTACCAAGGAGAACCAGCTCAGGAGAGAAATTCACACCAAGCTACAGATGACTGGCCACAGCTTGAAGTGAGATTTCTTGCCATCGAAGACGTTGATGACAATAACAGCAGCTAAGATTTGTACCAAGTTTAGGCTGCCTTTCCCGCCCATCTGCTCCCTGGAGTTTCACCGCAGCTTCCGATGGGAAGCCAAGCAGGGGTGTTCATCCCCAGTCAGCAGCTGAGGAGATGGAAACTCAAAGAGAGTTGCCTCCCCACCCTCGACAGTGAGTTCCTGAGAGGCAGGAACTGAGCGTGTCTTTGGTCTCTATATACCTAGGCCCAGCACAGGTCTGAATGTATAGCCAGTGGTCCTTAGATATTGTTGAATGACTGATTCTGTAGGTATCGCCATCCCATCTTAGTGGCACGGAAACAGGCCGGGGAGGTAAACTGACCCAAGGTCACGTGGCCCAGCAAGTGCTAGGGCCAGGACCCACTCAAAGGCCTGGAATTGTAAAGTTTGTATTTTTCTCACTACGCCTCATGGCTCCCTGTATTTTTTTTTTTTTTTTTTGAGACAGGAGCCTCAAGCTGTCCCCCTGGGTGGAGTGCCGTGGCAT
>NW_003852461.1:1029206-1032662 GCF_000181295.1 Otolemur garnettii | reverse complement strand
CGCCACAATGCCCGGCTATTTTTTAGAGACAAGGTCTCGCTCTGGCTCAGGCTGGTCTCAAACCCATAAGCTCAGGCAATCCACCCACCTTGGCCTCCCAAGTGTTAGGATTATAGGCATGCGCCACCATGCTCAGCACCAAGTATTCTTTTATAGCAACAAAAAACAGACTTATATGTAAAGTAGAAAGAACAGTAGAATGAACTACCATGTTACCTATTACCTTATGCTAATATTTTACATTTCCTTGAAATCTTAGTTAAGACAGAAGCTGCCCATTAAATAAACACAATATTAAGTTGAAAGCAATTCTCGAAACTTTGGATACATATAATCAAAATGCAATATTAAGGAGGGGTTCTGGAATATGCATTTTCAAAAAGCAGCCCAAGTGGTGCTGATACCAGGGATCTAGGGGCTGTACTTGGGAAAAGTACCTCTGGGCCAGCTTAGCTACAAATTAGTCAACAGTAATCTCTATGCTTTTAACACATGGACAAACCATCAGGGCTCATACTGGCCTAACCGTTCCCGCGTTCACCCAACTTTTACTGCGTTCTGACTGTGTGACGTGGACTCTGCCTGGTGCCTGGTGACAATGACAAATCAGGCAGCGTCTCTCCCGTCTTGTCAGTAAGTGATGCTTGTTTTACTTGGCCACGTAAGCCTTCTTGCCTCCTTCAATCTCTGGTTTTGAGACTTGTGCCAAACTCATGGGTTCCAGCCCCATGAAGGTCAGGGAGATAGAGAGGTGTCTGACCGTTTTATAAAGGTCAAGCAACTTAGAGGAAGGTGTGGAAGTTTCAGGGAGGGACATTTCTCATGAACAGAACTGTCTAGCAAAGGCACAAGATTTCCTGTGAAGTAAAAAAGATGGGTGACCCCCAGTATGGGGCTGTAGAAAGGATTTTCACCCTGGGTAAAAGCTGGCCTAGAGGAGTAGTGCTCTAAGTGTGATCTCCAGACCAGTAGCAGCAGCCGCCCCTGGAACTTAGGAGAAATGCAAATTCTTGGGCACCATCCCACATCTCCTCAACTCTGAAGTGGGGTCCAGCAGTCTGTTTTAATAAGCCCTGCAGGGGCTTCTGACGCCCACTGAAGCTTGGGAACTACTGACCAAGATGAACCATAATATTCCCTTTTTTTTTTGGCCAGGGCTAGGTTTGAACCCACCACCTCTGTCATATGGGGCCAGCACCCCACTCCTTGAATCACAGGCACCGCCCCCATAATATTCCTTTGAAGTCTTGGGTTTTGAGCCTTGAGGTGTAACATAATAGCCACATAGCAGTGACTTTTCTTGTAATATTTCAGGTCTAAATTCCTGGTAAATGTGCTCTAGTCTCTCTCTTGATTTCCTTATTTATCCGTTTCAAATGTTAGAATTCTCTCCTAGCCAGACCCCGTCACTCCAGGTTTTCCACTCTGGCTGAAAGCACAGACTGGAGTTGGCCAGTGGTGGGTAAACATTGCCCAAGGCCTGGGAGATGGTAGGTGCTCAGTAAATAGAGCTCTTCCCCCTCCCCCACCCCCACTCTTTCTCCCTCCACCCACCAACGTTGGGATGGGGCCTGGGGGGAGGGGAAAGGGATAAGGGAGGGTGGGAAGAGGCAGAGACTGAGAATCTCTCTGTACCTGATGCATGTGCTTCTTCAATGTAAATGATGAGAAAATCTGCTACGGAACTAAAGTCTTCAACAAGTCTCTTAAATTGGTCAAATTTGAAAAGAAACGAAGGTCAGGTGCAACTTCCAAAATTCAGCACCAGTGGCCTGTTGCCTACAACAGAAATAGAAGCGTCACAAATCAAGAATCTACACACAGCTTTCTTTCGCAAGTACTATTTTCACTGCAGGATTCAATTATTTTATTGTATCTACAAGCATTTATTCAGCGCTTATCACGTGCGTGGCTCCCTGCCAGACACTGAGGATTCAGCAGAGAGCGAGCCCAGGGCCTCTTTGCCGTGTGAGATCTAGGGGGGGAAATCATGTAAATGCATAAATGAAGTACTTTCAAATGGTGATAAGCGTTAGGAAAGAGACCTACTTTAGATAGGTGGGTCAGGGAAGGCCTCTGAGGAGCTGCCATTTAATCTTAGAAATGAAGGACAGGAAAGGACCAGCCACGGGCCAAGGGTGTTCCAGGCACAGGGTCTTGCCTTTGTGTATACAGAGGCCCTGAGGAGGGATAGAGCTTGGTGAGTTCAGGCCCCCATGAGACCCCTGGCAGGAACCGGGCCAGGGGAGCAACAGGAGAAGTGGTTAGAGAGTCAGGAAGAGGCCAGAGCAGACAGGCTCCCACAACCTTGAAGAAGAATTTGGATTTTATTCTATGTACAGCGGGATGTCATGAAGATAAATCGAGCTTTTCATTTGTTCGTTCAGTTTTTAGAGACTGGATCTGCTGGTGTTGCCCAGATTAGAGTACAGTGGCTATTCACAGATGTGATTGTTGCACACTGCAGTAGTTTTGGTTGCCAAGCTCCTAAACCTCCTTCCCACTTGGAATTTCCTATTTTGTATTCTATGGATGGGAGAGGATGCCAGCCTAGCTCTATGGAGGACTGAGGGGCCAGGCTTGCTCTCTGCCCCTGGTAGCTGGGCTGATTATTCCCTCCCACATAGATCTTTGATTCTGGAGTCATTGAGATGGCAGAACTCATCCTCAGCCCTGTGGTGGTGCCCCTGCCAGGGATGGTGATGGGTTTCCATGGCCACCACAATGCCAGCAGGATTTAGGCCCAACTATTGTTGCTAAAAGACAGTCCAGACCTAGGGCTCCAGCTGATATTGATTCTGAGACGTGCCCAACATCTTTCTAATACTTTTTTTATGTATATATATGTACGTACGTTACCAAGAAAACCAGAGTGATTTTCTTTTCTTTTTTTTTTTTTTTGAGACAGAGTCTCACTTTGTCATCCTGGTAGAGTGCTATGGCATCTTAGCTCACAGCAACCTCAAACTCTTGGGTTAAAGTGATTCTCTTGCCTCAGTCTCCCGACTAGCTGGGACTATAGGAGCCCTCCACAACGACTGGCTATTTTTAGAGACGGGGTCTCACTCTTGCTCAGGCCGGTCTCAAACTCCTGAGCCCGGGTAATCCACCAGGCCTCAGCCTCCCAGAGTGCTAGGATTGCAGGTGTGACCCACCATGCCCGGCCTTAGAGTAAGTTTCTGTTGCTTACCAGCCGGAGCCCTGACTGCTACATAGTCATTACTGGCTATGCAATGACCAGATTTATTCCTGATCACTCTGGCTGCTCTGTAGAGAAAGGCCCAAGAGTGAGAATGGAAGTGGGGAGAAGCAGTTGGGGGCATTGGAGAAGTCCACATGAGTGGTAACGGGAGGCTGGGCTGGTTGCACGGGCGGTGAGAAGGGGAGCTGGTAGCATCGGCAAGGCTTGCTGATATGTGGGAGAGAGAACATCTTAACTTGCTTGTGGTTTAGTTG
>NW_003852461.1:1027751-1029175 GCF_000181295.1 Otolemur garnettii | reverse complement strand
GGTTGCACGGGCGGTGAGAAGGGGAGCTGGTAGCATCGGCAAGGCTTGCTGATATGTGGGAGAGAGAACATCTTAACTTGCTTGTGGTTTAGTTGGCTAGTTATACCCTGCACTTGTTCTGCAAAACATTTGAAATGTTTTACATATGTAATAAAATACTAAATAGACATTAAAAAAAAATCATGTCTTTCTGGGAGGCATAGAACATGGGGGCCTGAGGGTAAAAATGGAACACATTTAAGTTCTCGTGCGTTTGTTCTAAGTAAACTATGCATTTGACTCTGAGTTTCCTGGTGGCCAAATGAAAGGAGAAACAAAATCAGTTATATGTTCCTCATTTTTCCGTGTATGAGAGGAAACAGGCCAGCTTCTCTGGACACACAAAGCTCTCTTCATTCTGGGCTCACAGAGCATTTCATAAGAGGCCTAAGGAGGCACTAGTGGGCTCCACCCCTGCAGGTTGACGGCAGGATGATTCCTCATCCACGTAATAGGGAGGCCCAGGGGTCAGTCACGGCCAGTGGACAGTCATTGTCCTCCAGCAACCCTAGGGAGTTACTCTTTAGATAAGAATCGAAAAGGCTTAGGGTCATGACCAGCTCTGAATATCCTGTCTGAAATTTTGTTTCTAACTGGGAAATTTTAACACTCATTGATTAGGACTCTGGAAGCCACAGCGCTATTTGTTTAATTATTTATAGTGTGGTTGGGTACAGTGACCAACACCGAGAACAAAGTTTAAACTTTCGTTCACTGCTTTCCTGGTAGCAGAGAGAGGAAGGCTAGGTGCCCTGGGGTGGCTGTCCCGAGGGCTGGCACGCAGCCCATGTCCAGAGGCCATAGTGCAAGAATCAGACACGGACTGTCAAGTCCGACTCTTTTCTATAAGTGGGTGCAGCTGGACTTGAACCCACCCCTCATGATTCCTAGGCCAGCAAATTATCCCCACACCCAGCTCTCTCTGCAGAGAAATCCCATTCATAGTTACTAGACAGCAGTTTTAAAGTATTGGTGGAGAAATGCTAGAAGATTTTAAACAGGGCTAAAATAAAGCCAGTTTCAGATTAACTCTCAAGTATGCAGGAAATAAATTATCTAGAACTTGCCTTCTGACACAATGTGCCAGTTTATCAGTGTTTTTGCTGTGTGTGTGTCCAAGAGTATGTGTGTACTGATGTGTGCACATGGACGTGCAGAGGTTGGGAAGTGGCTGAGAACATCCCTGAGTCCCTGGTGCCTTATCCAATAACAGAGCACTAGCTGAGAGTCACAGAGCATGAGTTCTAGTCTGGCTCTTCTGAGAACTCTCTGTGTGACCCCGAACAAGATATTTACCTCTCTGGGCCTTTGCAGCTGAAAAATGAAGGAATTGCTTTAAATTATCTGTAAAGAATCTTGTAGGGGCTCGGCGCCTGTGGCTCAAG
>NW_003852461.1:1026707-1027268 GCF_000181295.1 Otolemur garnettii | reverse complement strand
CTGCTTGAAAACCCTTCCAGAACTCACCAACACCCTCAGAATAAAGTCTCCCTCCAGGAGGACATACATGTTAAGCTCCCCTGCCCGAGGTCTGGTCCCTGATAATGTCTCATCCTCCTCTTTCATACCTTCCTGTGTCCTGTACCCCACTTCTTGTCAAAGTGAATGATGCTCCTCCGTGTCTTGGACCTCTGCTGCTCCTCCCCTTTGCCCAGCCCTGCTCCCCAAATCCATCTTTCTCACCTGCCCCAGGCTCCACTGCCCCTAGACAGCTCACCACCCTTTCCTCCAGGAAGCCTTCCCTTGGCCAGCATCCTTGTTCCATCCATGAGAGGGTCCCGTCCCCCACGACCCCCTGCTTTCCTCTCTTGCCACACTGTCTCTCCCTCTGGGTTATGAGGCCGTCCCCGGCAGCAGCCGCTGGTGTTTATTCTGTCTCACCATTACCTATGATTTCAGGGCACTCTAGGTCAATGGGCTGAGCACCAACTCTATTTTGTAAATAGAATTTCCGTCTGCCTTGGTCTCCTCCTCTCACTGCCTTTCAGTCTTAGCTGCAGC
>NW_003852461.1:1026227-1026520 GCF_000181295.1 Otolemur garnettii | reverse complement strand
TTGGCACACCGCGGACGTGTGGTGAATGAGTGTTTATCTCATGGCTCTTATTATCAGCGGTGACTTATTGAGTGTTTGTTGACTAAATCCAGGCCATTTGCACAGTGTGGTTTAAAATTGTGAATAAGCAAAAAGAGAGAAAGTCTTGCCTTTCCCTCTGCTTGAAACACTCTTCCCCCTCTGCTTAGCAAGCTACAAATCTCACTCCTTCTTCAAGGCCTAGTTCCAAAGCCACCTCCTCTAGGGACCTTCCAAAGTCCCACAGGTGAAAGTCAGGCTTTGTATTTTTTTTT
>NW_003852461.1:1022499-1025945 GCF_000181295.1 Otolemur garnettii | reverse complement strand
GAAAGTCAGGCTTTAATAGCCTCCCCATCTCATGAAGGTTTGTTGATTGCACCCATCTGTTCTGTGCAACCACAAGTTCCTTGAGCCCAGGAGCAGATATCTTCCTGGCTCTGAGTCCCTGGCACTGAGCTGAGGACCTGGCACACAGGAGAAAGCCCTGACACTGAGTCTGACCCGGTCATGTGCTGGCTCTGTTAACCTTGGCCTCTTAGTTCTCTCCAATTCCCTTCTAAAAGGAGAGGATTGGATTAGGTGAGCACTTCCCAGAGCATGTTCCTTGGCCAGTACAATCACAAGCGTTTCCTCAGGTGGAAGAGGGGCATGGTGTTAAGATAGTTGGACAGTGGTGCCATAAACAAGTTTTTCAAGTCTTTAAGCTTCAGATTCCCAGAGCCTTTCTATGCTCATGTGCACTATAAATTTCCAGGAGGAGAACTTTGACCAGGGGACTCTACCGAGTAAAATGTATCTGTGGGACTTGGATCACTGGATGAGCCAAGTGCCTTGGTGCCTTCTTGATCTGCTGTGTCTGGCCACTGGGCAGGGCACGGCCCTCTCCTATGGCCCCACCACTGGACAGGGAGATAAGATTTGTGCTTAGGTAGCCAAGTCCAAGCTATGCAGAAGCAGCTTCCAAGCTGGGATGGAAGAGAGGGCAAGACGGAGAGAAGGAAGTCCTGGAAAGAAGAGAGGCTGTGAGAACAAAACAGAGAAACTGGACAGAGGACTTTGAGAACCCGGATAGATGCAACTGGTTTGCCTGGATGGGGGAGAGAGAGAGGAGAGAGTGGAGCAGTGCCACTGAGCAGCTGCCCATGCCAGCTGCAGGCATGGACCCAATAGTGGGTTAGAACAACAGCCCCCACCTGGACAGAGTTTGCAGGCTAGGGAGGATAACAAACGTTAATAAAATACCCACATATAATTACAAACCTTGATGGGGTAATAAAGAAAAATTTAGGATGTTAATCAAGCATGTAAGGGGGTAACCTGGCTTCTCACAGGAGGTGTCGCTGAGCGGAAGTCTGAAGGAGGAGCAGGGAGTAACCAGGCACAGAGGTGGGCAGAGCATCCCAAGCAGATCAGACTGCACAGGAAGAGCAGTGGTCAAGGGGCAAAAGGCCAGAGAGGATGGTTCGTCATCCAAATGCTTGGGGAGGTGGGGATGTCACTCAGAGAATGGAATCCACAAGAATTCCTAGTTTCAGATACAGGAAGAGCACCCCAAGCCCCACAGGAACAGCTGGAGTAGTAAAGAATTCAGGACTTTCCAGCCCACCTTTCCACCCCCTACCACTGCTGTCTCAAGCTCCTTCAAGCTCGTAGCAGCCTCCTGACCTTGCATGAAGTCCCAGATGTTGCACTTCTGTCCTGAGAGGCGGACCACTGGGCAGTTTGGAGCGAGCCCCCCTCTCTCGGTCATGTCCTCCAATCGCTGCCAACGGACCTTCAGGACAAACCAGAAATACTGGGTGCTGAAGAAGGTGGGAATCCAGTTGTCATGGCTGAAGTGGGGGTTCTTAGCCATTCCAGTCTGCTGGCCCATGGCCAGGATCTGACTCTTGACCCTATCTGGAAACAGTATCAGTAACATTTTGCCCACAGCCACATGTACAGCCACCTCCAAGAATACCCAGAGCCTCTTCAGCCACAGCCCAGGCCGGGGCAGCCCCATCTCGGCACAGCCAGAGCTGGCTCTGAGGCCAACGGGCAGAGAGGCAGCAGCCAGGCAGTGCTGGGCGGAGCTGAGCAAAGGTGCAGGGTGAGAGCTGCCAGCCCCAGGCAGGAGGAAGGTGCTAGGACAGAAGGTGCTTGCGTTTCTGTTAATAAAATGGAAATTTCTAAACCAGGTGCACAAAGGTCTGTTCTGGTTATTATCATTTCAGATTCTTTGCCTCAGCTTTTAAGATATTCTTGGGCTTAGAAATCCCAGATCTTAAATTCTCCCTTTGACTAATTTTCAAAAACAAATACTTAAAAAGATCACTGTTAAAGATGCCCTGCCAAAGGATCTATTACAAGTGAATAGGTTCTAATGTTAATTATTCTTTTAATAATATAAATTCTTCTTTTAGGCAGGATGTGGTGGCTCAGGCCTGTAATCCTAGCACTCTGGGAGGCCAGTGGATTGCTTGAGCTCAGAAGATCGAGACCAGCCTGAGCCAGAGTGAGACCCTGTCTCTCGTAAAAATAGAAAAACTCGCCAGGCATTGTGGCAGGCACCTGTAGTCCCTGCTACTCAGGAGGCAAGAGGATCTCTAGAGCCCAAGAATTTGAGGTTGCTGTGACAGCCTCAAACTCTAAGAAGACACCAAAGCACTCTACCTAGGGCAATAGAGTGAGACTTTGTCTCAAAAAGAAACATAAAAAATCATAGTGTGAAAACCCCACACTGTATCCCAGAAGTGCATTAATGTACATAGTTACCATTAAAAATATATAATAATAATAATAATAAATAAACTATTCTTTTGCTAATGAAAGATATTTTTCCCACTCACAGCTTCTAGCTGGTGGTTAAGTATTTTCTGGAAGCAGAGCCCGCCCCAGAGACATGGATCTGGAACCCCCCAGAGCAGAGGTGAGCAGGAGTCATCTGCAATGAAATCTGGGGTCTGCAAGTTCCCTTCCACATGGGAGTGGAGTGATAAATAAAATATCCTCTCCTCCCAAGGGGGTCATAGTCTAGTCTAGGGGAGAGATAACTAAACGTAAAATTGCCGTCAGTGTATTAAGTATAGCACGGAAGATGTTGTAGGCTCTGGGAGCTAATTCTGTTTAGAGCAGTCAAGAAGACTTCCTAAAGGCAGTGGTGTCCCTACTAAGCCCAGAGAGACAGCAGGCAGTCAGCTCAGCTGGTAGGGACAAGGATCCTGTGGAACCACAGGGCCCAATGCCTAGAAGCAGGAGACAATATGACTTGTTGGGGAAACTGAAAGAAGAATCTGGAAGAAGAATCTTAGGAGCTCAGACTTGGGAAGTGTTTTTTGTTTGTTTGTTTTTAAACCAACACAGTTGTTTTTATTTCTTCTTTAAGAATTAGGGTGTATTTACAATACCAACTAATTTTTGTTAAATACAAGATAAAAGATGGTTCTTTGATAAATTTTGGTTACTGAAACTTTATTTCAGGGAAGTGTTTTAAAACACACCGAAAACCATTTTCTTTTTTTAACAGGGAAACTGACACCCAGAGAGGGGAAGCACCTGACTAAAGCCTTCAGATATTAGGTAATCTCTGAGGTGTTAGTTGACAAAGCTTGAAGTTGATCTTTCCCTAAGGTATTTTTTTTTTGACAATTTGCAGAAATTTATTAACATTGAAAGATACTGTTTGATCTTCTCTCATCAGCATCCAAAACACCTTTTTAGGTAGCATGTTGCTGTGGTCACAAAATCCCTAAAAAGCAGAGATTACCTTTTAATCATGGTAAAGAGATTTCTGT
>NW_003852461.1:1004456-1022124 GCF_000181295.1 Otolemur garnettii | reverse complement strand
AAAAAAAAACAGTTCCAAAAGATGCTTGGCTTCTCAGCCTCTCACAGCAAATGTCCCATGTTGTACCTACTAAGCTCAGCACTTGCCTTTTTGGGCAGTAACACCCTCACACATGCAGAGCTTTTTTGCTACATACAAACCACTTCTACATCCCTGGGATCATGGGAGGTTTTGCTTTGTTACTCAGCTTTATTTTTTAGAGCAGTAAAGAGAGTGCCTCCTGGCCCCTTCTCCTTAGAGCCTTCCGTATGGTCAACATCCCACCCCCCAGAGTGGTCTACATGTTGCAGTATGAACCTACATGGACACATTAGTATCACCTAAAATCCATAGTTGACATTAGGATTCACTCTTGGTGTTGTACATTCTTTGGATTTGGACAAATGTGTAATGAATGAACTGTATCCATTATGATAGTATCATCCAGAATAGTTTCACTGCCCTGAAATTTCTGTGTGCTCCACCTATTCATTCTTTCCCCAAACCTCTGTCCCCTGGTAACCACCATTCTTTTTACTGTCTCTACAGTTCTGCCTTTTCCAGAGCGTCATGTAGTTGTAATCATACAGTATATAGCCTTTTTTACTTAATAATATACATTAAAGTCTCTTCCATATCTTTTCATAGCATGATAGCCCATTTCTTTTTAGTGCTGAATAATACTCCATTTTCTGGATGTACCACAGTTTATTCATTCACCTATTCAAAGACATCTTGGTTATTCCCAGGTTTTGGCAATTATGAACAAAGCTGCTGTCAACATTTGTACACAGGTTTTTGTGTGTATAGCCCATTTGGCTAAATACCAAGGAGCGCAATTGCTGGGGTTGTATGGTAAGAGCATATATAGTTTTGTAAGAAACTGCCACACTGTCTTGCAAAGTAGCTGTACCATTTTGTATTCCCACCAGCAATGAATTAGAGTTCCTGTTGCTCCACATCCTCATTTGGTGATGTCAGTATTTTGGATTTTGCCATTCTAATATGTGTGTAGAGGTATCTCATTTCAATTTGTATTTGCCTAACGCTACATGATAATGAACATCTTTTTATACACCCATTTGCCATTTGTATGTCTTCTTTGATGAGATATGTTCACATATTTGCCCATTTTTTAAATTAGGTTGTTCATTTTCTTACTACTGAATTTAAAGAGTTCTTATATATTTTGGATAACAGTCCTTTATCAGACATGTCCTTTACAAATATTTTTATCCCAGTCTGTGGCTTGTCTTCTTATTATTCTCATGACAAGGTCTTTTCCAGAGAAGTTTTAGGTTTAAGGAAGTCCAGTTTGTGAAATATTTCTTGCAGGGATTATGCTCTTGAGGTTGAATGTGAAAAGTCATCACCAAACCCAGTGTCACCTAGATTTTCTCCTACGTTATCTTCTAGGAGTTTTATGGGTTTGTGTTATACATTTAGGTCTATGATTCATTTTGAATTAATTTTCTTGGGGGGGGGGTAGAGACAGAGTCTCACCTTGTTGCCCTTGGTAGAGTGCTGTGGCATCACACAGCTCACAGCAACCTCCAACTCCTGGGCTTAAGCGATTCTCCTGCCTCAGCCTCCAGACTAGCTGTGACTACAGGTGCCTGCCACAATGCCCAGCTATTTTTTGGTTGCAGTTCAGCTGGGGCCGGGTTTGAACCCACCACCCTCAGTATATGGGGCCGGTGCCCCACTCACTGAGCCACAGGCGCCACCTCATTTTGAATTAATTTTGTGAAAGGGATAAGCAGTATCTAGATTAACTTTTTTTGCATGTGGATGTCCAGTTGTTCCAGCACCATTTGTTGAAGAGACTGTCTTTTTTCCCATTGTATGTAGCCTTTGCTCTTTCATCAAATTTCAGGTAGGTATATTTATGTGGGTCTATTTCTGGGCACTCTGTTCTGTTTCACTGATGTATTTGTCTATTTTTCCACCAATACCACACTATCTTGATTAGCTTTATATTAGGTCTTACAGTTAGATAGTGTCAGTCTTCCAACTTTGTTTTTCTCTTTGATTGTTGTTGACTATCCTGAGTCTTTTGCCTCCTCCATACAAACTTTAGAATCTTTTGCCAATACTCAAAAAATATCTCGTGGTAAGGATTGGGATTGTGTCAATTTGTAGATAAAGTTGGGAGGAAATGACATCTTAACAGTATTGTATTTCCTATCCGTGAACATATAATGTATCTTGACATATGTAGTTATTCTTTGGTTTCTTTCTTCAGAGTTTTATAGTTTTCCTTAGATCTTGTATATATTTTATTAGATTTATGCCTAATTATTTCATTTTTGGGCGTTATTGTAAATGATGTTATGCTTTAAATTTTAGATTCCACTTGTTCATTGCTGGTGTATAAGAAAGCTCTAAACTTGCATGTGTTGACTTTCTATCCTGCGAACTTGCTATCATTGCTTTAGTTCCAGGAGTTTTTTGGTAGAATTTATTCAGATATTCTACATGGATGATCATGTCATCTGTGGACAGTTTATTTCCTCCTTCTCACTGTGTACACCTTTTCATTTTTATTTAACTTTTTTTGAGACATTGTCTTGCTCTGTTTCCCTGACTAGAGTACAGTGGTGTCATCATAGTTCACTTGAACCTCAAACTTCTGGGCTCAAGGGATCCTCCTGCCTCAGCCTCCCAAGTAACTGGGACTACAGATGTGCACCACCACATGGCAATATTTTTCTAATTTTAGTAGAGATGGGGTCTTGTTCTTGTTCAGGTTGGTCCTGACTTCCTAAGTTCAAGCACTCCTCCCACCTCAGCTTCCTAGAGTACTAAGATTAAAGGCATGACCCCCCATACCCAGCCCTATATGTACATTTTAATTTCTTTGTCTTACTGCAGGACTTTCCGTATGATGTTGAAAACAAGTGGAAAGAGGAGGCATCTTTGCCTACTCCTGATTTTAGCATCAAATCTTCTAGTTTCTCACCATGAAGTAGGATGTTAGCTGTAGGGTTTTTGGAGATATCTTTATCAAGTTAAGAAAGATCCCCAATATTCCTAGTTTGCTGGAATTTTGTCAAATGCTTTTTCTAAATCTATTGATATGATCATACGGTTTTTCTCTTTTATCCTGTTGATGTAGAGATTACATTAATGATTTTTGAATGTCGAACCAGCCTTGCATGCCTGGAATAAGTTCCACTTGATCATGGTATATAATTCTTCTTAACATTGTCTTATTTGCTAATATTTTGTTGAGAATTTTTGCATTTATGAGAATGAGAGATATTGGCCTATAGTTTTCTTGTAATGTTTTTGTTTCATTTTGATGTTATAGTAACTCTGGCTTCATAGGATCAGTTAGGAAGTATTCCCTCTCCGTCTCTCTTCTAAGAGACTGTAGACAATTGGTATAATTTCTTTCTTAAATGCCTGGTAGAATTTACCAGCATACCCATAGGGACTGATGCTTTTTGTTTGAGAAGATTATTAATTGTTTATTTAATCTATTTAATAAATATAGCACTTCTAGATGAGCGGTTCTCAACCTGTGGGTCGTGAACTGTATGAAAGGGTTGCGGCATTAGGAAGGTTGAGAACCACTGATCTAGATGTCTACCTCTTCCTTGTGTGAATGTTGGCAGATTGTATCTTTCAAAGAATTGGTTGATTTCATTTAAGTCATCAAATTTATGAGCACAGAGTTGTTCATAGTATTCTTTTACTATGCTTTTAATGCACATAGAATCTGTTCTGATGTCCTCTACTTTCTTTGTGTTGTTTATCTTTTTTTCTTAGTTAGCCTGGCTAAAAGTTTATCAATGTAATTAATCATTTCAAAGAATTAGCTTTCAGTTTTGTTGAATTTTCTTTATTGAGTTCCCATTTCATTGATTTCTGCTCTGATTTTTCTTCTTCTGTTAACACTTATGTTGGATTTAATTTGATCTTCTTTTTCTAGTTCCTAAGGTGGAATCTTAAATTATTTATTTCCAATATATGTAGCTATTGATATAAATTTCCTTCTATGTATAATTTTCACTTTATCCCACAAATACTATGGATTAAGTTGTATTTTCCTTCTTATATTAATTTAGTTCAAAATACTCTTTAGTTTCTCTTGAGTTTGTTTTTTTTTTTTTAACTTGTGTGATTTAGAAGTGTGTTGTTTAATGTCCAAGTATTCCAGGGTTTTTCAGTTATGCTCCTGTTATTGATTTTGATTTCTAGTTTGGTTCCACTGTGATCTTAAAGCATGATTATAGGATTTCTATTAATTTGTTAAGATGTGTTTTATGGGCCAGAATGTGTCACCAAGATATCTTGATGAATTTTCCATGTGAGTTTGAGAAGAATGTATTTTCTGCCTTTGTTGGATGAAGAAGTCTGCAGATGTCTGTTATATGCAGTTGGCTGATGGTGCTGTTGAATGCCCTAATGACATTCTGACTGCTGAATCTGTCCCTTCCCTTCCCTTTCCCCTTTCCTTCTTTCTTTCTTTAGAGAGACAGGGTCTCATTATGTTGCCCAGGTTGGAGTATAGTGGTTCTTCATAGGCATGGTCATAACACAATGCCACCTTGAATTACCAGCTCAAATGATCCTCCTACCTCAGACTTCCCAGTAGCTGGGACTACAGGTACATTCCACAGCACCCAGATTTGGATCTGTCCATTTATGATAGAGGGGTGTAAAATGTCCAACTATGAAAGTAGATTCATCTATTTCCCCTTGCAGATATATCAGCTTTTCCCTGACATATTTTGATGCCCTGTTGTCAGGCACATTCACAATAAGGACTGTTACGTCTTCTTAGAGAATTGACCCCTTTATCATCATGTAATGTTGTTAGTATCCCTGAAATTTTCCTTGCTCTGAAGTTTGCTCTACTTGAAATTAATGTAGCCACCCCAGTTTTTTTTAATTAGTATTAACATGATACATTTTTCCATCCCTCTTCTTTTAATCTATAAGTAGCTACGTGTAGATATAGATATAGATATATATTTTTTGAGCTATTATCTTGTCACCCAGGCTGGAGTGCAATGGCATTAGCCTCACTCACAGCAACCTCAGACTTCTGGGGCCAGGGGATCCTCTTGCCTCAGCCACCCAAGTAGCTGGGATTACAGGCATGCAGCACCAGGCCTGGCTAATTTTTTTCTATTTTTTGTAGAGACAGAGTCTCACTCTTGTTCAGACTGGTCTCTAATACCTGAGGTCAAGCAATCCTCTAACTTGGCCTCCCAGAGTGCTAGGATTACAGGTATGAGCCACCTTACCTGGTCATGTAAGTACTTTTTTATTTTTGGCCAGGGCTGGGTTTGAATCCACCACCTCTGGCATATGGGGCTGGCACCCTATTCCTTGAGCTATAGGTGCCGCCTCATGTTAAGTAGTTTTATAGGTGATCTGACAATTAACTTTGCACACTCATCCTAAAAAAGTGCTCCACACCTCACTGAAGAATATCACTATGGTCACCATCAAAGTACTCCCACTGGGAAGCTATGCACTGACACCTGTGTCTAGTTGACCATTCAAAGCAGTTTTGGAACTCTTTTCCTGGAATGGCCATCAAAGTTGTCATTGTATTACCCTTGATGTACTGAATGTCATCAAAATATGTTCCTTTCAATATTTACTTTATCTTTGGGTAAAGAAAAAAGTCACTGGGGGCCAGATCAGGTGAGTGGGGAGGATGTTCCAGTATAATTATTTGTTTACTAGCTAAAAACTGCCTCACAGACAGTGCTGTGTGAGCTGATGAAATGTTGTGATGCAAGAGCCATGAGTTGTTGGCCAAGATTTCCAGTTAAGATTTTCCTAACCATTTCTCTATCAATGTTTGCTTGGTCTTCTTACTTCTCAGTTAGCTAATGATTTTGATGCATATTTGATAAATTTTTGCAATGTTTTTGTCAGTTCTGCTTGTTACTGGCCACCCTGACCTCTCTTTATCAGTGAGGCTTTCTCTTGCCTCAGAAAAACATTTAAACCATTTGTACACTGCCGTTTTCTTCATGGTATTATCCCCATGAAGTGGGACTACCATGTTCTTGATTTCACTTTCATTCATGCCAAATTTAATAAGAAATTTATGCATGTTGTTCATTGCTCCAATTCAGGTTCTGATATTCTCACCATGACACACAAAAACAAGCAACAGTAATGAACTCAGCAAGACTCCACACTTTTAATCTATAAGTAATTATATATACACTGACATGAATACAACTGTGAGACACTGATATACCAAGGTTATGAAACCTTACAGAGTTGTTTGTACAGTGCTGCCTACATAAGTATACTGTGGCAAGTTTGTGAACTTAATTGTCAGGCCTTGTATATAAAATGGTTTTTTTACAGAAATGTTTGATCTTGTTTTTTGACCCACTTTGATAATCTCTTTTAATTGGTTTATTTTAACAAGGTTTAAATTCCTTGATACAGTTGGATTAATATCTACTGTATTTGTTAGTGTTTTCTATTCATTGCCTTTATTCCTTTATTTTTTATTTTTGTGTTCCACTCTGTTTCTATTTTTTATGATTTTAATTATGAATCCATGTCTCTCCTTTCTTAGCACATCATTTATTCTTTTTTTCCATTCTGTTTAATGGTTGCCCTAGAGTTTGCAATATACATTTATAACTAGTCCAAGTTGACTTTACAAATAATACTATATAGTCTCACAAGTAGTATACTTTCTTTATAATAACCAAGTACTCCCCATTTCCTATAGCAAATGTATAATTGCTGTCATTTATTTGACTTGTATATATACATAGATCAGTATATATTTGAACATTCATACTCAAATATATTCTTTCCATTATTGTTTTGAAAAATATAAGTTTTTAATTTAACTTCACTTATTTGTTCTCTAATTCTCTCTCTCTTTTTTTTTATTGAGGTCTGAATTTCTGACCCATATCATTTTCCTTCTCTCTGAAGAACTTTTTATTTTTAGTGATAGAGTTTCAATCTGTCACTTAATCTGGAGTGCAGTGGCATCATCATAGCTCACTGAAGTCTCCAATTTCTGGGGTCAGGTAGTCCTCCTGACTTAGCCTCCTGCCTCAGCCTCTTACAGGTGCATGCCACCAAGCCGAGCTGCTCAGCTAATTTTCAATTTCTTTTTTTTTTTTTTATTAGACATAAGGTCTTGCTATGTTGCCAGGCTTGTCCCAAACTCTTAGCCTCAATAGATTCTTGCCTATTGGCCTCCCAAAGTGCTAGGATTATAGGCATGAGCTTCTGCACCAAGCCTGAAGAACTTCTTTTAATAATTTCTTGCAAGGCAGGTATACTGGCAACAGGTTCCCTCAAAATTTTTTTTTTTATTATTTTTGGGACAGAGTCTCAAGCTGTCACCCTGGGTAGAGTACCGTAGTGTCACAGCTCACAGCAACCTCAAACTCTTGGGCTTAAGCCATTCTCTTGCCTCAGTCTCCCAAGTACCTGGGTCTACAGGTACCCACCACAATGCCCAGCTTCCTCCCCCCACCCTGCAGTTGTCATTGTTATTTTAGTTGGCCCAGGCTGGGTTTGAACCTGCCAGCCTGGTGTATGTGGCCAGTGTCATAACCACTGTGCTATGGGCACTGAGCCAGATTCCCTTAATTTTTGTTTGCCTGAGAAAATCTCTATTTCTCCTTTACTTTTGAAGGTAATTTCTCAGGAACAGAATACTAGGGTTTTTTGTTTTTTGTTTTTTTTTTAATGTTGGGGATTTGTTGAGGGTACAAGAAACCAGGTTACACTGATTGCATTTGTTAGGTAGAGTCTCTCTTACAATTGTGTCTTGCCCCCAAAAGGTGTATCACACACCAAGACCCAACCCCTCTCCCTCCTTCCCTCTCTCTGCTAGAATACTAGGTTGTTATATTAGTTTTTTTTCCTCTCGACACATTAAACATGTCACTGCTATGGGTAAACATTTTTCCTTCTGGCTTCTTTCAAGATTCTTTATCTTAAGTGTTCTGGAATGTGGATATGATATGCCTAGGTGTTGTGAATTTGATTTTTGTTTGTTCTGTTTGCGTTTATTCCACTTGGTGCTCTTCCTGGATCGTGATTTGGCATCTGACATTAATTTGGGGAACTCTCTAGTCATTATTATTTCAAATATCTGTTCTGTTCCTTTCTCTATTTCTTCTCCTTCTTCCATTTCCATTACAAATGTTTACACCTTTGTAGTTGTCCCACTGTTTTAGATGCTATTCTACTTTTTTTCATTTTTTGGTTTGGTTTTCAGTTTTGAGAGTTTCTATTTACATATCCTGAAGCTCAGAGATTCTTTCCTCAACTGTGTCTAAGCTACTGTTAAGCCCATTGAAGGCAATCTTTATTTCTGTTACAGCATTTTTTATCTCTTAAAATAATTTTTAAAAAAGTTTTTAGAGACAAGGTCTCACTCTGTCACCCAGGCTGGAGTGCAGTGTGGCATGATCATAGCTCACTGTAACCTAGAACTCCTGGGTTCAAGTGATCCTCCCACTTTAGCCTTCCAAGTACCTAGGACTACAGCACCACTATACCCACCTAATTTTTATTTTTTTTTTGAGAGATGGAGTCTTGCTGTGTTGCCCAGGCTGGTCTCAAACTCCTGGCCTCCTACCTTGGCCTCCAGCTTTTTTTTTTTTTGAGACAGAGCCTCAAGCTGTCCCCCTGGGCAGAGTGCCGTGGCATTACAGCTCACAGCAACCTCCAATTCCAGGGCTCAAGCGAGTCTCCTGCCTCCGCCTCCCAAGTAGCTGGGACCAAAGGCGCCCGCCACAACGCCCGGCTATTTTTTGGTTGCAGCCGTCATTGTTGCTTGGCGGGTCCGGGCTGGGGATTCGAACCTGCCACCTTAGGTGTACGTGGCTGGCGCCTTAGCCGGTTGAGCTATAGGCGCCGAGCCGGCCTCCAGCTTTTTAAAATTCTTTCTTAAGGATTTTATCTCTTTGCTTATAATACCTATCTGTTCTTGCATAGTGTCTACTTTTTCTGTTAGAGAACTTAGCACATTATAGTTTTGTGGGGGGTTGTTTTTTTGAGACAGAGTCTCACTATGTCACCTTTGGTAGAATGCTATGGTGTCACAGCTCACAGCAACCTCAAACTCTTGGGCTTAAGTGATTCTCTTGCCTCAGCCTCCCAAGCAGCTGAGACTATAGGCGCCTGCCACAATGCCCGGCTATTTTTTGGTTGTAGTTCTCATTGTTTGGCAGACCCGGGCTGGGTTTGAACCTGCCACCTTTGGTGATGTGGCTGGCACCCTAGCCCTTAAGCTACAGACGCTGAGCCCACATTATAGTTATTTTAAAGTTCTGGTCTGATTATTCTGCTGTTCCTCCCATACCTTACTCTCATTTTTCTCTACCTCTTCAAACTGTGTTTCCTTTTTTGTTTGTTTTTGGCCTTCTAATATGCCTTGTAACTTTTTGTTGTGAGCCAGTTATGATGTACTATGTAAGAGAATTGTTGTAAATAGACCTTTAATAATGTGTTGGTAAGGTATCACAGGAGGGAAGCATTCTATAGTCCTATGATTAAGTCTCGGCCTGTTAGTTAGCCTGTGCCCCTGACCCGAGAACTTCACAAGTGTTTTTCAGTTTTTTTCTGCTTTTAGGTGACACAGGATGGCTAGAAGGGGCTGGAGTGGGGATTTCATTTCTCCCAGGGCAGTTTAGGCTCTGATAGAAGCTCAGTAGGATAGGCTGGTACAGGGCATGCCTTGTTAAGGACAGAATGTCAAAATGGCTTTTTTCTGCCCTCTCCTTGCTGGAAAGCATGAGGGGATTTTTGCCAGTATCCACTATGCAAACCTGATAGAGCTCTAGAAGGGAAATCTACAAAAATGTTGGTGTACTCCCCTAAGACTCACTCGGCCTTCTGGAGGTCCCAACTTTTAGATTTGTCTGCATTGAGACCCTAGTGTGTCATCATTACAGTTGAGGTTTCCATACCCCGTCATGGGTGTTCTGTTCATGAATTCCTTGTGCTAGCAAGTTGTGAATTTCTGCATCTGCCTTCTGTATTTTCAGTTCTGTGGACAACCGTTTTCCTTTTGACCAGAGTTCTCATTTACCAATCAGGGGAGCTCACCCAAGCATTGGTGTCCAGGTTTTTTATTAGTGATGGATCACACAGAGCTGGCTAACATTCTTATGTAGTTGACCTTTGGTCTCCAACCCTTCTAAGCCACAGGTCTTAAGATCACCACCATAAATCACAGTGTTGGCATAAACTACCTGGTATGGCCCAAGGCCTTAGGTAAAGTAGGATACTCTTAACAGGCAAGATATTCCCAAGGCTTAGGGGATATCCCAGGAGCCAAGCAAAGGTTAAACCTTCATTTGAAATATGCAGGAATAGAACAACTCAGAACTGTTGAGTTAATCTTTTATTGTGCACCATTTTATCTTTTTTGGAGACAAAGTGTACTCCGTTGGCCAGGCTAGAGTGCCCTGGTGTCAGCCTAGTTCACAGCAACCTCAAACTCCTGGGTTCAAGCGATCCTCCTGGCTCTGCCTCTCAGGTAGCTGGGACTACAGGTGCCCACCACAACACCTGGCTAGGTTTTTCTATTTTTAGTAGAGTTGGGGTCTCGTGCTTATTCAGGTTTGTCTCAAACTCCTGAGCTCAAGGGATCCTCCACCTCGGCCTCAGAGTGCTAGGATTACAGGTGTGAGTCACCATGCCCAGTCTTCTTTTATATTTTCAAAGGAAAATCTTTAAGAAAACTAGGAATAAGAAGTACTAAACTCGGCTCGGTACCAGTAGCACAATGGTTATGGCACCAGCCATGTACACTGAGGCAGGCGGGTTCAAACCTAGCCTGGGCCATCTAAACAACAATGACAACTGCAACCAAAAATAGCCAGGCATTGTGGTGGGTGCCTGAGGTCCCAGCTACTGGGAGGCTGAGACAAGAGGATGGCTTAAGCCTAGGAGTTTGAGGTAGCTGTGAGCCGTGATGCCATGGCACTCTACTAAGGGAGACATAGTGAGACTCTATCTCAAAAAAAAAAAAAGAAAAGAAAAGAAAAAAGAAGTACTAAACTCATTATATCCAGATATGATTAAGTACAGAGAAAATCAAATTCATGGACGGTGCATGTGGCTTAAAGGAGTAGGGTGCTCGCCCCATATACTGGAGGTGGCGGGTTCAAACCCAGCCCTGGCCAAAAACTGCAAAAAAAAGAAAAGAAAATCAAATTCATTATCTGAATCAACAGATAAACTAATATTAGAGTTCAGAAAGGGGGTAGTTACAAAATCAATTTACAAACATTAGGAGTGTTTTTCAATACTGGCCATAACCAACCAAAAATGCAATAGACAACAAGATACCACTTACAATTATAACAGACTCTACAAAGATCTAAAAATTAACATAGATCTCACATGTCTTTATTTCAAAGCTATAAAAACTGAATTGAAGTATATAAAGGAAAATTTGAGTAGAGGGAAAAACATACCATTAATAGAATTTCTATTTAAAGATCTTAATCATTCCCAAACAAACCCATAAATTTATAAATTCAATGTTATTTCAAGTAAATTCCAGCAGAAAAATTCAACAGAACTATCTCAAATTATATGGAAAATAAAAAGTCTGAGGAAGCTAAATCAATTTTGGAAAATAAGAGCATAAGGAAATACAACAAAGCCAGAGTTATTTAAAAAATAACATGGGCTCAGGGCCTGTGCTCAGTGGTTAGGGTGCCAGGCCAACTAAACAACAATAACTACAACAACAACAACAAAATAGTTGAGCATTGTGGTGGGTGCCTGTAGTCCCAGCTACTCAAGAGGCTGAAGCAAGAGAATCACTTAAGCCCAAGAGTTTGAGGTTGCTGTAAGCTGTGATGCAATGGCACTCTATTAATGGCCACATAGTGAGACTCTGTTTCAATAAATAAATAAATAAATAAAAATTAAAAATAACATGGCAACATGGGGACTGATAGAATAATCTATCAAACTATTGATCTAGCTGAGCTGATAATGAAGATGACACCACAGGTTATTGAGGAAAAGATGAATTAGTGGGAAAATTGGTTCACTATTATGTTTAAAAATACAGTTAGATGGGCAGTGCCTGTGGCTCAGTGAGTAGGGTGCCGGCCCCACAAACCAAGGGTGGTGAGTTCAAACCCGGCCCAGGCCAAACTGCAACAACAACAAAAAATAGCCAGGTGTTGTGGCAGGCGCATGTAGTCCTAGCTACTTGGGAGGCTGAGGCAAGAGAATTGGCTAAGCCCAAGAGCTGGAGGTTGCTGTGAGCTGTGATGCCTGAGCACTCTACTGAGGGTGATAAAGTGAGAATCTGTCTCTTAAAAAAATAAATAAATAAATACAGTTGAAGACTTATAGCACAGTGAATTCCAAATGGACAAAAGACTTACAAATGGAGCTTATGGGTCGCTGAACAGGGGGCAGTGCTGGGAAGGTGGGCCCCAGAGAGCATATGGAAGCTCCAAGCCCCACCCCCAAACCCTTGCCCTATGCATCTCTTCATTTGGGTTTTGTCCTTTATAACAAACCAGTAAATGTAAGATAATTACCTAAAAATATAAAAAGTAAAGCTAATAGAAGAAAATAATAGAAAACAACTTTGTCACCATGGGGGTTATAAATAAAGACCTAAAAAGCACAAATCAGTAAAGAAAAAAAAAGATAGGCTTAACTAAATCAAAATTAAGGATTTCTGTGAAAGAAAACAATACCAAGGACATTATAGACAAAGTTAACCAACAGATACAGATTGGTTTATGATATATGTAAAGCCAGGCTCCACCCAGTCCCTGCCTATCCGAGCAAAACTTGCTCCCCAGCTTCCCTGCCCCCAATTCTTTCCTCATTCTGTCTACGTGGAGGTGGGATGGGTTCATCGTACCCTCAGAGAGTCCCCTCTCAGTCTGAGCAGTAGGGGAGACCTAATGACCAAATGTCAGTGTAGGAACTGGGGGACTCCTGATGCTTGGGAGTGGAGGCAAACCCAGTTACTAGAGCTGCCTTGGCTCCTGGCTGACCTTTCTTTTTTTTAACCACAGCCATAGTGCCACTCTCAGGTTCTCATGAGGCCTGGTCACCCGGCCCAAACACCTGCCTCCCTTATTCCCATGTGCATCCCCATGCTAACCAGGGTGTCCAACTTCTTTTTTTCTCTGCTGTGGATTGGGAGAATAAGTGTTGTCTTGGGCCATACATTAAATACACAAACACTGGCTCAGCACCTGTGGCTCAAGTGGCTAAGGCGCCAGCCACATACATCTAAGGTGGCGGGTATGAATCCAGCCTGGGCCCCCCAAACAACAATGATGGCTACAACCAAAAAATAGCCAGGCATTGTGGTGGGCGCCTATGGTCCCAGCTACTTGGGAAGCAGAGGCAAAGACTTGCCTGAGCCCAGGAGTTGGAGGTTGCTGTGAGCTGTAATGCCACTGCACTCTACCCAGGGGGACAGCTTGAGGCTATGTCTCAAAAAATAAATACACAAACACTAATGAAAAAAAGGTCTAGGCATACTTTTCTGATATCTGACACCACAGATAAGCAAATAAGTTCTTAGAAAATCAGCATGTGGCCCATAGGCTGCAGGTTGGATATCCCTGTAACTAAATCCTTGTTGATGTTTTTTTTAAGAGACAGAGTCTCACTTTGTCACCCTCAGTAGAGTGCCATGGCGTCGCAGCTCACAGCAACCTCCAGCTCTTGGGCTTAGGCGATTCTCTTGCCTCAGCCTCCTGAGTAGCTGGGACTACAGGCACCCGCCACAATGCCCGGCTACTTTTTGTTGCAGTTTGGCAGGGGCCAGGTTCAAACCTGCCACCCTCGGTATATATGGGGCCGGCACTCTACTCACTGAGACACAGGCGCCACCACTAAACCCTTGTTTTTTAGTTAACTGAGTTAGTTGCTTAAAGAAGGGAAGTAGAAACATATGAAGAAAGAAAATAAGACTCTTCAGGTTTGTTTTTTTTTTTAAGTTTTACATAGTCAGGAAGGCCTTTAAGAGAACAGACAAGAAGACTCATGAATAAGAGGTAAGCTAGGAAAAGATTCCTCAGGCTGAGTGGTAAGAAGGAACTTGAGAAATGAGGAATTTGGGGGTGTAGATGTGGCTGTTTCCCCAAAATAGAGTCCTGCGTGTTATCTCCCTAGGATAGATCCTAACCTGTGGGCCCCGAGAGAAGAGATGACCTAAGGCCTAATTCCCAGGTAGAACCTCAGGAATTCTACCCAAGCAGACAAAAATGGCTGTGTGGTTTGTCTGGGCAAGTAGAGCTTAGCATAGCAGAGATTTGCCATACCTGGAGTTATCATACCTCTCTGTGAAAACGGAGAGTGATTCCCACAAGCCCAAGACAGACCTGGAAATGGTAGAAAGCATTGCTGGGATTGAAGAGGCTATGCTGAGGTAGTAAGACTCTATCTTCAACAGCCCTACAAATGAGGGAGCCATGGGTGACCCAGGGACGCCCATGCAGAGAGAAGACGCCAAGGATCAAATGGGTTGCCCCTAAATCTCTGGCCACCTAGGCCCTGAGGGACTCAACCTAAGGAAAGGGGAGGACTCCGAAATGTCTGAGATTAAGTTTGTGTAAAATTAGCATGATAAAGGTTACAAATACAAATTGAGTTAGAGATGAAGGATGAAGGAATGAAGCCAGGAAGGAGAGAGAGCTAAGACAAAGACACAGTCTCAAGATGCCGCTTATGAAAGAAAAAAAAGATGCCACTTCTGCAGACATCTGAGAATTTTATACAATTTATTCAAATTGTATAAAATGAATCTCAGGACCATCTGCCTAGACAAAGAGCGAGAAATATTTATCCATGGGCTCCTATTCTCCATCAATCAAAAGTTTGCCCCCTGGGGTTGTTAACTCCCCAGCGCTTTCAGGGAACGTGTGTGGGCACAAAGAAGTTTCCGGTGGAGAGGCCCTGAGATGATATGCTGTCAGGCAGCACCTGTGAGAAGCTGGTTGGTGCCTGTACAGAACTGGTCATGGCACGAGTGGCTGGAAGATAAGACGGGGGGCCAAAAAAGGTCTGAAGTGGCACATTAAGAGTCGTCTGATGCAATCTACCTACATGTTTGTGCCTTGTATTATATCAGCTCCTGCTCTATGAGGACTCCGTTTTTATGCTATCTAGATAATTCTCATGGCTTCCCTAAGACTGAGAAGGAGCACGCTCAATCCGTTAGAGTCCTTCTCATGGCAGAGGCTGGCCTCACTCAGCAAAGAATTGGTGTGTAAAGGTTATTAAAACAAATCATATTTCCTGCTGCTGCAAGAGGTTCCAAGGCCCAAATTAACATGCATCATTTCCCTCCTCCACTACCCGTCCTGGATTTCCCCTCACCTTTCGCCAGCACTTTGGATTGATCTGGACCTTCATCCATGAGTGATCTGAGCCCTCAGATGCCCTTGACAGGCTATCTTTGCTGCAACTGCCCTTTAACCACTCATTACCAGAGGGAGTGGAAGTCCCAAGAGATGCCTAGTGAATCCCCTAAATTCCTAAAATAGTTCTCCCTAACTACTTAAAGTTATTAGGGTTATCCCCACCTGTAGCACTCATTTTTTTCCCCTGCTGGTGCACTGGCATAGGAGCCAAAAACACAGCCTCCAATTCAGTGGAATTGTCGGTGGAGTAGAAGAGTTCTCTCCCTTTTCCCCTTCCCCAGGAGCCAGGATCTCTAACCAAGCAGAGCTTAAGCTTGTGAGGTAGGGAGCACCAATTCCATGAGTGGGTTTCACGGAAGTTACAACAAGTGGTACCCCTTGGTTTGCAGATGATCTGCGTATGCCAGGTATTTAGAACAAAGCACCGATATGAGTAATTTATAAACCATTGGTTTACTGCGTGGACTTCATGCTAGAAGACAATGCCCCAATCCCCTGAGTGTTTTCCCCAAGCTGGGGCCTTAGCTGTGCTTTTACCAAACCATCCCACCATTCTATTAGGCCATCTACTTCTGGGAGACTGCATTACATGGTAAAACGCGAGGATCCCCTGGCCATGTGTCCCCATTGTACATTCTTTACAATTCGATTGTTTCCATAGTTGGAAGCAATGTTGTGCGGGTTGTCATTATAGGATCTCTGAGCAGGAGGCATTTGCTTTCCTCTATCAAAGGGAAGGGAATACTCCTACTGTGGAAGATTCAGTGGAATCTAGAAGCCAGGGATGGTCAAGTCTCAGGCTTTTCCACCCAAATGTCCTCATTCCGGTTCTTAAGTTCTCACTCAATTTTCGTCACTGTCTCTGTGATGGAAAACTACAGAGGCTGTGTACTCAGCCTTCTTTGAAATCTTGACATCCTTACAACTGGATCTTGGGCCTGATTTTTGGCCCAGTCTTTCTCAGAGCTGTAGAAGAAAAAGAATCTTCTTCATAGCTGGTGCAGAGACTCTCTAGCTTTCACGAAGTCCATCAAAGTGACAGTTGGCTATTCTTTTACTGTCAAGGTTTTCAATAAAGAAAAGCCAGTCTATTCACTTTCGTTATAATTATCACGTCCTCCTACTGTTCCAGTGCCACAGTCAGTAGATAGCCCAACATCTTATCTTTTCCCTGCACCTCACCTAAGTCAAACTCAGAGGGACACCTTAGTAACTGTGATGCCAGGCTATTCTTGGTGTTATCACCAAGCAATGGAGTTGGTTGTTGTTGCCATCTGATTGGCAAGCCGCCCAGTTCCAAAAATGCCAACCTAAAGTTGTTTTCTAGGGCCATTCTTTGTCCCAACAATGCCTTAGTGTGCAATAAACTCTTCATATGAGTAGTTTATTGGCAAGTATGAGTCCAAGGGCGGGGAGTGAAGGACAGGGGTTGTAAGGCAGGGAAGGAAGGAGAGCCACTGGAAAGATGCATTGTCAAACTGGCCACTTGCAAAGGCATTTGGTCGCTTGATCCTTCTAGATAGTTTGAAAGCAATATGAAATGTCCGAAGGCATCTGTCTGAAGGGAAAAAGGGAGAAGCATGTATTCATCTGGTGTTGATCCATTGGTCAAAGATTTGTCCCAGTAGGCATTAACCATTCCCTGCACTTCTGGGATGCACCTGTCTGGGTGCTGAGTGGTCCCAGCAGAGCCC
The DNA here is from genome assembly GCF_000181295.1 of Otolemur garnettii. Classification (NCBI taxonomy): domain Eukaryota; kingdom Metazoa; phylum Chordata; class Mammalia; order Primates; family Galagidae; genus Otolemur; species Otolemur garnettii. Next base: position 1,005,065 of record NW_003852461.1, on the reverse strand, counting down.
CATGACACCATGGCATCAAGAAATAAGCCTTGGTGCAGAAGGTGGGAAGCCTGAGGCACGGGTTTGAGGTGAAGCCCATTTAGGTTGTATCTGCTGAAGTCAGCAGAGTAAGATGGTGGTAAAATAAGCAGTAGGTGAAGCCAAGATGATCTGAAATGGGGCATAAGAGGTGTCTGATATACTTGCACACCTGAATTTGTGAATTGATACTCATCCCTGGTACATATACACTAAGCCTCAGCTTCCTCTTTATAAAATGAAGATAATCACCCCAAGCTTGTCGGACTGTTCAGAGAATCAGGAATCTTGCATGTACAAAGCCCAATCATGGATCACAATCCAAAAACTGCACTATATGTATGCGGTAATTATTAGTCAGATGTGAAGTCTTTCCAACTGGCCACAGGTATGGTGGGGCCAAAGTAACAGGTTCTCTCTTGAGCAAACTGTGAATTAACTGGGCTTATGCTGCTCCAGGGGGCAAGAACTCGTTCTCTGTATTAGCCTTCAGTGGACAGTTACTGTGTGCCCGCGGCCCTGGGCTGGACACTGGGGACCCAGAAGACAAGAACTATTCCTGGTTCCTGTCCGCAAAGTGCTCCCAGGCTG
>NW_003852461.1:1003087-1004007 GCF_000181295.1 Otolemur garnettii | reverse complement strand
TGCCGGCGTTAACCAGGCAAAGGAAGGAGGCGGGCGCCCTTCTCACCAGGTCCACTCAGTATCTGCGGTAGCGATGAGACGCGCTCCCCAGAGGGCACTAGGCGGCAGCGAAGGAACAAATCACATCTTACTTTAAGGTGCGCACGGGAACAAACTCGGTCCTGCCCTCCATCACTCACTCACAAACTCGGAATGTAACTGACTCAAGTAACCTCGCTTTTATGGCCAAAAGAAACTGGGGGCTGATCGGGTAGCTTATTTTTCTTCTCACTACCGTCTTTCGTTACCCTATTTTATGTTTCCATAAGAAAAGACGTACAAACAAACATTAAGGAAAGCTCAAACTCTGCAGAATTCCCTACGCCCCCTGGAGCGAGGCGGGCTAAGGCCGCCCCTCGCCGCGACGCCGCCCCTCCGCCCCGCTGCGCCTGTCTCTTTAAGAAGCCGAGGCCGGGGGCGGAGGCGCGCGCCGCAGGGCCCCGCGAGGCTGAGGCGCGAGGAGCACTGGCGCCCGCTTGAGGGCGAAGTTGCTGTGAGCGGTGACCCTGTCACTGCACTTCTGCCTGAGTGACTGAGGAAGAACAACCTCTCTAAAAACAAAAAAACCATAAAACCCCGAGGCTCACCCTCCGGAGGGCGAAGGAGGGACCACTCTGGGCGCCGCAGCCCGCAGAGGTCCCTGGGAGGGCTCCGGGAGCTGCTGTCTCTTTAAGAAGGCGGGTCTCATCCCGGAGGAGGTGGGATAAGTCCCGCCTCCCGGACCTCCGGCTTCCGGCAACTTGGCTGGACCAGAACCGGAGCAGAACTTCTAAGGCTGGATCCTTCCCGAGACCGGCTGGACGCCGAGCCCCGCGAGGTGAGGCGGCCAGGTTTTGCGGGATCAGTCTGGGACTGAGAGAGCTTGGTATCTCCTGCCCTCC
>NW_003852461.1:1001603-1002966 GCF_000181295.1 Otolemur garnettii | reverse complement strand
TCTCATTTCATGGACCGCACACTGTGTGAGTAGGTACCATTATGAACCCATTTTGCAGATGAGGAATCTGAGGCCCCGAGGAGCGTACACACACCAGAGAAGCGGCAGAATCGGGAATCAAACCCAGGTCTGTCTGATCCCAGAGCGTGTGCCCTTAACCACTGGCTAGGCAGAGCTGCCTTTGTTCTTCACTGTCTCCCCATCACCTCTCTCCTTCCTCATCCTTGTATCTCCAGGTTACACCTGGTCGCTGCCAAATCACACAGTGAGAGAGATTGGAACCTTTGGACCCCTGGAGTTAGTTTCTTATGACAGTTTTAGTAATACCTGATGCTTAGCGATTATCTTTATATAAACTTACCAAACCCCACTGAAAAAGGAGGCAAGGAGAAGCTGTACCATTTTTAACGATGAAATAAGCTTTGTTTGTGGATGTTTTATTCTGTTATCCTATTATGCTCTTACTTATTTTTTCCTTTTAGACCCCTGCAAATTTTCTTCCTCATAATTGGGAGAAGACCCACTGGCTGAATGGCAGCTGTAGATGACTTGCAGTTTGAAGGTACATTAGTTGGGTGCCCACCTTTATCTTCATGACACTGTCTCCACAGTCACAGCAATGCATTTTCTTTGCTGTACTGCTTTCCACATTAAGAATATTATAGTCTGGGTACGATGGCTCATGCCTGTAATCCTGCACTCTGAGGGCCCAAGGCGGGTAAGTTGCCTGAGCTCAGGAGTTCGAGACCTTGTCTTTAAAAAGAGCTGGGTGGTGTGGCGGGTGTCTGTAGTCCCAGCTACTCAGGAGGCTGAGGCAAGAGGATTGCTTGAGCCCAAGAGTTTGAAGTTGCTGTGAGCTATGATGCGACAGCACTCCACCAAGAGCAAGAAAGTGAGACTCTGTCTCAAAAAAAAAAAAAAAAAAAAAGAATATTATTTCAAACGTCTTGGCGAAAGACTGGCCCACCTAGATTTTCTCTGTCCTCAATAGCTGTTCTTTTTTTTTTCCTTCTTTTTTGCCAAATAGCCCTTCAGATTGGTTAACAGGTATATAAATTTAGTGCAGTGATTACAGAAAATGTTTATACAGTTTCTGCTTTAGTTTAGCAAACATTTATTGAGTACCTACTTTATGCTTAGAACTGTACTGGATACTAGGGATAAAAAGATAAAGGGGTTTACACGCTGGTAGATTAAAGTGTAGAAAGATAATTAGGAGGAAATGTGATCAGTTCAGTCTTTCATTGAATCAGTAGATATCTCATGAGGTGATCAGGAACCAGGCATTGTTCTATTAGGGATAAAAGAGTGAAGGAAGCTGTTTGCTCGCTTTTTTTTTTTTTTTTTGAGATAGAGCTGTGTT
>NW_003852461.1:996184-1000420 GCF_000181295.1 Otolemur garnettii | reverse complement strand
GTTACATTATTTATATTTGTAAAGTCTGAGTTGTAGCTGTGTGCATCACCCAGGAAGCGTGCCATTTACCCATGCATCATACTTGTCAGGTTAGGATGGATTTAAAATAGCTAAAAGAGTTGGAATGTTCCCAGCACAAAGCAATGGTAAATGCCTAAGGTGATGGATAGTCCAGTTATCCTGATTTGATTAATCCACATTATATACCTATATCACAGGTACCCTATAAAGATATACAACTATTTTGTACCCATAATAATTAAAAATTTAAAAATTAATAAAAGAAAATTCCAGAAATAACTCAGAAGGTTATTTTTCCCTTTTAAAATGTTTTTCTTTTTTTGAGACAGTCTCACTATGTCACCCTTGGTAGAGTGCAATTGCGTCACAGCTCACAGCAACCTCAAACTCTTGGGCTTAAGCGATTCTCTTGCCTCAGCCTCCCAAGTGGCTGGGACTACAGGTGCCCGCCACAACACCCCACTATGTTTTGTTGTTGTTGGAGTTATTGTTCTTTGGCAGGCCCAGGCTGGGTTCAAACCTGCCAGCTCTGGTGTATGTGGCTGGTACCCTAGCCTCTTGAGATATAGGCAATGAGCCCAGAAGTTTTTTTTTTTTTTAGAAAAGAGATATATAACTGCAAACTATCAAAGTGCTGGAGGAAAAGTCCAGGGAAATATTAATACTTAAAACCCAGAGCATAGACTAGGGATTGATGAATGCTTATTCATTATATAAACACTTATATAGTACTCCTATATGTCAGGCACTGTTCTAAGTGCTTTACAGATACTTCAATCCCTATATCAACTTTATGAAATAGTTAGTTTATTCTCTCTGTTTTACTAAGGAGGAGACTAACACACACAAAAATGACTCATGGGGCGGCTCCTGTGGCTCAGCTGGTAGGGCGCTAGCCCCATATACCAAGGGTGGTGGGTTCAAACCCAGCCCCAGCCAAACTGCAACAAGAAAATAGCTGGGCACTGTGGCAAGTGCTTGTAGTCCCAGCTACTCGGGAGGCTGAGGCAAGAGAATCACCTAAGCCCAGGAGTTGGAAGTTGCTGTGAGCTGTTACGCAATGGCACTCTACCGAGGGTGACAAAGTAAGCCTCTAAAATAAATAAATAAATAAAAATGACTTGCCCAGTGGTCACACAGTAAGTGGTAAAGCCAAGATTTGAAGCCAGGCAGTCTGACGTCACAGCTTATGTTCTCTACTTTTTCTTTTCTTTTTTTTTTTTTGAGACAGAGTCTCGCTTTGTCACCCTCGGTAGAATGCCATGATGTCACATCTCATAGCAACCTCAAACTCTTGGGCTCAAGTGATTCTCTTGCCTCAGCCTCCCAAGTAACTAGAATTACAGGCACCTGCCACAATGCCTGGCTACTTTTTAGAGATGGGGTCTCGACCTGGCTCAGACTGGTATTGAACTCGTGAGCTCAGGCCTCTCAGAATGCTAGGATTCCAGGCATGAGCCACCACACCTGGCCTCTTATGCTCTCTAATATCTGAGGAAGAGATAAGATGTTTGAGGAGAAATCCACTTCATTGGCAAATACTGTCAGTTCCATCTTCAAAATTCATCTGGTGTCTGACTACCTCTCACTACCTTCACCACTCTTTCCACCATGTTCAAGGTTGTCATCACCTTTTGTCTGAAATAGCCCTTACTCTCCTTCTAGTCTTCCTGCTTCCTTCCTTACCCCCTACAGTCTGTACTTTGCACCCAGAGTAGGTCTTTTAAAACTAAGTCAGATCATATTACTCTTTTAACACCTTCTGGCAGCTCCTGTCGCACTGGGAGTGAAAGCCAGAACCCTTTTCTATGGCTTGGGGGGCCCCCACATGATCTAGCTTTCTGTTGCCTTTGATTTCATCTCCAGCTGCTCTTGTCCTTTCTCTGCTCCAGCCACACAAGCCTGTCACTGTTCTCCTGTGTCCCAAGTGCACTCAGCTTGGGGCTTTTGTGTCATCTTTCTGTTGGGGGCATTCCTCCTTCATATAGCCACATGGCTTGCTCCCTTGGTTGGTTCACATCTCACCTGGTTAGAGAGGCCTGACTTGGCCATCCCATCTAGGAGTACAGAGTGTGAAAGTTAAAGCTTGGTGAGCAGCTGTTCAAAGTGCCTGTTGAGGGAGGAAGTTTGCTGAATTTTTTCCCAAAGAATTGAAAGAAAGCCTATGTTTCAGATCACAGGTGGTGCGTGAGGCTAAAACAAAGTGAAGATTGAGTTGAGGCAGGTGACAAATCATTCAGGGATTTATAAACTATGATTAGGACTTCAATCTTTAGAAAAGAACATAGGATGCTGTGGGGGTCATGATGAAGGATGGTAGTGTTAGATGGAAAAGGGGAGCTCTAGAAATGCAAATCAAAACCACTTTGAGATATCATCTAACTCCAGTCAGATTAGGCCACATCACAAAATCCCCAAACTACAGATGTTGGTGTGGATGCAGAGAGAAGGGAACGCTTCTACACTGCTGGTGGGAATGCAAGCTAATATGGCCTTTTTGGAAAGAAGTTTGGAGAACATTCAAGGAACTAAAAGTAGACCTACCTATTCGATCCTGCAATTCCTTTACTAGGTGTATACCCAGATGATCAAAAATTATTTTACAGCAAGGACATTTGCACCAAAATGAATTGCAGTCCAATTCATAATTGCCAAGACCTAGAAACAGCCCAAGTGCCCATTGACCCATGAATGGATCAACAAACTGTGGTCTATGTACACCATGGAATACTATGCAGCCATAAAGAAAAATGGAGACCTTACATCTTTTATGTTTACCTGGATGGAGCTGGAACATGTTCTTCTTAGTAAAGTATCTCAAGAATGGAAAAAAGTATCCAATGTTTTCAATACTACTATGAAATCAATATATAATCACCTACACACTCAGGTGAATGGTGAAACATAGCTATAGTCCAGAAAGTAGAAGGGAAGAGGACAGAGGGGAGAGAAGGGGGATACGGGAGGAGGGAGGGTATTTGGAGGGACCTCACCTAATGTGCATGATGAAATGGTACATTTCAAAACTATTAAGAAATGAGTATAATTGTGATGGATGTGTTACTTAATTCAGTGTAAGCATTTCACATTGTATATCAAAGCAGTGCACTTGAACCCCATGAATGCATCAATGTACAAAGTTAAAATTTAATAAAAAATAAAAATGAATAAAAGAAAAATGAAAAAGTGGAGCTCAGGAACTTCCAGTGAAAAGAATTGCATCCGGAACAGAGGCCAAAGCTAGCTTCGGATATTCCAGGATATAGAGCAGAGAATGTTGATGGAGAAATTAGACATGTGCACCCGTCTTGCTCTCAAGGAGTTGAGCTGGACAAGAGCAGAATGTGTGGAGAGTCATCGTGTTAGAGGTGAATGCACCCTGCACTCCAATCAGGCTATTCCTCTGCTGTCCCTCCAGCGTGGGACAGCTCCCCGTCTTCTGGGTCTTGCTTATCTCCTTCTCGGTGCGTGAGATGCCATCCTCAGCACCTCTAGCCTCTCGTATGGTGTCTTCTCCCGAAAACCTTTCCTGATCCCATCAGCTGGATGAGTATTAGCCTTTGTATTTCTAAAGTGGCGCTCTCTGTTCTTCCTTCTGGCATGCCCTGGCAAACCACTACTTTTCAAATATGTATCTTAAGTATATGTTTCTTGGACTGATTCCCACCAGCAGAGGTGTGACCGTCGTTTTACGTCTCAGTGCCCTATGCAGTCCATCAGTGGTAGCTGTAATATTGATTATCTCATGTCATCCCCAGAATCTCTCTGTGAGATAGGTATTATCTACATTTTATAGTTGAAGAAACAGAGACTCAGAGATACGGAGTAATTGGTCCAAGGTCATGGAGCTTATCTTGAACAAAGGACCGTCTGACTGCAGAGCCTCATGCTGCTGAACCCCAGCAACTGAGGCTTCCGTAACTGTTACATATTTGCTACTTGGTTAATTTCAGTCACTTTATTTTTCTCCATAAAACTATTCTCAAAGCTGAGAGGCAATGAGAATGAGCTCAGTTATCCAAGAGCCCCTTCCTACTGCCAGGATTTTTGCTCTGTTTGTATGATGGTACCCTGCTGGTATTCTTCCTTCAGTCTTCAAAGATTCAGAGCTGTCCTTTATTTTTATTCAAGAGCAGCTAGGCTCGGCACCTGTGGCTCAAGCGGCTAAGGCGCCAGCCACATACACCTAAGGTGGTGGGTTCAAATCCAGCCTGG
>NW_003852461.1:993968-995983 GCF_000181295.1 Otolemur garnettii | reverse complement strand
AAAAAAAAAAAAAAGCAGCTAAATATGGGCGGCACCTTTGGCTCAGTAGGTAGGGTGCTGGCCCCATGTACTGAGGGTGGCAGGTTTGAATCCCGCCCTGGCCAAACTGCAACAAAAAACAGCCAGGCATTGTGGCAGGCACCTATAGTCCCAGCTATTCGGGAGGCCGAGGCAAGAGAATCGCCTAAGCCCAGGAGTTGGAGGTTGCTGTGAGCTGTGATGCCACGGCACTCTACCAAGGGCGACATAGTGAGACTCTGTCTGGAAAAAAATAGTGCAGCTAAATAAAGTGTTTAGGATGCTCAGAGACAGGAAGTTTCAGTCACTGCTGGTGGACATAAATACGTAGGTAAGGTTCTTTTGGAAAGCAGTTTGGCAATGTGATTCAGGAGCCTTGAAAATGGTTTGCACCCTTTGACTTAGTGGTCACGGTGGTAGGTGTTCATCCCAAGGCTGTCCCCCATAAAACTCTCTCCACACAGACACAATGCTTGTGTATTTGTAATGCAATCTTTACTGATGGAATATTACACAATTACACACATGACCACTTTAGAGACTGTTAGAATATGAAAAAGATCATTTTTATGCGTAATCCTCAATAGACAAAGCAGGATACGAAATTGTTTATTTTGTATTATCACATCCTAGATCAGTACTTAGCGTACTGCAGGCATGCCGTAAATATTTGTTGAATAAATGGATGATCATTACTGGCATGAATCTCACTGTGCAAAGAAGAGGAACAACACCAAAATATTAATAGTGTTTGCCTCTGCCTGGTGGGACCAAAAATGATTTTTATTCTGTGATCTCCACATTCATTTTCGTCCCTCTGTTTTCCATAGTGATTACATGGACTTAATTGGAAAAAAATGAATTCCTTTAATTTTTTTTGAACTTGAATCAAAGGAGAGAAGGTGAAGTAATCTTCCCAACTCTCCTAAAATTCTTTGATAAAAAGACACTCTCCCCATTGTATAGATGAGAACACAGAGGTTTATAGAGGTTAAGTTATTCAGGTTCATGTGGTTAGTAAGCTGAGCCAGAACTAAAATCCAGGTCTGACTCCAAATTATATTGCTTTCATATCATTTTTCTACATTGCAGTTGATTTCTAGATGAGTTCTTTTGTAGAGCTTTTGCCATTTTTATCTAGTAGGGTCTCCAGCAAACTTGAGGTTGTTAACAGCTTGTTGCTAAATTAAAAGTATAGCATTTCTAGTGGAGGTAAGGTTTCTGAGGACTGTGTGCTCTAATTGATTTCAGAATTTGGTGATGCAGCCACCTCTCTAGCAGCAAACCCAGATGCCACCACGATAAGCATTGAGGATTCTCATGAACCCCCAAAACAACCAGGACCCCCAAGAGGCTCAGGGAGAGAAGAGGATGATGAGTTACTGGGAAATGATGACTCTGACAAAACTGAGGTTTGAACTTGTCTTCGAATGTTTTAAAACAAGATTCTTTAAGGCTTATTCATGCCTTTATTTGCTATTTACTGTATGCCAGGTACAGTGTCAGGCAGTGACAGCACAAAGGTAAGTGACACGTGACCTCTGCCTTAGTGGGGGAAATGGGCAGAAAACCCATTGTTATTGATGGGAAGCACACTGGTGGCGGGCCCCGGGGTGGTGGGGCAGAGAGCCTTATTTATGGAATGTGGGGCTCCGTGTCCAATAGCTTCTAATATTAGAACTGGAAAGAACCTTCAGGGCCCTCCATTTTAGCCCCTCTCCCAAGATATTAATGCTGTCCTTGGTATATCAGAAAGACAACACTGAATACCTCCAGAAACAGGGTGTTCACTTCCATGTAAGGCAGCTGCTGCCACTGTTAGACTTTAATTGTGAAAACTCATTCTTTTATAATAAGTAAAAAATATCTGCTTATAGCACCTGATCTTCTGCAAAGCTGCTCAGAGTCCACCTGTACTTTTTGCTCTCTGAATCCTCTTCACATCTGAGAATGGCATTCATGACTCCTGGTGCCACTGAGGAGCTGTGCTGTTGGGA
>NW_003852461.1:989925-992746 GCF_000181295.1 Otolemur garnettii | reverse complement strand
GCACTCTACCCAGAGCAGCAGAGTGAGACTCTGTCTCAGAAAAAAAAATAATGCAGAAGAGCCTGGTGTTTTGAACATTTGGTTTTCTGGTAGGTCAGCCTGTGCTCTCTCTCTCTCCTCTCTCTCTCTCTCTGCAGCTGGAATTAGAAAATTGCTTCTGTGTTCATTGTTTTGTTTTACCTCCGACAGTTACTTGCTGGACAGAAGAAGAGCTCCCCCTTCTGGACATTTGAATACTATCAAACATTCTTTGATGTGGACACGTACCAGGTCTGTAAACCAGTTTTCCCTGTGCTCTCACGTGTAATGGAGACTTGTTTCCTCTGTGTGAAAGCCTTTGTATACTAGAAATGTTCTTATACAAGTAAAGGGTTATTAGTGTTTGAAAATACTATCACAAAAGCTCTAATGACTGAATTTTAACTTTGTAGAAATCGGGTTTATTAAACTGTTGAAGAAAATCTCCAGTAGAATCACTGCTGTGTTGTTTTGCAGGTCTTTGACAGAATTAAAGGGTCACTTTTGCCTATACCTGGAAAAAACTTTGTGAGATTATATATCCGCAGCAATCCAGATCTCTATGGTATGTGTAGTGCTGATTTGATTATTTACCATATTCCATATGAACTTGGGTGAGTGTGAGTGTTGCCTAGAAAGCTGGAGGATTACACTGTTAGTGGGGTGTGCGACATTTTTTTTTCCCGAGTAGCTACCTTTGCAAAGAATTTTTGGGAAGGTGCAATTATGTGTTGTATTCACGCCATAATTACAGGTACTAGCATGTCCTTTACAAGTCTTCAAATGGCATTACAAACTTGAGACAAATTAAGTCACTTTGACTAAGAGGAGATTGTTAGTTCTAACTTCTCGAGGATTTGCTGGTGGTGGAGAAGGTTTCCTCTCACTTTTTTTGTTTATGTGCTGAGTTCCAGCTCTGCCTTCAGATGAGCTGCCCTGGATGTGGTCACCAGCCCTGGCAGTCTGAAGCCAAATTAGGCTGGGGATGGCTGTCATCCCTGGCATCTGTGCTGTTCGAGAAAAACTCAGAGGTCCATCCAGTGCTCCTGAAGAAAGGTCCCCCCCAGCAGTGGCCTGTGTTAAGGGGAAAGAGGGTGCTGTCAGTGTGCCAGGTGCTGTGTGTCCTTGGTCCTACAACAGCCCCTTGCAAATGGTCCCCCACTTTTCAAATGAGGAAGCTGATGTTCACTGAGGTTCCCTGATATGTATATATGCTTAACCCCAAATGATAAATAATAAAGCAATTATATATGTTGATTTGGAATATGGGCTTTGTGGAATTCCTAGAATTCCAGGGAGCCTGACGTGAGACCTTTGCATTGGCCTGTGCCTCTCACCTGAATGTTGTCAAGGTAGTTCCTCTTTCTAGCCATCTCACTCATTCAGTCTTCTACCCTGAGCACTTGTTGAGGGACAGGCTCTGTGTCTCAGTAATCCATGCCGCGAGTGCCTGGCAGAGGGCTTCGCATAGATAGGCCCTGTGCTAGAGGCTGAGGATTTAAAGATAAGGCCGTAGTACCAGTACCTAGCCCTAAGGAGTTAGAAGAAGAACTTAACATCGGTTGAGTACCTTGTAACTGCCAAGCATGGAGACCAATACTGCTTTACTATTTTACTAGTATTATTCCCATCCTGTAAGGTGCTTTTATCTTACAAAACAGAAAACCGAGGCTTGCGGAGGCTAACTTGCCCGTAGTCACAGAGTTAGCAATAATGACAATAATGACAATCACATATAGTGCTTATTCTGTGCCAGACACTCTTATTAGGGCACAACCTATATTAGCTCATTTAATCCTAGTGACAACCCCAACTTTAGGAGGCAGAGACTATTATTATCCCAGTTTTATAGATGAAGACTCTGACTCACACAGAGATCCAGTAACTTGCCTAAGATTATACCGCTGTTTTAATAAGTGCCAAGCTCAGTTTTCAAATCCGCAGTGCAGCTTATAATCCATATTCTTCATCCCTGTTCTACCCTGCCTCTCATGACAAAGTCAGGGTTTGAACCAAAGGCTTGCTTCTTTTCCGTGCCACAAGTAGCCTCATTAGCTCATAGTCTTGGTGGACAGAAGGAAGTACAATATGGGTGCAGTGTTGCTTAGTAGAGAGGGACAGCCTTGCAGGACAGGTTGGAGGAAGGTGGTTAGAAAAGTGTAAGGAAGAGATTCATGACTCTGAGTACACTTCAACTACAATTTACACAACAAAATAAACCAAAGGCCAAGGGAAATATTCACAGTTTACATAACCAACAAAAGATGAGAAGCCAGCATGTATTTAGAGCTCCTACAAATTATAAAAATAGAACAAGCAACTCTGGGGAGAAATGGACAATTTACGGAAGAGGAAACCCAAATGGCCTGTAAATACATGAAAAGATGTTTAGTCCCACCTGTAATCAGGGAAACTAAACAAGGGATTTATTTGTGCCTAATACATCATACAAGGTGTCTTGTCTTCACTCATTCACTCGGTTAATTTAACAAATCTAGAGCACTTACTGTTCTAGGTCCTGGAGATACAACCATGAGAACAGACACAGACTTCTGCCCTTAGGCAGTTTGTCATCTGTTGAGCTTAACAATAAGCAAAGAAAAGTGGAGTTTTCTAGAAACAAAGGCTAAGGTGAAAATGTAAAAAGCGAATAGGAAGGATGGAAAATGTTTGTGTAGGTGAATTCAACATTTTAAAAAGATGAATTTTAAGATCTTTAATTTTAAAGATCTGGGCTCGGCGCCTATAGCTCAACCGGCTAAGGCGCCAGCCACGTACACCTAAGGTGGCAGGTTCGAATCCC
>NW_003852461.1:988458-989690 GCF_000181295.1 Otolemur garnettii | reverse complement strand
AAAAAAAAAAAAGATCTGAAGGAATTGGGAGGGATTCATTTAGATACCTAAGGGAAGAGCATTTGCAGCAGAAGGATCAGCAGTGCAAAGGTCCTGAGGCAGGGCCTGGCATAGTATGTTCAAAGACACTAGTGTACTGGGTGAGAACGAACGAGGGGGCCTTGTAGATGATGAGGTCCCAGAGACAGGGTGGAGGGGCAGGTGACACAAGGTCTCGTAAGTCATATGGAGACTTTGGCTTTTACTTGAGTGAGAAGCCGTTGGAAGGCTTGAGGAGAGGAATGACGGATTTTAAGTCCAATTTCACAAACACTGATATTAAGTGTTGGCAAGGATTGGTGCAGTGGGAACCTTTGTATAATGCTGGTGGCTACGTAACTGGGACATAAATTGGAGCAGATTGAGCATTTTCACTCCTAGATGTGTGATTTAGAGAAACTCACATCTGTACAAGATGACATACAGAAGAATATTTTTCCTGCAGCATTGCTTGTAATAGAAAATATTTAGAAAGAACCAAAATACCTATCAGCAAGAGAATGGATAAATAGTGGCATATTCATATGTGGAATCCTGTAGTTTTTAAGAAATGAGTAAATGGATAAATCTCAGAACAATGCTAAATGAAAAAAAAATGTAGAAGGATGTGAATAGTAAGACACAAAAGTTGAGAAAGACTCTGAGACCAGGCACAGTGCTCATGCCTGTAATCTCCGAGCTTTGAGAGGACAAGGCAGAAGGAACACTTGAGGCCAGGAGTTTGAGACTAGCCTGGGCAACATAGCCAGACCCCATGTCTACAAAAAATGAAAACATTAGCCCAGTGTGGTAGCACATGCTTGTAGTCTCAGCTACTTGAGAGGCTAAGGCATGAGGCTCACTTGCGCCTAGGAGTTTGGGGCTGCAGTGAGCTACTGATCACAGCACTGTACTCCAGCCTGGACAACAGAGTGAGACCTTGTCTTCAAGGGAAAAAAAAATTTAAGTGGCAAGATAAGTATACTAGTGTTGTTTAAATTCTTCATTTTGCCTTTCTATATGTGAGAAATATTTCATAATGTAAAGATGTATAGTGTGAAATTTTACGTATAAACACAAACTCAATTCAGGCTCCCTCCCACCCTCCTCCCTATAATGAGAGTAGGGACTTAGCAGGAAAGGGGAGAAGGCAGTATGAAGTAGCACAGCAGACCCTGGGTCAGGGGTGTCCAGTGTCTCTGGAGTCCAAGCTT
>NW_003852461.1:983298-984909 GCF_000181295.1 Otolemur garnettii | reverse complement strand
GGTGCTCTCCTTGCCCGGCTCTTTGCGTCCCTACAGAAGGACCTGGCTGGTTTAACTTACGTGTCTCTGATGTTAACATTTGCCACTCAGATAAGGGAAGTAATTTTTGCTTCATGTTTTCTGATGGAAGGTTTCACAAAATGCCTGTTTTTTTTTTAATTTTTATTTTTCGGTGGTCCTCCAATAAAGCAAGCTATACACAAATCAGTGTCTTCATTCCCCTATTTGTGGGAGGCGTTTTGGCCTTTGGAGTCAAATCCCTGTGCTTCACCCCGTATTTAAGGCAGCTAATTACTGAGTTGTGTTTTGACCTTTTAATAAAGGAAATACCCATTAAACAAGTGCTTTTTTATAAACATATAAAATTCATTTTCCCTTTCTTACTTGAATAGGTAGAGGGAGGTAAGAAATTACTCTAAGGCTCTAAAGGCTTGTGCTTTCTTTTCTTATTTGAATTTTCTGGTTTCCTTTGCAGGCCCTTTCTGGATATGCGCCACGCTGGTCTTTGCCATAGCAATTAGTGGGAATCTTTCCAACTTCTTAATTCATCTGGGGCAGAAGACATACCATTATGTGCCCGAATTCCGGAAAGGTTGGTGCATAGCTTGACTGGTTTGGAGCGCCCTCACTTTGTAACCACCAGTTTCTTTTACCCCCGAGCCCTGGGGCCCCGTGTGTGGATGCTGCCGCCCTACTGTCAGTGTTTTAGGGTCCAGTACATCTGCCGCCTCAGAGTTTACCACCATCTACGTAAATCCTGTAATCTTTTTCTTTTCTTTTTTTTTTTTTTTGACTGTGGTAAAAGATGTGTTAATGTGTACTGTTAAGTTACTGTTTCAGTGTACAACTCAGTGGCTCTAAGTATATTCACAATGTTTTGAATCCATAGAGTCTTTTGGCAAGCTGTAAAGCTAGGCCCAGTAGCGGTTGGAATTTATTCTCAGAAAAATGTACCGAACAAGTGAAAAACAGTGTACATAAAGGTCTCCACTGTAGCATTATCTGTATTATCCAAATACTGGAAACAGGAAAGACACTATTATTTAAGTTGTGATGGCTCAACTAGCTAGGACAGCCTGTGATATGAAGTCCTGGAGGGGAAAATACAGACAGGAATGTGTCCTAGTAAGGGGCTGGCAGATGACGTGCTTATTTTAAAACTTCCTTTCTTGTGTCAGTATTGGGTAGTTTAAAAAAAAAACACAAAACAGCTTTTAGGGACTTGCAGATGACAGCGCCCCAGACGAGGAAGTATGGCCCAGGGGGAGATTGACCTGTGCATGTTCTCAACTCCCTGCCCCCCTTCCCTGCCCACTCTTACTCTGGGAGGCTGTAAGCAGCCTGGTTAAGGAGACAGGTTCTGGAACCAGACCACTGGCTTCAGGTTCCAGCCCCACCACTCTCTAGATTCTACCGTGTTGGGCTGTTTCATCCCTCTTGGTCCATTGTTCATTGGTAAAATGGAAATAGTAATAGTGACATCACAGGGCTACTTTAAGAATAAAGAGTTGATACATGTAAAGAGGTTAAAATAGTGGTTTGTATAAAAAGTTTAGTAAATACTAACTAGTGCTGTGTTACATATAGGGAGATGTGTGTTTCCTGTGTGAC
>NW_003852461.1:976178-981572 GCF_000181295.1 Otolemur garnettii | reverse complement strand
CGGCACCTGAGGGTCCACGTGTCCATATAGGGAGATGTGTATTTCCTGTGTGTCGGCACCTGAGGGTCCATGTGTCCATATAGGGAGATGTGTATTTCCTGTGTGTCGGCACCTGAGGGTCCATGTGTCCATATAGGGAGATGTGTATTTCCTGTGTGACAGCATCTGAGGGTCCAGGGGTCCTTCCTTCTTTTCTTCCCCTCTGCCTTTCACGGCCACTTCCCCCCCTTTCCTTCTCCACCAGGGAGTCAGACCTGGATTCAGTCTCAACTCTTATTAAGTAGCCTTGATTTAAGTCTAACTCAATAAATGTTATCCATGAGATAGAAATGCTGCCTTCAAGTAATTCAGTGATTAAGGAAGCTAGGTAAATGAATAAAAAGTATGTGTTAACTGTATATTAGAGGTATGTCTTGGTACATTGATGGAGAAGGAGTGACCCACCTTGCCTAGGGATCTGGAAGCTCTTCTCTGAGCTTTATCTGTTCCCATCCTCTTTAGCTGGGCATCCCAGTGTCAGGGAGTGATGTGATGTAGGTACCAGTAAGATAATCACTGGCCCTATCAATAAACACGTTTCCATTTCATTTGAAGGGCATGAGTCACATCAGGCATCAGATCCTGCTCCCACCCACTTGTTAATTATGTTACTTTGACCAAATAACTTAGTTTCTCTGATCCATTTCCTCATCTCTGAAATGAAGACAGGCTGATTGTGGTGGTTCATGCATGTAATCCCAGTGCATTGGGAGGTCAAGGTAGAAGGATGGCATGAGGCAAGGAGTTCAAGACGAGCCTGGGCAACATAGCAAGACTCCAGCTCTCCGTACCCATAGTTTATAGTCCTAGCTACTTGGGAGGTTGAGGCAGGATTGCTTGAGCCCAGCAGTTTTGAGTCTTTAGTGAGCCATGCTCACTGCACTCCAGCCTGGGAGACAGAGTAATACCCTGTGTCTCTAAAAAATAAAAGAAATTTAAAATAAAATGAAAATACAGATTATATGAAATAATGTATCTGCATGTTAACTATATAAAAAGCTAATTCTTTATTGGACATTTATTGTATATCAATCCCAGTTCTATTTAGAACAGTTCTTGCCTATTTTTATTCATTTAATTCTCCTGATAATCTTATAAAGGTAATATAAATTTTCAGATGAAGAAACTGAAGCAGGAAGGTTAAGTAACTTACCAGCCAGGGTTACTTTGTCTGACCTTAGAACCCATGGAGTTTATGTACAGAATCTGTGCCCTTGACAGTTTATACTACGTTGCCTCTCGGTAAAGCCCTCCTTGTAATGCCTGACGCCCAGGAGGTGATGACTAAGTGGCAGCTATAGCCATAGTAGTTACCTCTCCTCTTCCCGTAGTTGTCCAAGAAAAAGGTAGTATATCAGCAGAATTACATTGGCTTAATGAAGGAGTTTCCAGTGTGAAAAAGCCACTTTGGGAGCTAAAAATGTTTTAGATGATCACATGGCTTAACCAGAGTCTGACTGTAATTCCCAGGGATGCTTTTGCTCTTGCCAAAATGCATATAAGTAAATTAATTACCTGCTGGTTTTTATGTAGAAAGGGCTGGTGTCATGGTCTTAGCCATAACTTTGTTTGTTTGTTTGTTTGTTTATTTGTTTTGTTGAGACAGAGTCTCTGTCACCCTGAGTAGAGTGCAGTGATGTCATCATAGTACACTGTAACCTCAGTCTCCTGTGCTTCAGTGATCCTCCTGCCTCAGCCTCCCAAGTAGCTGGGACTACAGGCACCCACCAGACAGAGACTCAAGTTGTTGCCCTGGATAAAGGGCTGTGGTGTCATAGCTCACAGCAACCTCCAACTTGGGCTCAAGTGATCCTCTTGCTTTAGTTTTTCTATTTTTAGTAGAAACAGGGTCTCACTTTTTGCTCAGGCTAGTCTCTAACTCGTGAGCTCAAGCAATCCACCTGCCTTGGCCTCTCAGAGTACTAGGATTACAGGCGTGAGCCACCGTGCCCGGCCATCCATCAGGGTTTTAAAAATTTTTTTGTAGAGATGGATTCTCACTCTTGGCAGTCCTCCTGCCTTGGCCTCCCAGAGTGCTAGGATTACAGGCGTGAGTCACCACACCTGGCTTAGCCATAACTTTATTATCATCTGCTTCACAAGAGGGAAAACAAATCAGGGAAGTGCTAAACATTGCTGTTTCTATGGAGCCACCAAATAGCATTTCCACCATGGAGGCAGAATTATTATTTCAGGAAGAAAGTAAAAGTGGAGAATATTTCAAGCAATTCATCAGTGAGCAGGAACCTCCTATGTCCGGGGCAGAAGGAGCTCTAATTAGCATGCTGAGCGAGTTAATCTGTACCCAGAGCATTTTAATAGATTTGCTCTTTCTATACGGGAAGAGGACATGTTCTTCCAAGGTATAGTTTGGTTTTTATTTGATCTGCTCAGTAGATTTAAACGCTTGCAGTGGCGCCCTCTAAAGTATTTCAGTTGCATGATTCAGTTGTTTAGTGGTACCAGGCCTTAGTTATAGCAGGGCACTGTGACTCACACCTGTAATCCCAGCACTCTGACAGGCCAAGGTGAGAGGGTCGCTTGAGGGCAGGAGTTCAAATTATTAAAGGAATTGTAAAAACCATGTGAGAGACTACTGGTCTTTACCACAAAGGCAAAGGCTAAAGATGCATTAATTCGGTAACGTTTGCAGAGTGCTTCCTGTGTGTCAGGGGCTGTGCCAGGCTCAGGAAATACAGGTCAGTATTCCTGGTTCATTAAAGTATGTGGACGTGTTGGGGAATCCATACAGTAAGGGCCTGGAAGTGCTGTGCTGGTCTGTTAAGGCACGGTGGAGACTGAAGCTCGTGTCCTGCCATCCTTAGTGTCCATAGCCGCAACCATCATCTACGCCTATGCCTGGCTGGTTCCTCTCGCACTCTGGGGTTTCCTCATGTGGAGAAACAGCAAAGTTATGAACATCGTGTCCTATTCGTTTCTGGAGATTGTGTGCGTCTATGGATATTCACTCTTCATTTACATCCCCACGGCGGTAAGTGCCGCCCTTGTGGAGCAGATTCTGAGGGATGCTCTGATCTTAGTTGAAAATTCAACCATGAATTTGATCAAGCAGTAATGTTTCCAGCCCAACCCTCATGTGCTCCTGAAAAATCCCCTTTGAATTTAGAAGTTCAGCATGAACGGGGCCTGGGGAGCCCAGCGCCGTCCCTGGATCTTGAGCCCTTCATTATGAAAGCATTCGCTGGTCTAGGTGCTGGTGCGGTTCCTCCAGCCTGTACTGAAAAGCCAGCGTTTTTTCAGTTGGGGCCCAGCTGCTGATTGGCTCAGGGGCCTTTGTAAACATTTGTGCCTAGAATGAACAAATGCCTCTCTGAAATGCCTCCAAAGAGCCCTCCCTCCCTCCTTTTCTCTTCTTTCAGATCCTGTGGATTATCCCACAGAAAGCTGTCCGTTGGATCCTCGTCACGATCGCCCTGGGCATCTCAGGATCTGTTCTGGCAATGACATTCTGGCCGGCGGTCCGTGAGGATAGCCGGCGCATCGCGTTGGCCACGGTGGTGACAATCGTCTTGCTTCACATGCTCCTCTCTGTGGGCTGCCTGGTATGGTCTCCTTCCTGTATTCTTTCAGTGTGTTTTAAGTTGCAAATACTGAAAGACCTCAAACTGTTAGATACAATGGTTCTTTTCAAACCAACTCCATGAAATAAATATAATTTTAAGTAGACTCTCCTAGATGGGAACTGGTAAAATTTTGAGAATTTGTGACCTCTGGCTTTACCTAATTTCCATTATTTAGTTAAGATTCGATGTCTGAGCAGAATAAGTACAGATGAATCAGTGTTTATCTCCTGGTATTTGGGGGAGGGTTGGTTTCAGGACCTGTTATGGATATAAAAATTCACAATGCTGAAGTCCCTTCTACAAAAAGGGCATAGTATTTACATATCATCAACGTGCAGCTCCCCATATATTTTAAATCTCTAGATTACTTATAATAATACCTGATACAATGTAAATGCTATATAGTCATCATACTGTACTTTAAAATTCATATTACTTTCTATTGTCGTATTGTTATTTTTTCCTGGTATTTTTTCATCCCCAGTTGTTTGAATCGGTAGAGGCGAAACCCGTGGATACAGGAGGCCAAATGTATGGGGGTGGGGAGCTGGGATGGAGAGAATTCTGCCTTTGGGTGCCTTTGCTGGTTTTCTGCACGTACCTAGAAAGATCTTTAAAATGAAAAGTTGTATAGGTGGAGGAAGGGAACCATCCCACAGTCGGGTGTTTAGCCAGGGCCTGTGGTGCCTGGGTTTGTTCTTTGCGATCGAGATTGCCTCCTTCTTCCTCCTCTGGAGATGTGCAGTGCAGGAAGGTGACCCAAAAGTTAGATGACCTGGGTTCCAGTCCCAGCTCCGTCACATCCTGCTTTGGTTATTTCTTTTCTCTGGATTCCGCATCGTCACTTAGAAAAAGGAGATGATTGTGTGCACTGTAGTAACATCTTTACCGATTTGTAGCATGAAAAATGGGGTAGACAAGTCACGCAAATGGAAGACATCATTATTATTATTGGAAGGGCAGAATGAGAAATTAGCAAGGGAGTTGTTTGAGCTGAGGGGCGCCGGCTGAACCAGACAGCTTGGCTTTCTCATTCTCCCCTGGGAAACACAGATTGGTGTTTTTGCCTTAGTTCAGCGAAGCATATGACAGCACCACGCCCGCTGAGGGCCCCTCGGTGATTGCACATGTAAATGATCCCTACATTTGTACAGAACACACCTGGCAGGGATGACTAGGGAAGTACCCAGAGGGTGTGTCCTTGGTTGCTATGTTTACAGAGGTACAAGCCTGTGTTTGTGGTGGTTACGGCTGATTTTAGAGGGAACTAGCCTTATTTCTATCACAGAGAGCCTGCCGACTCAGCCTGAGGCCTCCCTGGTGCCTAGGTCTGGACTGGCCATTGTCGTCTAGGTGCTGACTTGCAGGATGTGTTGGACAACCGGAGAGCATAGATTGTGGAGGCAGATCTGACTGGTTTGAAGTCCTAGCTCAGACACATAACTGTGTAGCCTCGGGAAAATGTCCATCTCTTTGAGCCTCAGGTTTCTTATCTTTAAAATTGGGATAAAGTTGCCCATTGCAGTTTTTGAACAGAGTAGTGGTCCAGTACATTCCTGGGTGCTCCCCAAATGATTACTGTGGTTGTTATTGAGCTTCTGTGCAATGACCCTTAGAAAGCATCTTTTTTGATCTTTACATTTTACAGATAAGAAAACTGAGGCAGACTTGGGACCTGTGGCTGAAATGGCTAAGGCACCAGCCATATACACCTAAGGTGGCGGGTTCGAATCCAGCCCAGGCCCGCCAAATAACAATGATGGCTGCAACC
>NW_003852461.1:964946-976013 GCF_000181295.1 Otolemur garnettii | reverse complement strand
AAAAAAAAAAGAAAGAAAGAAAACTGCGTAGGGCGCTGGCCCCATATACTGAGGGTGGCCGGTACACACCTAGCTCTGGCCAAACTGCAACAAAAAAATAGCCAGGCATAGATGGGCAGCACCTATGGCTCAAAGGAGTAGGTCGCCGGGCCCCATATACCAGAGGTGGCGGGTTCAAACCCAGCCCCAGACAAAAACTGCAAAACAACAACAACAACAAGAAAAACAGCTGGGCGTTGTGGTGGGCGCCTGTAGTCCCAGCTACTCAGGAGACTGAGGCAAGAGAATCTTCTAGGCCCAAGAGCTGGAGGTTGCTGTGAGCTGTGATGTCACAGCACTCTACTGAGGGCGACAAAGTAAGACTCTGTCTCTTAAAAAAAAGAAAAAAGAAAAAATAACTGATGCCCACACACCACCCAGGGTGTAGTGACCTGTCCAGAAGTCACAGTACAAGTTAGTAGCACATACAAGCTGGGCCTCTCAGCTCTTACGAGGTTTTCTTCATAGCCTGGAAGAAAGGCTTTGTTCCTGCACCCTCGTGGCTTGTGGCTCAGTACACCCTGGAGAGATGTGGGGGGCTCCACGCTGGCCATGTGACCCCTGTCCCCACCTAAGGTCAGGTGCTGTTCTTTCTCTGTCCCAGAAGACAGCTGCTCAGGAGGCACTGTGGAGGAGACTTTTAAAAGCGATAGAATTGCGTGGCCCTTATTGAAGCTGCAGGTGCTTCCACATCTCTGCTGTGGTCAAAGAGGAGCCAGAGTCACAGTTTTCCTTGATGGTTGCCGTTGTGTTTGCTGTGACTGATCTGCAGCATTTTGGGAAAATACAGTTTAAAAAAAAAAACAGAAAAAGCAATAGAATTGCTCTGGGAATATAACAAACTAGATAGAGGGAGGGTTCTGACAAAAAAAGGTGCTATTTGGAAACTTTGAAAGGACTGTTGAAGAGTTAACACAGTGCAGCCGTGTTGGGGAAAGATCCACCGCGTTGTGTTGCTGCCCCCTTGTGGCTGACAGAGAGCAAAGCTGCTGGGAAGTGGTTCCTGGTGGCTTTTTTTATTTTTTAAACAGGGTCTTGTTCTGTTGCCCACTCTGGAGTGTAGTGGAATAATCATAGTTTACCACCATCTCCAACTATTGGGCTCAAGCAATCCTCCCACCCCAGCCTCCTGAGTAGGACTACAGGCTCGAGCCACCATGCCCAGCTAACGTTTAAAACATTTTTTTAGAGATGGGGTCTTGTTATGTTGCCCAGGCCGAACTCCTGGCCTCAAGTGATCCTCCTGCCTCGGCCTTCCAAAGTGCTCGGATTCCAGGCATGAGCCGCTGTGCCTGGAGACTTGGAGACTTGGTGGCTTTTTAACTTTTTACCTTCCTCAGTCACTGACACCAAGGGGGAGTGGCGAGCATTCTGTGGTCCTTGACGCAGTAACAGAGTCACCTTTCCTTTGAACAACTGGTGTTCGGTGCTGGTGAGATTAGTATTTTCCTGGACTGAAGTTAGGATTCTTAGACTTTGAGGCAGTGGCGAAATCTTCCCTGTTGTCTTCCCTCCTCCACCTCCTTCTCATTTTCAACAGTTAAATTGTAGACGGTGAATGAAAGCAGCGACAAAACCTTTCATATCCCAGCGGAAGAAGCAGGAGGCACAGCGCGCTTAGCGCTCACTTTGAAGGCCTTTGCAGAGAGCCAGCTAACTGGCTTAGCAGCGGTCTAACATAGGCGACTTTATTAGCTATTGATTGTTTACATAGTGTGCCAGGCCCGTGTGGGGTAGTGGTGACACAAAGATTAAGAAGGATAGTCTTTGTCCTAGAGGAAAGGCTGCATCATGTAGTGAGTGGGAGGTTGTGCTTAGAGTCAGACTGACCTCACTTTGAGTCCTGGCCTCACGACGCGTTAGCCATGTGCACCCGTCAAATGACAGTCTCTCTGAGCCTCGGCTGCTTCATCAGTCTAAAGAGGATAGTCAATACCGCCTCGCAGGGTTTTTATTAAGTCGTGTTATATAGTAAGTGCTCGATAAATGAGTGGTAACTGAATTTAAAAAGGTACTCACAGTTGAGTAAGTGAGACAGATATAAGCAGAGACAGTTGTCATTTAGCAGGATGAGAATAGTGGGGGGAGTGAGGGACCAGGAAAGCCCAGTCGTACCCAGTCAGCATGGCGTCTAGAACGTTCGCCCAAACCCTTGTTTTTAACTCCCTCGTGGTTCTCTTTTCCCGCAGGCGTACTTTTTTGATGCACCAGAGATGGACCATCTCCCAGCACCTACAGCTACTCCAAACCAAACAGCTGTGGCAGCTAAGTCCAGCTAGTGAGGAAAGTAAGAGATTGTGTTTTTATCTTACTGCTGTGGGATATAGTAAGAGGCGGGCAGGTACGTCACTGCCGTTACTGTGATCAGGATCAACAGCAGAGAGGGCCAGACCCTTCTCACTTTCTGCCCGGTTCATGTGCGTCCGTGTGCTCCTTGTTGAAGGCTTCCATTTTGAAACTCACATGATGTTCACTTTATACAAGTGGGGAACATAAGTTCAGAGATTCTTCTGTAAAGGGAGCTCCTGCCTTTAGACCCAGCAGAGAAGATTCTCCTTTCCTCTCTGAACACTCTCCACCAGCGTGGTATGGGTTTGTTCCATTTGCTAACAGCCCTGGCCAGTTTCCTTTCTAGTATCTCTAAGAATTTTCATGCTGGCCTCAGACCTGAGCGTGACCCCTTTCAAAACACTCACGAAGTTCTCCAAACCTTACACGTTTTCATGCCTCCTTTGCTCCCAGGGCCTCATTGATGATCCCACTGTTAACCCAGTGGGTTAGAGTATAGGAAAAAGACCCCACTCCACCTCTGCAGAATACTGAAGCCACAGCCACGCTGATGGTCTTGCCCTTTCCTTTGTACTTGCTGTTACAGTTGTTGGAAACGTTCCTTCTTTTCCAACAGTCGTCACTTACCTGATGATCCCTCACACTTTGTATTGTACGTCATGTGTTGTGGGTGCTTGAAACACTAATCATTGGCTGTGTGTCCATCTGCCTGTCTGTCCATTTGTTCAGTGATTCACTTGTTCATTTGTCCTCTGAGTACTAGAAAGTCTCCTCAGTTAGACTCCTCTCCATACGAACGAGGAATGGTGTTACTCTATGTCTCCATTGCCCCCCCATAACTTGGTTTGTAGTGGGTGCTCAGTAAATGTGTCTGGAATGAATGAATGAAGCCACACTCTGCACATGATCCTGCTGTGGCCAACAACGTTTACTCTGTGTTATAATCACAGACTGTGCTTTCTGCCCAAGTTGCTGCTTCCTAGAGCACCAGGGGCTTTAGAGTCAAATTGAATTAAAATTTAAATCCTAGCCCTGCCAGGTATTATCAGTGTGCTCTGGGCAAGGGGCTTACTCTCTTTGTAACTCAGCTAACATATCTATAAAATAAGAACACAACCTATATCATAAAATTGTAGTGAAGAGTGGAGATAATGTCTGTGAAATCTCCTGGTACATAGTTAATGTGCTCAGTAACAAAATCGAGGCTCTGCGCCTGTGGCTCAAGCGGCTAAGGCGCCAGCCACATACACCAGAGCTGGTGGGTTCAAATCCAGCCTGGGCCCACCAAACAGCAATGACGGCTGCAACCAAAAAATAGCCGGGCGTTGTGGCGGGCACCAGTAGTCCCAGCTGCTTGGGAGGCGGAGGCAGGAGAATCGCTTGAGCCCAGGAGTTGGAGGTTGCTGTGAGCTGTGATGGCCCAGCACTCTACCCAGTGGGACAGCTTGAGGGTCTGTCTCAAAAAAAAAACCGAAGCTGCTGCCCTCTGAGAGTGGGTCAGTAGTTTGTACTGAAATGTGATGGTTCCCACTGCTTTACCTTGACTCTTCATTTCCTTTTTGTAAAACAAGTGGGGCCGGGGCAGTGGCTCAAGCCTGTAACCATAGCACTCTGGGAGGCCAGGGCGGATGGATTTCTTGACCTTAGGAGTCAAGAGACCAGCCTGAACAAGAGCAAGACTCTGTCTCTCCTAAAAATAGAAAAATGAGCTAGGTGGTATAGTGGGTGCCTGTAATCCCAGCTGCTTGGGAGACGGAGGCAGGAGGATCACCTGAACCTAGGAATTTGAGGTTGCGGTGAGCTATGACACTACAGCACTCTAGCCTGAGCAACAGAGTGAGACTCTGTCTCAAAAAACAAAGCAAAACAAACAAACAAAAAAAAACCCCAACTAAACAAACAAAAAAAGAGGTGGGTATTTTCCTCTCTTGGTTGAGGAATTCAGGGTGCAGGCTGTGCAAGTTGATAGGCTGTGATTGGTCAAAGGTGCCTCTAGTAACATCACTGGTTAGACAGACACCCTGGCAACAGAGTGACTAGGGAACTGTTATAAAATGCCACGGTCCACCACCTTCTCTTTTAACCCTCTTCTTCTGGGTATGAGATGTTAGCATCAAAGAAGGTCATGGCCCTTGGAGATGGCTTGGGCTTCCCTCCTCATTTTATGCCATGGAAGCTGGAGCTATGAGAGGACAGACAGTGCCTTGCCCAAGGCCGCCCCAGAGTTCTGTGGGTATCACATTCCATTTTACACTCTGGAGATGGCTCTGTCATTGGCCCCTCTTCCCAGCCCTGTTGATCCCACTGTACAGGGGAGGAGGCTGAGCTTAATAAATCTGAGTTGCCTACGAGCTTCTACCTCTTGGAGGCAGTCCTGTTACTCAAACCTAGGTCTTGAGGAGCCAATTTGTGAGGTTTTCCACTTCTCATTTTGTAGCATGTTCTTTCTTTTTACCATGGAAACTTGGAGGCTCCCACTGCTGGCCTCCAGGTTTTGTTTTCCTTTGTTGTGGAGCCCTCCTTTGTTGGTCCGGGATGTTTAGTTGAGAAGTCCCCACATTTCTTGATTGTGTGTGCTGTCAGTTAAGGGTCTGAGTACTGTATTAATGATCTATTGCAGCCCAACAATAATACTGCAGTGTACGTTCTCACAGTTTCTGTGGACCAGGTGTCTGGGCGTTGCTTACCTTGCTCCTCTGTCTCAGGTTCCTTCGTAGGGCTACACAGAAAGCACTAGCTAGGGCTGCAGTCTCATCTGAAAGCGAGACTGGTAAAAGATGTGCTTCCCAACTCACACAGTTGTTGGCAGGATTCAGTGCTTTGTGGCCTGTTAGAGTGTGGGCCTCCTTGCTGGTTGTCAGTGGGAGGCTGCCCACGGTCCCTTCCTGTGTGGGCCTCTCCAGGTGATGGCTTACCTCATCAAAGCTGTAAAGGGAGAGTCAGTAGAGTCTGTTAGTGAGATGAAGTTACAGTTTTATATCTTGTGAACATGGAAGTGACATTCATCACCTTTGTCATATTCTATTAATGAGAAGCAAGTCACACTTTGGAGGAGGGGATTGTATAAGGTCATGACTACTTGGAAGCAGGGGTCATTGAAGCTTATTTATTGGCTCGGCGCCTGTGGCTCAAGTGGCTAAGGTGCCAGCCACATACACCTAAGGTGGCGGGTTCGAATCCCCAGCCTGGGCCCGCCAAACAACAATGATGGCTGCAACCAAAAAATGGCCAGGCACTGTAGCAGGCCCCTGTAGTCCCAGCTACTTGGGAGGCTGAGCCCAGGAGTTGGAGGTTGCTGTGAGCGTGATGCCATGGCACTCTACCCAGGGGGATAGCTTGAGACTCCATCTCAAAAAAAAAAAAAGAAGAAGAAGAAGCTTATTTATTTATTTATTTATTTTTGAGACACAGTCTCACTCCATTGCCCTGGGTAGAGTGCTATGACATCATAACTTACAGCAACCTCAAACTCCTGGGCTGAAGCAATCCTCCTGCCTCAGCTACCTAAGTAGCTAGGACTACAGGTACCCGCTACAACACCCAGCTAGTTTTCCTATTTTTAGTAGCAATGAGGCCTCACTGTTGCTCAGGCTGGTCTCTAACTCCTGAGCTCTGGTGATCCACCCGCCTCAGCCTCTGAGGTGTGAGCCACCGCATCCAGCGTGGAGATCATTTTTTAGAATCTCTGTCATGGGTGGTGCCTGTGACTCAAGGAGTAGGGTGCCGGCCCCATATACTGGAGGTGGCGGGTTCTAAACCTGGCCCCAGCCAAAAAAAAGAAGAATCTCTGTCACAAGCACAAACCAGCAAAGTATGTATATTTGAGTATTTGCACATACTTTTGTCAATCCATATGGCAATCATTAGAGCTTAAATTTTTGGTGAAATGTAAGTAGATGTTCTATTATTTTGCTTTCACGCCCCCTGTGGGTTGTTTCGGTAGCCTGGTCCCTTAGAATGAGCAGGTTTCCTTGTTTGCATCACAGTTTCATTGACGACACACTTGTTCAGCTCCTTCTGCAGATGGACACCGCTGACTGCAGGCAGAGAAGTGCCAGCGCAGGGGGCGTCTCTTAGACCGAAGTCCATGGGGAAGGGACACAGTCTTTTTTGACGTGGAGCCCCCAGGACCTAGCCTACTGCCCACCTGGCACAACAGAGCAAGTTGTCAGTTAATGTTGGGTGGGGGACCCTTGGCAAGATTAAGGCAGAAGCCAGATGTGGGCGTTTATCAGCGATGCCTTGGCTCATGGAGCCTTGCGTCATCGTTTATTCTCTGACTCATACTTATTAAGGCTACTTTGTGGGCAAGGCATTTGGGACCTAGAAAATCATAGTCTCTGCCTCAAGGAGCTTCAGTCTAATGAGGGAAATAGCTAAAGAGATGATGGCCATGTGGGGTGAAAAGTGCCACAGCCAGATTTCCAACTGAGCCCGTGAGGCCAGAGAAGGGAGTCGGCCCGGAGAGCTGCTTCACAGAGGGGGATCTTGTTTGTACTGGAGGTTGAGCAGCAGCAGTCAGGTAGCCGTTCCGAAAAAGAAGTCTGCTTCCCATGGCTTTTGGGAAGTTGAAGACATGGGTTGTTCAGAGGGACATGATGACAATGACATGATGGGGGTGCCTGTCTCTGAGAACAAGAAAATCCAAGTCCAGCTAGAGAGGGACAGGGGTAGAGAACTCAATGGCACCGGCTGTCCGGGTCTCCTGTTGGCCCAGAATGCCCGCCACCATGGCAGTGAGGGGCCCTCATCCCACTCCTGAGCTGGGACTGTAGCTCCTTCCCTACATGTTGGTGGTAAAGGCCTCCAGAGAGTCAGCGTCTGTCTGTCCCTCAGGGCACTGGAAGACCTCACATCCTGGTTTACACGGATTTCACACCTCTGGGCTTCACTGAGGTCTGTAAACTTGGCTGTTGAGTGTCAAGTCTCCAAATGACAGGGTGATGAGCAGCTTGTTTGCCACCCCCCTGGCAGAAGCACCCGTGCTGTCTAGAGCCCTGGGCACTACAGATGTATGAGCTGGTCGTGCCTTCTACTGTAGTGTCTGGACTCCCAGCTTTCACTGAAAAGAATGGCTTCTATTCTCACCAGCGCCCTTCCCCATGTAAATCTACACATTGGGAGGCTTAGCCTAGAACACATTAACCCCTGGGAGAGTGTTAAGCTTCTGTCCCTAGGGCCTCAGGACATAGGGGAGCTTCCAATTACAGCCATGCATCATTTACCAACGAAGGATGTTCTGAGAAACGTGTTATTAGGTGATTGAATCATTGCGTGAACAGTATAGAATGTATTTACACAGACCTGGATCATATCACGTACTCCACACCTAAGCTGTGTGGTAGCTTATTGCTCCTAGGCTACAAACCCACACACATTACTGTACTGACTTCTGTAGACAACTGTAACACAATGGTAAGTAATTTGTGTATCTAAACCTATCTTTTTAATTTATTTTAAATATTTATTTACTTATTTTTGAGACAGAATTTCACCTTGTTGCCCTTGGTGGAGAGATTGCCATGGTATCATAGCTCACAGCAACCTCAAACTCTTGGGCTCAAGCAATCCTCTTGCCTCAGTTTTTCATTTTTACTTGAGATGGGATCTCACTCTTGCTCAGGCTGGTCTCGCAACTTGGGAGCTCAAGTGATCTACCTGCCTCAGCCTCCCCGAGTGCTAGGATTATAGGTGTGAGCTACCACGCCTGGCTATCTAAACAGAGAAAAGATCCAGTGAAAGGACAGTAAGGCAGCCACCATCGTATATGTGGTTCATCACTGTCTCTAACATTCTTTTTTTTCTTTTTGAGGCAGAGTCTCACTGTGTCGCCCTGGGTAGAGTGCTGTGGTATCACAGCTCACAGCAACCTCAAACTCTTAGGCTCAAGCAAGCGATTCTCTTGCCTCTGCCTTCCGAGTAGCCAGGCTACAGGCTTGACCTGGGATAGGAAAAGGAGCAAGGGCGTGTCACAATGGGCCATCTGAGATAGGGAGCCGAAAGTGTCCAGGAGTCAGGTCTTAGGCTGAGAAGAAGTAAAGGCCGTCCTGGAGAGGTGAAGGAGCGCTGCTGATGGTGACATTAGGGACCAAGTTTGCCACAAAGGCAGTAGCATCTTCCTTTCCACCCTCCGGCCTCAGTGCCAGGAATCCCCAAACTCTTTCCTATAAGCTGCCCATTAGAAGTTGGCAGCAAGGGAAGCGAATTTTCTGTCTTCACATTCTTCCCTAGTTTTGACATTAATTTGGAACAGACAGCTAAAAAGACAAAGGAGGGTGGCACCTGTGGCTCAAAGGAGTAAGGCGCCGGCCCCATATTTCAGAGGTGGCGGGTTCAAACCTGGCCCCGGCCAAAAACCACACACACACAAAAAGAAAAGGCAAAGGAAAAACAGTATATATTTATGAAGATAAAATTGTTAGTTCTGATCCTGTGAGCTCATTTGTCCCTACCTTTATTTAACATTTTGGAAGCCTGCACTGATGTTTATATTAGGAAGCTGATTAGGCTGTAGGTTCTGTCACTCCAGCAAATTACAAATTCCATCCTTCTCCAGCCACATTTCGCAGGTATTTTGTTGGCAATGCTTGCCTTTCCTTGAGCCAGTAGACTTACACAGGTAGTCCTTGACTCACAACATCGTGGTGTGGCAGAATGCTGATATTGGGATGTGGTGCTGTTCCCCGTGAGGGCTCCGAGAAAGCCTGGCTCATTCCCTCCAGGGGAAGGCCATGAAGGAGGAGCCCTTCTCCACTGTGTTCCTTAGTCTCCCCTGGATCCAACCCCATCTCTGGCTCCTCTCTCCAAGTTCCCACCTCTTGCAAATTCGTTATATCCAAAACTAAATTCATCTTCTCCTACAGCCAGATCCTCCTGTTTTGTGTGTGGGTGAACGGCCCCACCATCCACACTGCCCCTGACTGCATACTAGGTTAAATTCTTTATTATACCTTCTCACAGTATCTTAGGGTTAGAATTCAATAAATAACGATTTATATATTGTTTGCCCTGTCATTGGCCCTGGTAGACTGTACATTTCATGAGAGTTGGGACCATGTCTGTCTTGTTCATTAATATACCCAGTGCCTGGCACATGAGTCCTCAGTAAATATCTGTTGGATTAATTTAAGAAATCCACCCACTCACCCAAGCTAGAAACCTCCACATCAATGTAGAGTCTCCCCTCTTACCTTCCCTATCTTATGGGCCGCCAAGATTTATCTCTTCTAACTCTGCAGTAGTCCTCAAACCTGTCCTGTCCGTGACAGACCCAGCCAGGAGGACCCGGTCATTTCCCATTGGAACCATGGCAATAACCTGATGGCTCTTCCCAACTCTCTTCTTCCTTCTCTTCCCTCCTATACGCAGTCTCAGGAGTCTTTGAAAATTTATAAATCTAACCATGCTTTTGACTTCCTTGGTCCCCTCCTTAAAAACCTTTTTTTGGGCTTCCGTTGTCTAAAGCACAAAATCCAGCTCCCTGCACTGCCATGATCTTCCCCTAATCTATTTGTCCCGCTTCATCCCCTGCCATCGTTCCCCAGATCACCTTACGTTTCAGCTGCCACAAATGGCCCTCCAGTTCCCCAGTCCTTGGAAGTCCCTCCACATCCACCCTGTCTTTCCTCTTCCAGCACCAGGGAGGGCCGAGGGGGAATAAGGTGTGAGGGTAGCTTTGGGATCTGGGTCAGAGATAATCCCTGGGTTGTCAAGGAAATAGAGGAAAACTTTGTAAAATGTCATCTTTCCTCCAATAGTCATCTCCATTTTGAGCACAGAAATCAGGCTCAAGGCTTAAGATTTTGGGAAATGGTGACAGCAGATTGCGCTGGTGTTGAAGTTATACCTCTAAACATAAATAAATGCCCTTTCCTACAGTGTTGCTCCCTTCTGTGGGCAGGGTCTTTATCTTGATGGTTTCTCTTTTTGTTTTTCAGTTCTCCGTTACATTATTTAGAGTACAGCTCTTTTGGACATGGCATCCTCTGCAGGAAAGCGGAATGACCAGAGCCAGCAGGAAAGGTGATGGAGGGGCACAAACCCCCATGTCTGATGATACCTCATTGGAGCCTGCTCACCTATTTGACAAACAAAAATTAAATGTTGCTCAGAACGTGTGTCTTTCAGCTCTTCTTTTTCGCCTTTGGATCATCACTGTGACTGTACTGATTTGGAGTGAAATGCTAGGGAGTGGTTAGGCCCAGTGGCCTCCCGTTGCCTCCCACGCTCACATGACATGCCCCACTGTAGGTACTTTTAATACCTTATATCCGAAATAGACCCGAATAGATCCTAACTTCTCATGTCCTTTCTCTGAATTCTACACAGATTCCCTGAGGTGATCCGCCTCTCTCCAAATGCTGGCCATCCTAAAGTAGCCCAACAATAGAAACGTTGGTTGGGATTAATTGGGAGCTTGAAAAATTGTCTTTGCTGACCTGGTACTGGAGCTGAGCCTAATGGTTACAAAATAAATACCTCACATGACATCTGTGTGTCTGCATTTCGTGACTTTGACCTTGGGTATTTCCTTGATGTTTTTGTCTTTAGTATGCTGGAGGCTGCCAGGAATCTGATCTAGTGTGCTAGCTGTTGTTATGATGTGTGGGTTAAAATGGACAGCTGAAGTTTTCCTCTGTGAGAACATTGAGTTTAAACAACATGTTCGTGGGCAGTGCCTGTGGCTCAGTGAAAAGGGTGCTGGCCCCATATACCAAGGGTGGTGGGTTCAAACCCGGC
>NW_003852461.1:963074-964345 GCF_000181295.1 Otolemur garnettii | reverse complement strand
AAAAAAAAAAAGATCACTGCAGCAAACTTCTCATCAGATGCTGAACATCCCTCCCATGTGTTTACTCAATAAATACATATTAAGTACCTACTCTGTGCCAGGTACTATTCTAGATACTGAGAGTAGAACAATGAACAAAACAGACAGGCTTCCTGTTCTTGTGGCTCTTACAGTTCAATGATCACTGCTCTGTGGGGTGCCAGCCTCAGGGTCTCTTGAGGCAGCGTTTCCTGTCCAAACTGCCTTCCCAACTGTCACTGGTTGGTCCTAGCCACACCCTGGGCCTCTCCAGAGAATTTGATGTCCAGTCCTGCCAGTCACCCTCACCTGGGGGCTTGCTCTCTTTAATCCTTTCTCCGGCTACCCAAGGCAGTGATTCAGATACATGCAGATCCTCTGAGTTCCCCTGTATAAGCCATCTGCAACCTCCCATTTCTGTCTGCCACAAAAAGTGGCAGGATTTTCTTGTGTTGAAAAATAAGCATATAAACACCTTTTATCCACATTTTAGAAGGAATTTAGTCACTACGAAATAACTTTTGAGTTAGTATAACTGGTAAATTTTTCCAAAAATAATGTTTAAAGATTCTATAATAAGTCAAGATTTAATTTTTTTCAAGATGTAATTTTTAAAGTAAGGATTTTAGACACAACCAGTATCAGAAGTTAGCACCATCATCTTCATAGAGGAAAGGACATTATCTTATCAGATGATCTGGAAGAGTATAGTCTCAGCACTAAAAACTTGATTAGAGACAGGTTCTCGCTTTGCTCCCTAGGCTGGCCTCAGATCATCCTCCTGCCTCGGCTTCCCTAAGTGCTGGGATGAAGCTTGCCGATTGCCTCGTAGTTATTATCTGAGAGTAAAAGAATATTGGTTCAAATCTCATGCTGGAGGAGAAGAAAGCGAAGAGGAAGAAGTTACTAAATCATGTCCAGGTTCATAAGAGGAAAACAATAATCACCCCTCCCCCAAATAAAGGAGATTAATGGTGTCCTGTAATGAAAATGATTAGAACATAAATACAAACATTTGTAAATATTTTTAAAAAGGAGAGAGCAAGCACATAAACCATACAGTGAAAATTTATTTATTTTAGGGCAGAATCTCACTCTACTGCCCTGGATAGAGTGCCGTGGCGTCATTCTCACGGCAACCTCAGACTCTAAGGCTCAAGCAATCCTCTTGCCTCAGCCTCGCAAGTAGCTGGGACTGTAGCAGTCACTCAAGAGATCTAGCTGCCTCGGCCTCCCAGAGTGCTAGGATTATG
>NW_003852461.1:960718-962821 GCF_000181295.1 Otolemur garnettii | reverse complement strand
CCCAGGCTAGAGTGCAATGTTGTGATCATAGCTCACTGCAGCCTTGAATTCTTGGGCTCAAGCAAACCTCTTGCTTCAGCCTCTGGAGTAGCTGGGATTATAGGCACAAGTCACTGTGCCTAGCTATATAATAAATCTTGAAGGGCAAGTATGACAATTAAATTTGTATTTTGACTTACATTGTTCAATTCAGAGTTAATGTTCAATCAAAGCAAGATCTTTGGCCTTCTCAGGAAGGGGCAAAACTAGGACTTAAAACTAGGCCTGTCTGGCTCCCCCAATTTTTTCTGTCTCTACTATGCAACTGAAGGCAGGATGTATCCAATGAGTGATAGAATTACAGGATTTTTATTTTTATTTATTTATTTATTTAGATACAGAATCTCACTTTGTTGCCCCTGGTTGAGTGCTATGGTGTCATAACTCACAGTAACCTCAAACTCTTGGGCTTGAGAGATCCTTATGCCTCAGTCTCCTAAATAGCTGGGACTACAGGCCCCCGCCAACCACCTGGCTAGTTTATTTAGAGACAGGGTCTTGCTCAGGCTCGTCTCGAACTCCTGAGCTCAAGCATTCTGCTCTCCTCAGCCTCCCAGAGTGCTGGGATTACAGGTATGAGCCACCATACCTGGCCAAATTATAGAGTTTTTAGAAGAAGGGCGTTTCAGTTGGAAGGGCTTCAGGGAAGATGTGGAATTTGAAGATGCAGAGAGTCCAGCTGAAGCAGAGACATGAAAGCAGAGAGAAACATGCTGTGATGGTGAGGAGGGGAGGGGTCCATGCATAGATCTGGACTAGTTTCTTAGACCCATACTTCCTGTCTTCATCCATTTTCCAAAAACCACTCATAAACTAAAAACTAATAAAACCAGTTCTACCAGATGTATTGGTTGAAGAGAGTGAGTGTCTAAGGTGGGGTTTTTACGTCCTAGACAGGAAGCTCCTGACATCAGGGACTATGCTCCATGTAGACCCTGCAGGGCCTGGCCGGTACTCAATGCTTGGTAAAGGTTGGTGGGATGAATTCATAAGGTGATATATAAAACTGAAGTCTTTCAAGAACTTTTCGAGTCCCCTTTGGGTAACTGCATTTCTTTGCTTACCACTGGTATCATATTCGAAAATCACAACTCCCAAATACCAGCAGCTTGAAACAACAGTTCTGTTTCCTGCTTGCATGTATAACACAGGGTCCTCACAGGGTGGCAGGAGACTCTCTTCATTGTAGTCACCCAAGCACCCAAGGGTGATGGAGCCACTACCATCACAAATAATTTTGGTCGCTGGGCCACAGGAAAAGAGAGCTTTGAGGGTCTCACAATGGCAATTAAAGTCCAACTTAAAATGACACATTTCCCTGGCTGGAGCTGTCACACAGCTGTACCTAACTTCAAAGGGGGCCACAAACTGCAGTTCTATCGTGTCAGGTGGCAGAGAGGTGGACTCAGAGACGAGTTCTAACAGCCATCACAGTACTTGAAAGGTGAGTAAGGAGCCTCAATTTGGACAGGTTGATAGAAATAAGGAACAGTGTACACTTTTATCCTCCTTTTTAAGGTTGAGGAAGCCGAGGCTCTAAGGGGTTGAGTTACTTACTCAAGTTCACCTGCCATTAAACAGGAGCTAGGATTCCAATCTGCATTCGTCTGACTGCCAAGGCTTTCCCTACAGCTTCACAGGCACTTAGGTATTCCTGGGAAAAGCCTTGTATCCTGCATCTTCCTCACAAACTTGGCAAGGGAGCCTTACTTTTACCCCCAGATTTCATTTTACCACCTCTGTGTCACTGGCAGAGTGGGTTGAGTCAGTCTCCGTGAACGATCTGAGCTGTGTTTAAAGAGAGAAAAAAACATTTTTGAAGCCTGGGTTGCGCACTTCGCTGTGCTATATGGGTTTCCCTCCTGGATCTCCATGTCTCTATTGATGTTTTCTCTGAGATCTGACCCTAAGAAGCAGGCAGCAGAGGACAGCTCCACCAAGCAGTCAGCAAGGAGCACAGCCTTGCTTCAGAGAGGGGTCAGCAAAGGAAGGAGCCTGAACCTTCCTTTTGATTTGCTGAATACTTCAAATTCTTCCCCAAGTCTTTTTTTTTTTTTTTTTTTT
>NW_003852461.1:958716-960027 GCF_000181295.1 Otolemur garnettii | reverse complement strand
TTCTCCTTGTCCCACAGGAAAATATCATCTATGTGTTTTAAATTTATTTTTAGCTTGAGTCACTATGACTCATCAAAAAAATACTACTGCACAGGAGATGCTGGATGTCCAAGGAGTTGTCTTTCAAAATAAATGTCTTTTATTTTTCCTTTGTAAATGGCTAGTTACATTTTCTCAAGAGTTAGCAGCCTTCTTTCTTGGAAGGACTGACCTTGAAACCAAACAGATTACAGATCAGGAGGAGGCAGGGTTATTTGCCACCATCGCTCCTTATATTTTTTCAGGCTATAAAATATTAAAGACTATAAAAGTGGAGGTTTTGAAACGAAAACTTTAGGAAAATTATGGCTCATTTAAAATGTTAGGGCAATTGGAAAACCAACAAAGAGCAATTCCCACATCCCTACATGTTGTTGGGAAAAAGAATGATGGTTTAAAAGGAGAGTCTAGAGCAGTGATTTTCAACCGGTGTGCTGTGGCACACTGGTGTGCCATGAGAGGATCCTAGGTGTGGTGCAAAAATTTTTAAAGATCATTAATTACATTATTTTCAAAAGAAGTTCAAAGCACAGTAAGTACATTCTTTTTATTTTTAATTCTTTTTTAAATCAATATAATTTAAGTGTGCCATGGGAGTTTAACAACAGATTCAAGTGTGCCTGGAGATAAAAAAAGGTTGGAAAATACTGGTTTAGAGTCTCTGTAGACTCCCGTTATTCATATATTAGGCGTTCATTGCTTACTTTCTCTATTTGTCGCTTTAAATATTCTTTTTATTGGTGGCGCCCGTGGTTCAGTGGGTAGGGCGCCGGCCCCATATACCGAGGGTGGTAGGTTCAAACCTGGCCCCAGCCAGATTGCAACAAAAAAATAGCTGGGCGTTTTGGTGGATGCTTGTAGCCCCAGCTAGTTGGGAGACTGAGACAAGAGAACTGCCTAAGCCCAGGAGTTGGAGGTTGCTGTGAGCTGTGTGATGCCACGGCACTCTACCAAGTGTGATAAAGTGAGACTCTGTCTCTACAAAAAAATAAAAATAAAAAAATTCTTTTTATTTCTTCCGTTTTTGATTAAAAAACAGATCTTCCTTTATGGCATGACTGTTATTTCTTTCTTTTGAGTTCTTTCCTTCAGTTCAACATCTATTTTATTTTTTTTATTTTTTTATTTTTTTTGAGACGGAGCCTCAAGCTATCCCCCTGGGTAGAGTGCCGTGGCATCACATTCACAGCAACCTCCAACTCCTGGGCTCAAGCGAGTCTCCTGCCTCAGCCTCCCAAGTAGCTGGGACTACAGGCGCCCACCACAACGCCT
>NW_003852461.1:955903-957944 GCF_000181295.1 Otolemur garnettii | reverse complement strand
AAAAAAAAAAAAAAAAAAGAAAGCCTATAATCCTTCCATAGTGCACCAGGTAATTTACAGGCAAAATCTCACTACCTCATGTTGCAAGATGGTTTTGTGATTGATAAGGAAACTAAGGCTCTAGTTGTGGGCACTTGTGGTGGTTTCAACAGCTATAGAGTACTAGTCCTCTAGTACTACACAACTAGCTATAGAGTACCTGCTCAAAGCGATGGTGCAGTTCTAACGGCAGCAGGGTCACCACCGTCAGCAGCTCAGATTGGAATGTTATCTCATGGGCTCTGATGCAGAAGAAGTAGTAATTTCCTGATATTTGGGCAGTAAATCCTTTCTCCCATTGGCTACCACAACCTTTTTCTTTCTTTCCTATGCTCTTTCCATTCTCCAACACCTTTTTATAAATTCCCTGCATTAAATCCCTCTTTGGTTTAGATAGCAGAAGATGTCCTGAATAGATACTGTCTGATACAGTTAATTTCTTCCATTCATTCATTATTTTGGTCATTAACCAATTTTTTTTTTTTTTTTTTGAGACAGAGTCTCACTGTGTTGACCTATGTTGTCCTCCGTAGAGAGCCATTATGTCACAGCTCACGGCAACCTCAAACTCTTGGGCTTAAGCGATTCTCTTGCCTCAGCCTGTGCCCGCCACAACGCCTGGCTATTTTTATGGTTGTTTAGCTGGCCCGGGCCAGGTTTGAACCACCAGCCTGGGTGCATGTGGGTGCCATAACCACTGTGCTACCGGCGCCAAGCCTCATTAACCAGTATTCATTGACTGCATATTTACAGAACGGGCACACAAAGTTCTTTTCTGGCCACAAAGTTTCTGCTAAAGTGTGATTTGCATTTTGGAAACAATGACAAATAAGACAAAGTCCCTACTCTTGTGAAGCGTGTTGGACAATAATAAGTAAAAAAAATACTTAGACAAGATGATTTAAGATTGTGGTAGGTATAATCTTAATTATCAGTCAGTGACATTATTTGTAGCATAAAAACAGAAGTGGCTTAAACAATAAGTGTTTTTCTCACCTGAGGTAAAGGCAGGTGATCTAGATCAGGTATGTTGATCTAATAATCATGTTTAAGCTCAGTATTTCAGTTTCCTGTAGTGTGACACTGTTCCTGTGGTCCGACACTGTTCCTGTGGTCCAATATGGTGCTAGAGCTCCAGTCAACATATCCAAAATCCGGGAAGCTGAATGGAGGAAGTGATTAAGAAAAGGTGAATGCTACGTACTAGTTCTCTTTTCAGGGGGTTTCTGAGAAGCTGAACTCAGTCACTTGGTGGTAAGGGAGGCTGAGAACTGTAACTGTGTGCCTGGCTAAAATGTGGGGGTTCTATTACTAAGAAAGGAAAGGAGAATCGAAACTGAGATAGACAACTAGTAGTCTCTACTACAGGAAAACAAGTTTCTGTGATTTCAGGTAACCTGAGATGTGTTTATGAACTGATTTTTTATAATCTTTCTCCATTGATTCTTTTTTTTTTTTTTTTTTTGAGACAGAGCCTCAAGCTATCTCCCTGGGTAGAGTGCCGTGGCATAGCTTACAGTAACCTCCAACTCCTGGGCTTAAGCGAGTCTCCCACCTCCGCCTCCCAAGTAGCTGGGACCACAGGTGCCCGCCACAACGCCCAGCCATTTTTTCTCTTTTTTTCGGTTGCAGCCATCATTGTTGTCTGGCAGGCCCAGGCTGGATTCAAACCTGCCACCTTAGGTGTATGTGGCTGGCGCCTCAGCCACTTGAGCCACAGGCGCCGAGCCACACTGATTCTTCATAATTCTCCTTCACAAGGTTTCTTCTCAGCAGAGACTCGATCTACCAGTTGTATTCCCCGTATGTCCTGCAGTGCTTCAGGCATGATTGATATTCACATGGTTTGGGACATGAATATGCTATAACCTTAAAGCAACTCAGGAAGCCATCATTAGCAAACTTTACAGAGCAGTATGTGTGATCTCAATTTTTCTATTCTATGACTTTCTTCAAAGTCAGTGTCAGTAAATCAACAAGTCTCTTTCTTTTTTTTTTTTTT
>NW_003852461.1:954678-955801 GCF_000181295.1 Otolemur garnettii | reverse complement strand
CCTCCCAAGTAGCTGGGACCACAGGCGCCCGCCACAACGCCCGGCTATTTTTTGGTTGCAGCTGTCATTGTTGTTTTGGCGGGTCCGGGCTGGGGTTTCAACCCGCCACCTTAGGTGTACGTGGCTGGCGCCTTAGCCGGTTGAGCAATAGACGCCGAGCCAACAAGTCTCTTTCTATCTTTCTAGAGTAGTGAATGTTGACCATGGCATTTAATTGAGTATAAAAAGGTGTTTGCAGTATATATCCAGGGATCTCCCTGAAGTATGAAGCAATCAGAGATTTCAGTAGGTGAGACTTGGGTTCGTGAAAAGCCTTTTAACTTACTGGCAGGAAGTCAATGATAATCACTATTTGTATAGCATGTTATTTACATCCTCACAACATCTCCAGGATGAAGAACTGGAGGATCAGAGAAGGTCAAGGTATTCATTCCACTTTGCAAATGGCAGGGTTGGAATCAGAAACCAGATCACATGAAACCAAATGCATCTCTGGAGAGATTTTTCTGTTTCAGTAAAATTACGAAAGTTACCTATTGTGGAGAAAGCCACAAAATCCTTTGATTTTACTTTTAAGCGACTGACAAAGTCAATCATTTTGTCAGATTTAACTGCAGAATTCTAATTAATCCATACCGTGGGTAGCTTTGGCTTTATAGAAGACTACCATTCCCAGCATGCTGTACTTTAGAATTTGGGTCCCAGAATGCAACGCTCCGCCTCCTCCGCGTCCCACAGGGCGGTGGAGACACTACAGTTCCCAGCATGCTGTGCTTCAGAACTCGGGTCCCAGAATGCAACGCTCCGCCTCCTCCGTTGTCCCACAGGGCCGAGAAGACTACAGTTCCCAGCATGCAGCACCGGCCCCTGCGTCTGGCGCCCCGCTGGGCTCGGCTTTCAAAAGACCATTTTGACTCCAGGAGGCGGTTTCAGGAGTCACAGTCCCTTAGGGGGAGCCTGTCTGCGGGGCAGTTCTGGCCTACTGAGCTAGTCCAGACGCAGTCTCAAAGGGATGAGTTGGGGCCTGGGCCGAGCTTCGCTCAGGCAGCGTTTAAGGCAGCCCCAACGGGGTCCTCTTGGGGCCTTCCTCCCTTTGAACCGCGGTGGCGGGCGGGCGCACCGT
>NW_003852461.1:944729-954164 GCF_000181295.1 Otolemur garnettii | reverse complement strand
GATACGCACTGTGGGACTGAGCTGAGGGTACAGTTCGTCCTTCTTGAAGTTGTTGCGTTAACGATCCCGCATCCTTTCTGTGGCGGGAAGAGGGAATGGGCAGTTAAGATTCCTTTTGGAA
The DNA here is from genome assembly GCF_000181295.1 of Otolemur garnettii. NCBI lineage: Eukaryota > Metazoa > Chordata > Mammalia > Primates > Galagidae > Otolemur > Otolemur garnettii. Next base: position 954,043 of record NW_003852461.1, on the reverse strand, counting down.
TGGTACTTCTGTTCCACTGTACAGCCACTGTATATCCCAACTAAAAACTTTTTGGTCCTTAACTCTTTGCCGTTCTTTACCACCTATATTGTCGATCACGAAGTCTGTAGGTTGTACCTCAGAAATGTGGCTGCAGTTTATTCCTTTTTCTTTTTCTATTGCCATTGCCGTTGTTTAAACATTGACTGTAATCTGGCTTGGGCTTTAGTTTCTGCTGGCAGTGGACTGCCTCCTAACTGCTGTGCCTCCTATCTGGTTCTAGTCCCTTTTGATGCCATTTCTTACCACTTTAAAGTAAACACAAATATGTTTTACCTTCTAGAACGTAAATTCAATTGTCATGTCAGTACTTAAAATCCTTCAGTATTTCTTTGTATTTTGCCTCCTAATGATAGGTAGATACTGAGGGTTCAGACATGAATGCAGTGCTACAGTATATTAGTTGCCCAGTAAGGAGCAAATATCTAATAATTGTAAATACAATTTACAATTACAATACACATAATTGTAAATACAATTTACAGTTTACAATATATAACAACTATACAGTTTGGGTTTCTATAAACTGTATACAGCCTTTTATTATTTTTGAGACAAGGTTTCACTATATTGTCCAGGCTGAAACAGAATTGTGCCCAAGGGATCTTCTTGCCTCAGCCTCCCGAGTAGCTAGGATTACAGGCCTGTGCCACCACACCTGACTAATTTTTTTTTTTTATTTTTAGTAGAGACAGGGTCTTGTTATGTTGCCTAGGCTGGTCTCAAACTCTTGGCCTCAAGTAATCCTCTCGTCTTTGGCCTCCCAAAGTGCTGGCATTATAGGCCAGCCTTTAGATATTAATATAAGTGTCAGTTAAACCTAGGGGGATAAGTTTTTTTTTTTTTTTTGAGACGGAGCCTCAAGCTATCCCCCTGGGTAGAGTGCCATGGCATCACGCTCACAGCAACCTCCAACTCCTGGGCTCAAGTGAGTCTCCTGCCTCAGCCTCCCAAGTAGCTGGGACTACAGGCGCCCGCCACAACGCCCGGCTATTTTTTGGTTGCAGCCGTCATTGTTGTTTGGCAGGCCTGGGCTGGGGATTTGAACCCGCCACCTTAGGTGTATGTGGCTGGCGCCTTAGCCGCTTGAGCCCCAGGCACCGAGCCTCCTAGGGGGATAAGTAATAGTTGCTGTAAAGTATATTTATAAAACTAAATAAGGCAGTCTCACATCCTTGCTTTCTTAAGTTTAATATTAGATGTTGTACCTAACTCTGGACTAATGCAAGCATCAGTTCACTGATACTACCAGATTCTGTAGTGGTATGTGAGTTATTAATAGTAGTAACCATTTGAGTTGTGTACTATGATTTGGCTATAAATATTAGTGATTAACATCCTTTATGAAAATACAGGATTTGCATAACTGAAGTAATTTAACTAACTTCATGATTGTAAGGTTTTGTTTGTTTAATTATAGGTTTTGGGCTGGAGGATAGTTGCAAGTATTGTTTGGTCAGTGGCACTTCTACCCGTCAGTACCACAGTATTTATAATCTTTAGCAGCGTTGATTTATTTCATCCTATACAGTGGCTGTCAGGTAAGTGATTTTCAATTTGGGGAAAACAAATTTATAGGACTTACTTTGTTTTTTTTTTTTGGAAACAGAGTCTCACTTTGTTGCCCTCCGTAGAGTGCTGTGGAGTCACAGCTCACAGCAACCTCCAGTTCTTGGGCTTAGACGATTCTCTTGCCCCAACCTCCCGAGTAGCTGGGACTGCAGGCACCTGCCACAATGCTTGGCTACTTTTTATTGCAGTTTGGCAACAAAAGGGCCAGGTTTGAACCCACTACCCTCAGTATATGAGGCCAGTGCCCTACTCACTGAGCAATAGGCACTGCTCAGGACCTACTTCTCAACATAAAAACTGCATTGTTCTTTAAAAAATTTATTTTTAATTACTACCTGTATTGATACACATCAAAACATACACTTTGAGATAATTTTAAGGCATTTCCTCTCATAACATAAAACAGGCCAGTGGTGGTAGTTCATAGTTGTAATCCCACCACTTTGGGAGGCTGTGGTGGGTGGATGGTTCAAGCCTAGGAATTTGAGACTGGCCTGGACAACAGAGAGAGACCCCCCCGCCTTAAAAAAAATTAGCCAGGTGTGGTGACACATGCCTGTAGTCCTAGCTACTCTGAAGGCAGAGTCAGGAACATTGCTTGAGGCCAGGAGTTTGAGTCTGCAGTGAGCTCTGACCATGCCTTTGTACTGCAGCCTGGGTAACAGAGCAAGATCTTATCTCAAAAATAAATAAATAAATAATCACTAAATTCATTAAAATATAACTATTGTTTTATGGTGATTTATAATAACTACCCATTATTGTCCGTTTACTGTGTGCCAGACACCATGCTAAGCACCTTGTGTATCTTACCTCTATAACTCTGTAATAAAGAGGTAGGATTTCAACATTGGTTAAATAAGCTAGGATTTCAACATTGGTCTCTGACTTCTAAGCCTATATTTTTCTCACCGTGCCACACTAGAGATAAATGTTACTTAAAATAAGTTTTAGGGCGGTGCCCGTGGCTTAGTGGGTAGGACACTGGCCCCACATACTGAGGGTGGCGGTACCAAACTCAGCCCTAGCCAAACTGCAACAAAAAATAGCTGGATATTGTGGCGGGCGCCTGCAGCCCAGCTACTCAGGAGGCTGAGGCAAGAGAATCATGTAAGCCCAGGAGTTGGAGGTTTCTGTGAGCTGTGATGCCATAGCACTACTGAGGGCAACATAATGAGACTCTGTCTCTAAAAAATAAAAATAAAAATAAAAGTTTTAAAGTACAATAAGGCTAAGAAGCACAAATTATTTTATTTTATTTTTTTTAAGAGACAGGAGCTTACCCTGTTGACCAGGCTTTTTAGTGCATAGGCAAAAATCATGGCTCATTGCAATCTTCAACTCCTGGGCTCAGGCAATCTTCCTGCCTCAGCCTCCCAAGTAGTTGGAATTATAGGTGCAGACGACTGCACCTGGCTATACAAATACTCTTGGACACCTTTTTTCTCCTTCTGAACAACAACAAACAGTTAAATTCTTTTTTGTTTTTAGTTTAGCAGGCCTGGCCGGGTTTGAACGCACCAGCCCCAGAGCATGTGGCCAGCTCTCTAACCTCTGGGTTATGGGCGCCCAGCCAAGGAGATTCTTTGTTTTTTGAGATAGAATCTCTCTATGTCACCCTTGATAGAGTGCTGTGGTATCACAGCTCATAGCAACCTCAAACTCTTGGGCTTAAGCGATTCTCTTGCCTCAGCCTCGCAAGTAGCTGGGACTATAGGTGCTCGCCACAATACCTGGCTTTTTTTTTTTTTTTTTTTTACTGTTTTTGGCCGGGGCCAGGTTTGAACCCACCACCTCAGTATATGGGGCCGGTGCCATACTCCTTTGAGCCACAGGCACTGCCCTATATCTTTTTTTTGTTGTTGCAGTTGTTTAGCTGGCCCAGGCTGGGATTGAACCCCCTATCCTCTGTATATGTGGCTGGCACTGTAACCACTGTGCGACGGGCACCGAGACCAAAGAGATTCTTTACCTAAGGCTTTTGGAGATACTGCTGCTAAAAATTTCAGTCATATTTAATTTTTGGTTGGTTTATATCCATCACTTCTTAGATGGATCTCATAGGTCAAATGAAATTAAGTCATAAGCTAGCCGGTGCAGGGATAGCAAGTACCGTATTTCTTTAGCTACCTTGCCTGCATTTGTATCATTCATTGATCATGGCTGTCTAGCTGTAATCTCAGAGTACTCACTGTTGGATTCCAGAGCTATTACCAGTTGTTCACAGTTGGTCCTGGGGATAAAAACTTTATGATTTCATGGCTAGGGTTAGTTTTAATAACACTTTATCTCCAGATTGGATTTGATTTGTGCTATTTTTCTCTTCAGATGTTACTTGTAATTTTGGTTAGAAATGGGGTCTTACTGTGTTGCTCAGGCTGTTCTCAAACTCCAGAGCTCAAGGAATCCACCCACCTCAGCCTCTGGAAATCCTGTAATTACAACAGGCCTGAGCCACTATACCTGGCCTCACAAAGTCTTATAAGGGAAATTGTACTCAGTCATATGAATCATTTCTTTCATTCTTTTGGCTCAGTATAATGCTTGAGTTTAATTGTGGATGCTTAATATTCTTCATTAATTTTGGTCAATGAATTGTGCTTTTAAAAAATAATTGTTTTTATTATTAAGTCTTGGTTTAGCACACATCTTATGATTTTGATTTCTCTTGTTTATGTTTTTAATTACTCATAACATGTACATGTTTTAAACTTGAAATGGAATATTGTTGAACTACTCTAAAATGTGAATGTGGTAGTATTTCACAGGGACATCATGTTTTTCAGTTCAGCTTATTTGGATGACTTGTGAATTATGCTATTTCCAAAAATGTTACTTTGACTTTAGCTGTAGGAGCTAATTGTGTATGTCAAGAAAAGATCTGACAAATACTGCTTACATTTTAAAAGAAAGTTTGTTGGTGTATTACTAAACATGGTCCTTTCCTTGATGAAATGTTTGCGTATGGGAGTGTTTTGTCTGATGAGTGCTGGGTCATGTAAGAGAAACTCTTAATTATAAAGTACCCCAAGCCAGGTCCAAACTCACACTGTGGTTCTTGAGTTGATGTCCCATTGAACTTGTCAGCAATGTACAGTTAAATTCTTGAAGAAAAGATGACTTTTGAAATATAGTGTTGGTGTAAACTATTTTTATACTGCAGTATACTGAACATAACTGTATGGCTGAATAACCTTTACTGATTCGTCTTTCGCGTCTCTCTTCTCTTTCTCTTTAGATTCTTTCGATGATCTATATAGTTCCTATGTAATCTTTTACCTCCTGCTGCTGTCAGTGGTGACAATAATAATAAGTGTTGTCAATGTGGAGTTCTATACAGGTGAGTTTTCAATTATTAACCTTCTTAGAAATATCTGAATTTATTTAACTAAGGGCAGACTCAATGTGTTTTATACACAAATGTGTGTAACATACTGTGTTTTGTGTCAAAAGTTTGAAAATGTATACAGAACCATGTGCTTTGAATATTGTACCTTAAAATCTAGTTGGATGCTAGTTTTTCTGTTTTGTTTTTTTTTTAAATAGATTTAGATCTTTTAGGACAAATACTATGTGATTCCACTTACATGAGGTACCTAGAGTAATCAGATTCATAAGACAGAAAGTAGAATGGTGATTACCAGGGGCTGCGGGGAGGGGAAAATGGGGAATAGTTATTTAATAGGTAGAGTTGCAGTTGGGGAAGATGGAAAAGTTTGGGAGTTGGATGGTGGTGGTGGCAGCATAATAATGTGAATGTATTTATGCCACAGAATTGTATACTTAAAAATGCTCAGATGGTAAATGTTACCGTACATTTTACCACAATAAAAATATTTATATCTTTTAATAGTTCACAGCTGGTATTAAAGCTATGATTTAGCAGATGTATTATAAAAATAATTCCTTTATAGGGAAGGCCAGGTGATTTCTAAGGTCATTTTCAAATACAATCTATAATTTTGTAAAAAAACAACAACTTAGAAATACTGTTTTCCTTTGGGAGAATTACCTGCTAGATTCCAAAGCTTTTTATTTTTCTTTATGTCTCTTCTTATTCTTCCTGCCTTTTCAGATTCCTTGAGTCTGTCCTTAATGTATAAGAAACTTTTTTTGACACTTACTCCCCTTTTTAGCTCTTTGTTATTTCCTTGTAAAATACGATTTAAAATTTCAGATCCCAATTTTGGATGTTATAATATATATCCTTTTGCTTTCCCAATGAGCCCCCTTTTCTTCTGAAGCTCTATTCAGAACTTAGAGCCACACTTACAGAGTGTTCTGATCACACTCCCCCAAGTACCTGTGTCATCTTCTGTATGTAGATGTGCCAGGTGAGGGCTGACTCGCCAGTTCTTAAAGCCGGCCTAGTGACTTTGGCTCAGTCCTTCAGCAAGCATTCCTTATGCATTTACTGTTTGCCACACTACTATTGTGTGAGGGTAAGCGATAAATGATGTGATCCCAGCTTCATCAGGGGATCGTAATTAATGGGGAGACAGTAAACGTTGAGTATATGTGATGACGGCACCCTGGGTAGTGAGGGATTGTACAGGACCACCTCTTACCTAGCATGGGAAGCTTCCTGGAGGAGACAGTGCTGCAACCAGACTTTGAAGGATACGTAGTATGAAGTAGACAAAGAAGGAAAATGGTGTTCTAGGGAGAAGATACAGCATGTTAAAAGGTTTGATGACATGAGAGGTGTGGTAAGTTCTGAGTATTGTAAGTGGCCATTTCTGGTTGGTAGAGAGAAGTGATGGCAGCCTCTTCCTCAAGTGTAAAGCACCTAAGCCCTATCCCTTCTCACTTAATTTTCTATTGGCTTTGAGTATATTAAGAGAGAAATGCATTCCTGCACAGATAGGTCAGGGAACTCTGCGCTCTCTGTTTTAAAAGGTAAATGTTCCTCACCTGCTTCGTACATTTGCCTCCCCCAGCTCATGTCCAGAAAATATTTTTGGGTTATCAAAGGGGTATAATTAAAAATCTGCATATAAGCATTTATCTTAGCATTCGATATTGTCAGTGTTTACCTGTTTTGTGGTTTATTTTTCACAGATAGACTACATGTACGTTTTGACAGTTTCAAATGTTAAAATAAAGATAACTTGCTAGATGGATGGCAGGAGCTGTCTTTTGATAATCATTAGTCTTTCATGGCACTTAGGAGAGTGTCAGGGCAGGCACTACTGTGTTTCCCCCAAAATAAGACGCTGTCTTATATTTATTTTTTTTCAAGAAGACACACGAGGGCTTATTTTCGGGGGATGTCTTCCTCTCCATGCCCAAATACATGGAGTGGCTATGCAGATACACTGCATAGCGATGCCCATCACTAGGTCTTATTATCGGGGTAGGGCTTATATTTAACAAATGCATAGAAATCCTGCTAGGGCTTATTTTTTGAGTAGGTCTTATTTTCAGGGCAACACGGTATTTGAGCTATAAGGAAATTTTAATTAAAAAGAAATGAAAATATGTTAATCATGCTAGCTTTAGATTTTAGTGCACCAGATTCTTTGGCCTTTTTTGTGTATGCGTCTCTTTTTATTCATTCTTTCCTAAATTCTTTTAAGTTAGAATTTTTCTGTGCTGTACAGGGTGTCCCAAAGGTCGCCCATAAATTCTCCATGTGTAGGGATCCTGTATTTTGTACTGACTGGGTTTCTTCCTTCCTTTGGTGTATTTGTGCAAGGGTGAGAGGGAGTAGTGTAGATCCTCTAATTTCACGTGCTGCAGGTTCTGGAGCTACTGTCCTGTGTTTTCTTCACAGTTGTGCCTTGCATCCCCTGCTCCCGACTAGCACTGATAGGGAAGATCATTCATCCTCAGCAGCTCATGCACTCAGTCATTCATGCCACAATGGGAATGGTGATGGCTTGGTGTGCCGCAGTGATAACCAAGGGCCAGTACAGTTTTCTTGTGGTTCCCTGCACTGGTACTGAGAGGTAATATTAAATATGTGTATTTAAGTATATATTTTTTTTTTCTAAAAAATTTTGTTTAGTTGCTAAGCCAAAGTTAACCTATATAGGTCATGGAATACTTTATGGAAATTCTTTACATTCTATGTTTCTACAAAAGGTGCTTTTTTTACATACACCAAATGCTTTTGATGTTATGTTTGTTGAATTCAGCAATTAAAAAAAACCATTTGTTATGTGAAGGTGCTATGCTAGGTGCTGCTGGATTCATGAGAGTGACACAGGCGATAGGCTCACTGAGAGTAGAGGATAATAGGGAAATTGCAACGTGGATGTGATGTCAGAGGAAGAAGGAAGTGAGATGAGCAGATAAAGCCCATGGGAACAGGCTGGGCGTGGTGGCTCACGGCTGTAATGCTAGCACTCTGGAAGGCCCGAGTGGGTGGATTGCCCTGAGTTCATAGGTTCCAGACCAGCCTGAGCAAGAGCGAGACCTCATCTGTAAAAATAGCCAGGCATTGTGGTTGATGTCTATAGTTCCAGCTACTTGGGAGGCTGAGGCAAGAGAATCACTTGAGCTCAAGAGTTGGAGGTTGCTATGAGCTATGATGCCACAGCACTCTATGGAGGGTGACAAAGTAATACTATGTCTCAAAAAAAAAAAAAAAAAACCAACCATCAAAGTTCAGAAAGCAGGGAAGAGCCACACATATTTTTGGAGGAGGTGGCATTTAAGTTGGAGTTTAAAAGAAGGGTAATATGGAAAGAATGAAGAAAAATTTTTAAATAATTATAACTGCATTCTTCTGTAGAATGCTTCTATAATTTTGAAATTTGTGTGGTCTTGAACACATGGCCCTGATATGAATTACAAATTTATATTCTGACTTTAAAAATCAAAAAAGATTACTGGAAGCCAGGTACAAGTGCCTATAGTCCCAGCTAAATGAGAGGCTGAAGTCCCAGCTAAATCACAATTCTATGGGATTTCAGCCCAGGAATTTGAGGCTGTATTGTATAATGATTGTGCCTATGAATAGCCACTGTACTCCATCCTAGGTAGCCTAGCAAGACCTCATCGCTTAAAGAGTCCTGGAGTGACTTTTAAGTTCCCAATTTAAGTTTCCACTAATTTAAAATATATTACCTGGTTACTACTGAATATTTAATTTCTTTTTGGCACATATCTACTATTATACAAGCTACTGATAGGGAAGTTTTCCCCCTCGATGTAGTATGTTTTCTTTAGGGAAAACTGTCCTGTTTATAAACGGTAAATTATAAAGGATGTCTGAAAATACAGGACTAATGTGCATAAAGAAATTTCACCTGCTTATCTTAGATGAGGTTTTTTGTGTTTTTTTGTTTTGTTTCTTTTTTTTTTTTTCTTTTTTAGAGACAGTCTCACTTTGTCGGCCTCAGTAGAATGCTATGGTGTCACACAGCTCACAGCAACCTCCAACTTCTGGGCTTTGGCAATTCTCTTGCCTCAGCCTCCCGAGTAGCTGGGACTACAGGTGCCCACCACAATGCCCGGGTATGTTTTTGTTGCAGTTTGGCCAGGGCTGGGTTTGAACTCACCACTCTTGGTATATGGGGCCGGCACCCTACTCACTGAGCCACAGGTGCCGCCCTGTTTCTTCTTTTAATGAGTTGAATCTTTTTATACCTCTATCCTCAGTAGAGGTGGCAGTGAAGTTCCAGGGAGCAGAAGGCCACAGTGAGCTAAGTTGTTAAAGCAATTAGTAACTATTTGAGGATTTTTTTTTTTTTTTT
>NW_003852461.1:933215-943670 GCF_000181295.1 Otolemur garnettii | reverse complement strand
CCTAAAGCAACCTCCAACTCCTGGGCTCAAGCGAGTCTCCTGCCTCAGCCTCCCAAGTAGCTGGACTACAGGCGCCTGCTACAGTGCCCAGCCATTTTTTGGTTGCAGCCATCATTGTTGTTTGGCGGGCTCGGGCTGGGGAATCGAACCCGCCACCTTAGGTGTATGTGGCTGGCGCCTTAGCCGCTTGAGCCACAGGCGCCGAGCCAGGAATTCTTTAGTAAGAGTCCTCAAAGTAGTCCAAACTGGTGATAGGCCCGACAGCCATCCGGAAGTTATCTTCTTTCTTGTGATACAACTTAAGTATAAGGAGAAGAGATCAATATCAGTCATATAGAGGGTTCCCTGGTTTAAAGGCCTCGTCCCAGAGGATCCAGAATCTCAGTTTCTGTTATAGCCACTTCATAAGCACAGCATCCAGGGTCCTACGAGAGAACACCCAGTTCTAAGAGACAACACAGAGAGAAACCCATGGTCATGGCGTCTCTGTCAGGTATCTGTAGTTCCTCTCAGTCCATGTGCAGTTTACCAGCTTTTCAGCAGCATTGTTTGCTATTACAGTAAACATTCTCACCTGTCAGATTTCTAGCAGAACAGAGCTGGAGATAACTAAAGATCAGATTCTCATGCTTTAGGGAAAAGGGTTTGTTAATCTTGTATACACTTACCCAAATGAGCTGTCTTGTTAGATTTTAGGGTGTTTTGTAAGTGATTAAGTCAGAGCTTTGCCTTCTGTAAATATTGAACTTAGTGGTTACGTCCCCTACACTTGAATTAATACCTAATTTTTTCCCTTCAGCGTAGATAGCCCTGCTGCACAAAACTGCTTAAATGAGTATCATCTTTTTTTCCTACTGGCTGGAGCATTTATGGGCTATAGCTATAGCCTCCTGTATTTTGTTAACAACATGAACTATCTTCCGTTTCCCATCATACAGGTAAGATAACATTTGATCATTACCTTATGCCAGAATTTGGCAGAGTTAAAATGGCCTTGGTGTGTGCTTATATGTAAGGGTTCTCATCTGATTAATTTACGATTCGATTAGCAAAACGTAGGACTGAGATCCTCAAAATGCCATTTAGAGAGAAGAGCTTTGTCTTCATGAGACTTTAGTGTAGTTTTGAGAGTTGTAACTACTTTCTCAGAATACTTGGTTTCACTCTTGTCCTCCCTGCTAGGTGGTGGCACTGACTGTGACCTAGTGTGGTTCGGGGAGGATGAGGATAACATGCAAAGTACTTGTGTGCAATTGCCAGCTTCTTTTTGAGCTTAAGAACCTCATGAGCTCGGGGACGTGCAAATCATTTTAGAATATGTCAGCTACTGTCTCACATTCTTCTTAGAACAAAGCAAAATGTATATAAATAAAACAATTTCAAATGGTTGTTTGAGAAGATAGTATGCTGGTATAAATTAAAAAAAATCTTAGCTGATAGGAGTTGTTGGAACTTAGAGCTGCCTCTTCTGGTAGGGGAGAGGGATTGGTTGAGATGTCTCACTGACAGCTCAGTGCTCCCCTCCACCTGTTTCCATTGTTCCTGATGGTACTGTTCCTCCTTTCATTCCAGTCTGGCAGGCTGTGGATTGGGCACTGGAGCAAAAATACTAGAACTAATCCTTTCCCACTAGGACCCAGTTGGGTGGGGAGGGAGGGACGTGTAAACAAATGCTATGTCATGAGAGTATAAGATGTGATTAATTAGAGTTTTCATATGCCTGTTATATCAATGAAAATACATGCACTGCAGGGAGATGGTGCCTACTGAAAAGGATCTGGCCCTTACCTCCCTGCAAACTGTGAGTGTATGAAAAAAAAGTCCTGTTTAGAACTTCTTCATACCTTGTTAAGATAAATTAAAAGCAGGATGCCAACTTTGCTACCTCAAAATTTCACAAGGAGAAAAACTCCAAACTCTTATATATGGAAATATCCACAATAAGTCATCTTTGATCCAAACATAATTAAGAACATAATAAAGAAAAGAAAATGTTAGAGAAAAATGAAATACCCCAAAATACCTTGCTGGACCTCGGTGGATCTCAGTTGAGAGTGACTATTTAACATCACAGATGTACAACAAAATGAATCCAAACGCAGTCTAATAGTTGAGTACTGTTTCTATCATGTAACATCAAATTTGTAAAAATTTTTTTTCTTTTTTAGAGAGAGACAGAGTCTCACTTTATTGCTCTCAGTAGAGTGCTGTGGCATCACAGCTCACAGCAACCTCCAGCTCTTAGGCTTAGATGATTCTCTTACCTCAGCCTCCCGAGTAGCTAGGACTACAAGCACCCGCCACAAGGCCTGGCTATTTTTTGGTTGCATTTCAGCCAGGGCCCGGTTGGAACCCGCCATCCTAGGTGTATGGGGCCGGTGGCCTACTCACTGAGCTACAGGCGCCACCCAAATTTGTAAAATTTTAACACCAAATTTTTTCTAATTTAAATAAAATTACATAAGCAGTTTTATATCATTTATATTAGTCATTAACTAATGACTTTTTTCATATAACCTATAAAAAATTAGGTCTTATAAAAAAATCTCCTAATTTTAACCAATTTGCCATTAGCCTATTAGTTTCATCCTTTTCACTGCCCAAACCAGTTCCATTCCCCCTAACAAATCTTTTTTTCTGTAGAGACAGAGTTCTTGTTCTGTTGCATAGGCTGGAGTGCAGTGGCACTATCGTAGCTTATAACCTGAAACTCCTAGTCTCAAACCATCCTCCTGTTTCAGCCTTCCAAGTACCTGGAACTACAGGTTTATGCTACTATGCCCTGTTAATTTTTTTTTTTTTTTTTTGTGGTGATAGGGTTTTTACCATGTTGCCCAAGCTGGTCTCAAACTGCTGTGATCTTCCCGCTTGATCTTCCCATCTTTGCCTGCCAAAGTGCTAGGATTACAAGCATGTGCCACCATGCCTGGCCAAATTACTTACATCAAATTCTTAATGACAGATTGATAGGGAAAAGCAGAATGTTAGTGTGCCATAGGGCACAAGGAAATGAACAAGAAAGGGCTTGACAGACTATGCCAACAAGACTATTGAAAGTGATTAATGAGATTTATAGAGCACTTCGCATAGCGCCTGGCACATAGTAATAAGGGGTAGCTCATAGCAAATCACAAAAATTGAAAAGCACTTCAGGCTTGGTGCCTGTAGCTCAGTGGCTAGGGTACTAGCCACATACACCAGAGCGGTGGGTTCGAATCCAGCCTGGACCTGCTAAACAACAATGACAACTACATTTAAAAAATTTAGCCGGGCATTGTGGCAGGCACCTGTAGTTCCAGCTACTTGGGAGGCTGAGGCAAGAGAATTGCTTAAGCCCAAGAGTTGGAGGTTTCTGTGAGCTGTGATGCCACAGCACTCTACCCAGGGTAACAGCTTGAGACTCTGTCTCAAACAAACAAACACTTCAGCATAGGCACTAGAGAAGGGGAAATTAGGTCTTCTTGGCATATTTACTGAAACGTCCACCCGCTTCTCTACCTTACTTTGTACCCTCATGAGTAATGGTTGAGATGAGAGCTGTGGTATTAACATATGGGCTGCTTTTTATAAGGTACTGTAGGCATCTGCACACATGGTATGAGGCTCTAACTTTCTAATAGTATAATTCTTTGTAGTTCTTCAGCTTCTAAAATTCCTTCAAGAAGGATGAGTCCTAACAAAGCATAATAGATGACCAGAATTTGGAAGTTCATCTTTTTTTTTTTTTTTAAGAGACAGTCTCACTTTATCCCCCTCAGTAGAGTGCTGTAGCGTCACAGTTCACAGCAACCTCCAACTCCTGGGCTTAGGCGATTTTCTTGCCTCAGCCTCCCAGGTAGCTGGGACTACAGGCACCCGTCACAATGCCCAGCTATTTTTTTGTTGTTGCAGTTTAGTAGGTTGACTGGGGCCAGGTTCGCACCTGCTACCATCGGTATATGGGGCCAGCACCCTACCCACTGAGCCACAGGTGCCGCCTGGGAAGTTCATCTTTTGTTCAGTTAGGTTTCTTTAGATTCTTTCCAGTAATTTATCATGTTTTCTTCACTGGTATTTTGAGGGTAGAGAATGGGAAGGAGAGAGCAGCAGATAATCCTTATTTCAGAAGAAATATTGTCTTTTCAAGAAATTGCTATTTTTCTCTTATTCGCTTCCTCTCTCTTAGATCTTTAGAATGGGCAGATATCCACTGAGGATCTATTTAGCTGGCTCAGCCTTCTTGTTTTGCAGATAATTAGATAGAGAGGAGAGATGACTTGCTCAGGGGTATATAGAAAGAGGAATCACTAGAATTCATATGTCCTGATTCAATTCCTAGGCTGGTGTCTTTTTCACTATCTCCCATTTTTCTGCAAAGAGCATTTAAAAATATTTAGTGGAAAGGCAGTGTGCATTATCCTTAGGATGCAGGCGCTGAATCTCTGTCTGTATTTGTACTTCAGAACTTTTGCTAGCTTGTAACGTTGGTTAAGTTAATTAACCTCTCTGTTTCTCGGTTTCCTCATTTGTAAGAGAGGAGAACTTCCTTCATAGGGTTCTTGTGAAGTTTAAATGCATTAATGCATGTAGGTGCTTCGCCTGCTGCCTGGTCAACACCCAGAGAATGTGAGCTGCTGTTGCTATTGTGTTTTTGGTGCCTTCTCCACCTCCACAGTCCTTAATGTCAAGTATGCATCGATACTATTAATTTTCTTATTTCTGATCTTATATCAGTGAAATGTTTGTATAATGTAAGTATTAAATATTTTGTCATCAGAAATAAGAGCTGATTTTTTTTTTTTTTTTTGCCTCTGGAATAACCTTTGTCTTCCTGCACAAGGATTGTGCTTTATTGTGTTGGTTGTTACTTAAGCGCCTGCTTGAGAATAATGTGGAACGTGTCATTTGATTCTGCTTTGTTTTTCCACAGCAATACAAGTTCTTGCGCTTCAGGAGATCTCTGCTCTTACTAGTTAAACATAGTTGTGTGGAATCACTGTTCCTGATTAGAAATTTCTGCATTGTGTATTATTTTCTTGGTAAGAATTTGTTTTTTGATATAGTGATGTTATTAGCTCGTAGCTCAGAAGATGTTAGATACCAGGTCATTCTTGATTATTTTGTTTATTTCCTGCAGTTACAGGTATGTGATTAGCCCAATCGATTCATTGTTTAAATTGTCAAAGAGAATTTATTTAGTTTAGGGGACATATTGTTAGTGTGGTATATACATAGAAGGAAATAGTCATCCTTAAAAAAGAGGAAATCTTACCATGTGTTACAACATGAAGAAACCTCAAGGATGTTATGCTAATGAAAATAGCCCAGTCGCAGAAAGACAAATACTTCATGATTCCACTTAAACGCATATGGGGTGTCTAAAATAGTCAAACTCTTACAGAGAGTAGAGTTGTGGTTGCCAGGGGCTGGGGAGGTGGGGGAAAGAGGAGGAGTCAGTGGGTATAGAGTTTCAGTTTTGTAAGATGAAAAGTTTAGAGATCTGTTGCACAACGTGTGCACATAGTCGACACTGCTGTACTATATACGCTTAAAGATGGTTAAGATGGTAACTTTTATGTTTTTCTTACTACAATAAAAAATGTATTTAGAAAATATATATACATCACGTGCTTATTACTCTATCTAGAAATAGCATACTTTTTTTATAAGTTGTAATGATACTATTAATACAATAGAAATATTCTGTTGGCATCTAAAAAAAAATATTCTGTTGGTGAGGGAACCCTGTAGTATTTATTAACATGACCGTTAATAACAAAAACGCAGTTTATTATTTAGTATAATGAGCAGTCCAAGTTGAAAACATTAATCTCATTAGCAACACATTATAATTTAAACAAAATCCAACATTAAAAAATAACTTTAGACTCTTTTTCTGATCCTACTTTTCTTCTTTGGATGTGATTTTACAAAATTGTTGTCATTGTAACTAGGCCATCCTGTTGTTTACTTTTGTCACTTATCATTTATATAATCCTTTTTTCTACATAGCTCTTATACTTGTCATTCTAATGTCAACAATTCATAGTGGCCAGACATGGTGGCTCATGCCTGTAATCTGGGCACTCTGGGAGGCCTAGGTGGGTGGATTGCTTGAGCTTAAAAGTTCAAGGCCAGCCTGAGCAAGAGTGAGACCTCGTCTCTACTTAAAATAGAAAAGCTAGCCAGGCATCACTAGTGGCAGGTACCTGTAGTCCCAGCTACTAAGGAGGCTGAGGCAAGAGGATTGCTCATGTCCAAGAGTTTGAGTTTCTGTGAACTATGATGTGATGGCACTCTATACAGGGTGGCAGAGTGAGACTCTTGTCTCAAAAAAGCGAAAACAAAACCATTCATTGTAATGTATTATAATGCCCCTGCAGTCAGCTCAGCCTGGCTGTTCCCCTGGAGTTGTACATTTGGGCTGACACAGTGGCTGTGTTGACATTTCGATGGCCATCTCTTCTTTAACTCTGTTTATATTCAACTTGGATTTCATTTCCAGCATTATCATTTTTCATTTCTTTGCTGCATTTTGATCTTTTGGGGCCAGTTTCCTCTTTCAGCTATTTATTTTTGTAAAGTGTCAGGAAGGATAAGGAGGCAGCACAACGACATGCTTTGCTGTCTGTGTGTGAACTAAATAACAGATGTGAGTGACCAGTCACCAACAGACTTTGAGAGAAGTGATGGGGCTGGTCGCAGACCCCATGGTCATCTACATAGGACCTGTTATATGTCTGTTATCTACATACTGATTTGTGTATTAAAAAGTCAGAAGTACTGTATGTTATTGCTCATCGTTAATACAACACGGTAACTGAAATTTGAAGTGTGTTGTTGGAGGACTGGTGTTTCTTAACTAGATGATACTGACTGAAATGTGTATGTATTGGGACCACTCAAAGTAAGGACTGCCAGTAGTTAGAAGTTACTTTCTGTTCCTTCACTTTACTACTCAAACAGTCTAGAGTAACTGAGGGCTTGGTGTCTGTGTGACTGTTTCATTCACATTTTCTAAAGCATGATTAAGATCTGTTCCATTAATTTTTTATGTTCATAGTATTTTTTCCCCTCAGGCTATATTCCCAAAGCTTGGATTAGCACTGCTATGGATCTTCGCTTAGATGAGTAAGTGATATATTAAAAAAAATCTAATTTAACTCTTTCTGTCCTTTTAGATGTTTGCTACTTTTCAGATTTCTTTTTGAATTTAACCTGTAGAATTTTAAAAAAAATTATATTCATTTTTGAATGCATATAGTTTTATATAGTTTAAAATTCTAAAGGAATATAAAAGGAAATACAGGGCCAGGTATAATGGCTTATGCCTATAACCCTAGTATTTTGGGAGGCCGGGAAGGAAGGATCCCTTGAAGCCACGAGTTTGAGGTTGCAGTGAGCTATAATGATGCGATTATACTCTAGCCTGGGCAACAGAGTAAGATCCAGTTTGAAACAAAAGGTATGCAGTGGAAAAAGACTCCAGCCTTTGTCTCCAGTAACCTAGTTCTTCTCCCCAAATGATAATTCATTTTTGTGTTAGATACAGCTTTTATCCTATACAGAATTAGGTTTCTTAAGTTGTATGGACCATTCCTGTTTCATTTTTCTCCTCAATAATCATTCATTCTGTAGTATCCCATGGTACACTCCAGTGCTGTGGCATTATTCTAATTAACTATAAAGAAACCAAAATTGAGCAAGGTCAAATGGCCAGACGAAGATCACAAGTGGCAATCAAGTGAGAGCACTGGAGTACTTAAGAAGTTAAAAAGTGGCTCGGCACCTGTGGCTCAAGTGGCTAAGGTGCCAGCCACATACACCTAACTTGGCAGGTTCAAATCCAGCCTGGGCCCGCCAAACAACAATGACGGCTGCAACCAAAAAATAGCCAGGCGTTGTGGCGGGCGCCTGTGGTCCCAGCTACTTGGGAGGCTGAGGCAGGAGATTTGCTTGAGCCCAGGAGTTGGAGTTTGCTGTGAGCTGTGATGCTATGGCACTCTACCCAGGGGGACAGCTTGAGGCTCTTGTCTCCAAAAAAAAAAAAAGAAGTTAAAAAGTGAGGCTCGGCGCCTGTAGCTCAGCAGCTAGGGTGCCAGCCACATACACCAGGGCTGGTGGGTTCAAACCCAGCCCTGGCCTGCCAAGCAGCAATGACAACTGCAACAACAAAAAATAGCCGGATGTGGCGGGCACCTGTAGTCCCTGCTACTTAGGTGGCTGAGGCAAGAGAATTGCTTAAGCCCAAGGGTTTGAGGTTCCTGTGAGCTGTGATGCCATGGCACTCTACCAAGGGCAACATAGTGAGACTGTCTCAAAAAAAAAAAAATAAAGTTAAAAAGTGCTTAAGAATTTAAAAATAACATTATCAGCTATTGCATCCCCCCCATATGTCAAATATTATGCCAGGCACTCCAATTGTAAGCTATTTTATATCTTAATAGCTGTAAGGGGAAGAATGAAGAGATTGTGCCACTGTTACATGGATAAGAAAATGGGGTGGGGGCGGCACCTGTGGCTCAGTGAGTAGGGCACCGACCCCATATACCGAGGGTGGTGGGTTCAGTCCCGGCCAAACTGCAACAAAAAAATAGCTGGGTGTTGTGGCAGGCACCTGTAGTCCCAGCTACTTGGGAGGCTGAGGGAAGAGGATCACCTAAGCCCAGGAATTGGAGGTTGCTGTGAGCTGTGTGATGCTACCATTGCACTCCACCGAGGGCAATAAAGTGAGACTCTGTCTCTGCAAAAAAAAGAAAATGGGGTGGGATAATGATAACACTTAACAAATGGCAGAGTCAGAGGTTCAAATTCTGGTTTTTGTAATTGCTAGTTGCAGAATTAAAATTACTTTGTTAATTGATCTATTCAAAGTTTTGTTAACATGAAGGTGTTGGGATCACCCATAGCTCAGTGGTTAGGGTGCTGGCCACATGCACCAGGGCTGCAGGGTTCGAACCTGGCCCAGGCCTGCTAAACAAACAAACAAAAACATAGCTGGGCGTTGTGGCAGGCGCCTGTAGTCCCAGTTACTCGGGAGGCTGAGGCAAGAGAATTGCTTGAGCCCCAGAGTTGGAGGTTGCTATGAGCTGTGATGCCATAGTACTCTACAGAGGGTGACAAAGTGATACTGTCTCAGTTTTTAAAAAAAAGGCAGTGTTAGCATTATTTAGCATTTTTACATTGTTTTTATCAGTAAAGATCATAATTTTAGTGGCATGTGCTTTTAGCCACTGTGAAACTAGTTTATAGGGTCTATGAAAAAAGCTGAAATGTCTAGGAGAGGTCCTAGTCATGTTTACCGACTTCTAAGTATTAAACTACAAAGCAACAATACTAAACTTGACCCCGCTCTAGTAGTTAGACTTCGCGGCTTGGCTCATTCTTTCTCCATAGTAAACAGCAGTGAAGACTGGAAGCCCAGAAAGGGGGAGCCAGGTGGTCTGCACTTCCCTGTGGCTCCCTCGTGTACCTCCTACAACCGGATCAGGGAAGGACTCTGTCAGGGCACCCAAGAGAGGGGTCTATCAACATTATTTAGAAATAGGCCTTCGTTGTTTCTCAGGATAGAGTCCCAAGCCTGTCACACACTTACGTGTTCTTCTTCCTGGGAGATTAACTAGTGATTTCTGCTTCCCTAGGCAGTTTTACAGGCCTCTTGACACCGTGAGTGGCCTTCTGAATCTCTCGTTACTCTACCATCTCTGGCTGTGTGGTGTCTTTCTCCTGATGACTTGGTACATCTCATGGATACTCTTCAAAATCTTTGCCACAGAGGTGAGTATTGAGTTTTTTGTTAATATTTTGTGTTTTGGAGTATACAAATTGAGTGTCAGTATAGCACTGGTCAGTGTGCTAAGCCCACAGCCATTTCAATAGTTGATTCTCAGTCTTCTGAGGCTTCATTAGGGATATACCATTTATAACTGACATTTATTTTATATTTTTTTCTGAGGAACAATGTTGATGTTCATGTAATTTTTAGAAATTAAACTAAATGGACTGCTACTGCGCTTTCTGGAGGCTTCTGTTTCTTTACTGAGCATATACTAAATGGACCTAAATTTTAAATTAATTTTACCTGTCATTGACATAGCTAGTGTTAAAATATATGCAATAAAATATTTGTATTTTTGAAGGAATGTTTTAACATTTATATCAAAGATAAGGTTTTGAAAGTTGAAGTGATCTTCTGGATAATTCCCACAAATAATCTTTTTTTGTTGTTGTTTTTTGTCTTTTTTTGAGACAGAGTCTCATTATGCCACCCTCAGTAGAGTGCTATGGTGTCTCAGCTCACAGCAACCTTAAATTCTTGGACTGAAGTGATCCTCTTGCCTCAGCCTCCCAAGTAGCTGGGACCATAGGCTCCTGCTACAACACGTGGCTAGCTTTTTCTATTTTCAGTAGAGATGGGGTCTCACTCAGGCTGATCACTCAATTTTTTTTTTTTTTTTTTTAGAGACAGAATCTTAC